>NC_134090.1:90822730-91132545 GCF_000715075.1 Nicotiana tabacum
TGCTCGTACTCATTAGGAAGTGACCCCAACAGTATCAAGGCCAAGTCACCATCATCAAAAGTTGCATTCATATTTTGCAAATCTGTGACCAACTTATTGAAACTGGTGATATGTTCATTTATCGTGGTACCGGGAACATAGGTGAAGCAAAACAGTCTCTTCTTCATGTACAATTTATTTTGACTGTTTTTCTTCAAAAATTTATCCTCCAGTGCTTTCCATAATTTACTTGCAGAAGTTTCCTTTGTGTATGGATATTTCTGCTCTCTAGCAAGGTAGGATCGAATGGTACCGCAAGCAACACGGTTGATAATTCTCCAATCTTCTTCTCCAATAACATCTGGTCTTTTTTCTTCAATGGCAAGATCTAGCCCTTGTTGAAAAAGGACGTCTAGAACCTCGCCTTGCCACATCCCAAAATGTCTTAACCCGTCAAAAGTTTCTACCGCAAATTTTGCATTTGACACAATTCTTGTCATAAGCGAAGATGCCAATGATGATGTATTGTTGACACTTGATGTAGATTCTTCTTGTTTATTGTCTCCCATCTTTGACACAAATATTATTTAATAACTGACGACACAAATCAAGATTATTTCCTTTCTGATGTGGAAGATCAGACTAAGTTGCAACCACAGAGCATACTCAGACAGAACCTTGACTCAGTTACCAAGATAAATCTTTTCTGATGTGGAAGATCAGACTATGCTGCAATCACAGAGCATACTTAGACAGTACCTTGGCTTTGATACCAATTGTTGCGGAAGCCAAATGTATATAGTGTGAATGAGTCAGAACTACTATACCAAAAATTATGACAGCCACCAAATAATAAATAAGACAATAAAGCAACAATAAAAGGAACACCAGAATTTACGAGGTTCGGCCAATTTTGCCTACTTCCTCGGACACAACCAATATTTTATTCCACTCCAAAAATACAAGTGAAATAATACTAAAGAGAGAAGATACAAATGCCCACACGTTAAATATACATGTCAAATCAACAATAACACAGTGGATCCATCCAGAATAATCACATTTAGCACTATACATGTGCCTGGCATAATTGCCCATTATCAAGGACGTATATAAAACACTATGGTTGCACCTACTACTGGCATGTCAGACTCCAGAGAGGCGGATCTTGCCCAAGCGCTACTCATAGTCATATAGCCCAATAGTGAGTCCTAGTGCACGCGTCACCCCAAACCAGTAACACTTAGCCCAAAATGGGCCTGGCATACGCGTCACCTCAAATCAATACCAAATCGACTCTATGGCCCAAACTCAATCATTTACCATTCAAGTCTCAGAAGAACACATCTCACAATACTCAGTTTAATAGTGTTACACATAGGAGTCATCAACATGTGAGGAATCAAATAAGAAGTATTGAGACAGAGATATCATGCACGGATATAGCATTATGACTAAGAACATGTGTACAATTAAGGCAAATAGCTCAGAGACAGCAAGATTAGCCCTATCAGTCTCAAACAAATCGCACATAACCTAGACATGATTTCTAACATGAAGCATAACTCAAATGAACATACAGGTTTAGAAACATGGATATAATGAGGCATGATAGCTAACCAATCCCAGAATAGTCTAAAAGTCATCTCAAATCATGAACACACAGGTGCACGTACAAACGCCCGTCACCTAGTGCATACACCACCTCTATACCTTTTATTTAACATTATTCCACGGGTTAAATACCCTCAAATCCAAGTTTAGATGTGTTACATACCTCGAAACGCATAAATCAATATTCAAAAATGGCTTTCCCCTTACAATTCACCTCCGTACGTCTAAAATCTCACAAAAATGACTTAAATCATTAAATAATACAAGAGAAACCAATCTCGATTAATAAATCTAATATCTTTACACAATTCCCCAAAAATCAAGAAAATTCAACCCTGAGCTTGCCCAGTCAAAATTCGGGTCCAAGGATAGATATCAACTACCTATAATCCTACGAGTCCATATTTTTGTTTTGTTTTCAAATCCGAGTCCTATTCGACTCTCAAATCTCAATTTATATTTTTCAAAAATAGACAAAATTTCTCAAAATTTCTTTTAGATTCTCATGAATTTCAAGTTAAATCTGTTATATAATTATGTAAAATTATTGAAAATTGGTCAAAATCACTTACCCAATGATTGTATGTGAAAATCCCCTCTCCAAATTGCCTCCTACCGAGTATAAGGTTCTAAAATGAGAGAAATGAGATCAAATCCCGACTTCCCAACCCTATTGTTTAGGTGCAGATATCGCAGTTGCGACACTGGGTTTGCAATTGCGAACCCATGCAATTGCGAAGAGTGATTCGCAATTGCAGCGCCTGATAACATATTGGGGAAGTCTCAAAGGTGACACTGGCTTCGCAATTGTGAAGCCTGCTCACCTCGCAAATGCGACAAAATAATTGCAATTGTGAACCTACCATGTTCCAGTATCTCTTCGCAAATGCAATCCAACTATCACAAATGTGATATTTGTGACCCCCCCCCTTCTATGATATCAACTGTCACACCTGAGGCACCAGCACACCAACAACCTGCAATGACTCCAAACCAATCCGAAACACGTATGAAACACACCCGAGCCCTCGGGTATCCAAATCAAACATCTAAACAAGTCTAAAAATATCATACGAACTCATTCTTGCAATCAAAATACCAAAATAACATCTAGAACCTCGAATCGGATATCAAAACACATAAAATTCAAAAGAAAACTCAAGAACCTCTAGAATTGCAACCAAGCGTTCGAATTCTATCAAACCAACTCCAAGTTGCACCAAATTTTGAATATAAGTTTCAAATAGAAAAATGGACCTATTTGAATTTCCAAAATCAAAATCCGAACCCGACATCTACAAAGTAAATCTACGGTCAAACTTAAGGAAACTTTTAAACCTCAAATTGCCAACTTTCGGCAAAGAATGACAAACCAACCTAGAGACCTCCAAATTCCATTCTGGGTATACGCTCAAGTTCAAAATCGCGATTCAAACCTATTGGAGCCATCAAAATACCATTCCAAAATGACTTTATTATTATGGATCGCTGTACAAAATTTAACCCTTGTCTATTTCTCTTTGACACAATGCTTGCAAAACTCCAAGTTGCAAGCCTTTACGCCTTTTAACAATCCTTGATGTGATAAAGTTTTCAAGGATTTTCCTCCAGCATGTCCCAAGCGCATGTGCCATAGCCTGGTTGCTTCTGCCTCTTTTTCGTTACTGGATGTTACTATCGATGTCCCAATAACTGTACTACCACGATAACTATGCATGTTATTGTTCTTCCGATTGGCCTTCATTACCACTAGTGCACCGGAGCATACTCTTATCACTCCATTTTCTGCAATGATTTTGAACCCTTTTGATTCTAGGGCTCCCACAGAGATGAGATTTTTCTTCAAACCCGGTACATATCGAACATCTATTAATGTTCTGATCATTCCATCATGGTTCCTTAATCGTATTGAACCAATGCCATATGAGGTAAGAGGACTGTTATCCGCTGTGTGGACGACTCCATATTCTCCTTCTTGAAAATTAACGAATCAGTCCCTATTGGGACACATATGATAGCTACAAACCGAGTCCATCAACCATATGTCTAATAATGTTGATGGCTCTGTTGTAACTAATGAGAAGTCTGAATCATCACTATCAGCTACATTTGAATCCATAATGGCCTTTCTATTATTATGTTTGGCCTTATTCTTCAACTTCAGACAGTTTTTCTTCCAGTGCCCCTTTTCTCGACAAAAGGCACATTCATCTTTGCTGGGTCTAAATCTTGACTTGGATCTTCCTTTCTGTGTCCTCGTTTGATTTTGAGTACGACCCCTCACAACTAGTGCTTCTCCTTCTCCGCCCTTCTGTTTTTCTCCCTTTCTTTGTTCATAGCTATACAAAGCCGAACAAACTTCTCTGAGAGAAATTTTGTCATTTCCATGGAGTAGAGTAGTTTCAAGGTGCTTGTACTCATTAGGAAGTGACCCCAACAGCATCAAGGCCAAGTCACCATCATCAAAAGTTGCATTCATATTTTGCAAATCTGTCACCAACTTATTGAAACTGGTGATATGTTCATTTATCGTGGTACCGGGAACATAGGAGAAGCAAAACAGTCTCTTCTTCATGTACAATTTATTTTGACTGTTTTTCTTCAAAAATTTATCCTCCAGTGCTTTCCATAATTTACTTGCAGAAGTTTCCTTTGTGTATGGATATTTCTGCTCTCTAGCAAGGTAGGATCGAATGGTACCGCAAGCAACACGGTTGATAATTCTCCAATCTTCTTCTCCAATAACATCTGGTCTTTTTTCTTCAATGGCAAGATCTAGCCCTTGTTGAAAAAGGACGTCTAGAACCTCGCCTTGCCACATCCCAAAATGTCTTAACCCGTCAAAAGTTTCTACCGCAAATTTTGCATTTGACACAATTCTTGTCATAAGCGAAGATGCCAATGATGATGTATTGTTGACACTTGATGTAGATTCTTCTTGTTTATTGTCTCCCATCTTTGACACAAATATTATTTAATAACTGACGACACAAATCAAGATTATTTCCTTTCTGATGTGGAAGATCAGACTAAGTTGCAACCACAGAGCATACTCAGACAGAACCTTGACTCAGTTACCAAGATAAATCTTTTCTGATGTGGAAGATCAGACTATGCTGCAATCACAGAGCATACTTAGACAGTACCTTGGCTTTGATACCAATTGTTGCGGAAGCCAAATGTATATAGTGTGAATGAGTCAGAACTACTATACCAAAAATTATGACAGCCACCAAATAATAAATAAGACAATAAAGCAACAATAAAAGGAACACCAGAATTTACGAGGTTCGGCCAATTTTGCCTACTTCCTCGGACACAACCAATATTTTATTCCACTCCAAAAATACAAGTGAAATAATACTAAAGAGAGAAGATACAAATGCCCACACGTTAAATATACATGTCAAATCAACAATAACACAGTGGATCCATCCAGAATAATCACATTTAGCACTATACATGTGCCTGGCATAATTGCCCATTATCAAGGACGTATATAAAACACTATGGTTGCACCTACTACTGGCATGTCAGACTCCAGAGGGGCGGATCTTGCCCAAGCGCTACTCATAGTCATATAGCCCAATAGTGAGTCCTAGTGCACGCGTCACCCCAAACCAGTAACACTTAGCCCAAAATGGGCCTGGCATACGCGTCACCTCAAATCAATACCAAATCGACTCTATGGCCCAAACTCAATCATTTACCATTCAAGTCTCAGAAGAACACATCTCACAATACTCAGTTTAATAGTGTTACACATAGGAGTCATCAACATGTGAGGAATCAAATAAGAAGTATTGAGACAGAGATATCATGCACGGATATAGCATTATGACTAAGAACATGTGTACAATTAAGGCAAATAGCTCAGAGACAGCAAGATTAGCCCTATCAGTCTCAAACAAATCGCACATAACCTAGACATGATTTCTAACATGAAGCATAACTCAAATGAACATACAGGTTTAGAAACATGGATATAATGAGGCATGATAGCTAACCAATCCCAGAATAGTCTAAAAGTCATCTCAAATCATGAACACACAGGTGCACGTACAAACGCCCGTCACCTAGTGCATACACCACCTCTATACCTTTTATTTAACATTATTCCACGGGTTAAATACCCTCAAATCCAAGTTTAGATGTGTTACATACCTCGAAACGCATAAATCAATATTCAAAAATGGCTTTCCCCTTACAATTCACCTCCGTACGGCTAAAATCTCACAAAAATGACTTAAATCATTAAATAATACAAGAGAAACCAATCTCGATTAATAAATCTAATATCTTTACATAATTCCCCAAAAATCAAGAAAATTCAACCCTGAGCTTGCCCAGTCAAAATTCGGGTCCAAGGATAGATATCAACTACCCATAATCCTACGAGCCCATATTTTTGTTTTGTTTTCAAATCCGAGTCCTATTCGACTCTCAAATCTCAATTTATATTTTTCAAAAATAGACAAAATTTCTCAAAATTTCTTTTCGATTCTCATGAATTTCAAGTTAAATCTGTTATATAATTATGTAAAATTATTGAAAATTGGTCAAAATCACTTACCCAATGATTGTATGTGAAAATCCCCTCTCCAAATTGCCTCCTACCGAGTATAAGGTTCTAAAATGAGAGAAATGAGATCAAATCCCGACTTCCCAACCCTATTGTTTAGGTGCAGATATCGTAGTTGCGACACTGGGTTTGCAATTGCGAACCCTTGCAATTGCGAAGAGTGATTCGCAATTGCAGCGCCTGATAACCTATTGGGGAAGTCTCAAAGGTGACACTGGCTTCGCAATTGTGAAGCCTGCTCACCTCGCAAATGCGACAAAATAGTTGCAATTGTGAACCTACCATGTTCCAGTATCTCTTCGCAAATGCAATCCAATTATCACAAATGCGATATTTGTGACCCCCCTTCTATGATATCAACTGCCACACCTGAGGCACCAGCACACCAACAACCTGCAATGACTCCAAACCAATCTGAAACACGTATGAAACACACACGAGCCCTCGGGTATCCAAATCAAACATCTAAACAAGTCTAAAAATATCATACGAACTCATTCTTGCAATCAAAATACCAAAATAACATCTAGAACCTCGAATCGGATATCAAAACACATAAAATTCAAAAGAAAACTCAAGAACCTCTAGAATTGCAACCAAGCGTTCGAATTCTATC
Source organism: Nicotiana tabacum (assembly GCF_000715075.1). NCBI lineage: Eukaryota > Viridiplantae > Streptophyta > Magnoliopsida > Solanales > Solanaceae > Nicotiana > Nicotiana tabacum. The sequence goes on from NC_134090.1 coordinate 90,829,522, forward strand.
AAACCAACTCCAAGTTGCACCAAATTTTGAATATAAGTTTCAAATAGAAAAATGGACCTATTCGAATTTCCAAAACCAAAATCCGAACCCGACATCTACAAAGTAAATCTACGGTCAAACTTAAGGAAACTTTTAAACCTCAAATTGCCAACTTTCGGCAAAGAATGACAAACCAGCCTAGAGACCTCCAAATTCCATTCTGGGTATACGCTCACGTTCAAAATCGCAATTCAAACCTATTGGAGCCATCAAAACACCATTCCGGGATCGTTTTCATAAAAGTCAAATCTCGGTTAATATTTTCAACTTAAGCTTCTAAACCAAGAACCAAAAGGTCCAAATCATTCCAAAACTTTCCCGAAACTTAATTAACCATCTCCACAAGTTATAAAATAACAAATACACATACATAAAGCTTCAAAATGGCAAAATGGACTCAAATACACAAATGACGAGTCGGATCATTACAAAAAGCTAGGACCTGCATTGGTTTCTTACAACAATTATGTAACTAGTTACTGTTTTTTTCTAAGGCCTATATTCATGATCAATGTTTTAAAAGGTGGGGGCGTGAGGCGAAGCGTTTTACCTCTGGCGAGGTGAGGCGTAAGCCCTGAGACATGGGGCATAAGTCCCACAAATCTTTAAATTTTACTAATTTCAAGAATTTTAAGATAATATAAAATAAATATAATTACAAAAATTACATTAAAATCAAAAAATATATATTTAAAATATTCATAAATTATAATTCAACTATGAATAATACAAAAAGTATCATAATGTTCAAATTAGCTGCAACATTGTTACAACTCAAACATCAAAAGTACGTCTTCGATGCGAAATCTTATATGTATCTCTTAAGGAGTAATGAATCTTGAAAGAATTTCGATATTATAATTCGATATTTTTTTAAAATACTCCTTTTATTTAATATTCTTTCTATTTAAAAGAGAATTTATATCAAAATATTATTCAAAATTTAAATATGATTCTCTAGCATCATTTGTTTTTAAGTTTCAACAAGTTAATAAAGTGACACATAATTCACCATACTATGTCATGATAACTAATTATTTGTAAATACTAGCAAATACTGAGCTATTAAATTAATAAATATTGTATTTCGTAAACATGAAAAATAATATTTAGAAAAAATTTTATAAAAAAATTATGGACTAATATAATAAAGACATAACAAAAGTGAATAAATAAATACTTTTATATGAAAGCTTTATTTAAAATTTACTATCATAGCAATCTTAGTGGATAACAGTACAATAAATTTTATTTTAATTATGACATAAAATACTCTCAACTTAATGATTTATGATTAAGAAAAAAATAATTATGAATAGTTAACGATTTATTAAGAAAATTTGAGAATTTACAAGGTTAGTTACACACAATTGCATAAAGTTCTATTAGGTGAGCCCAGTACATAAGGCGTTGGGCGTGTCCGAGGCGTAAGCCCCAACGGCCGAGGCGTATGTCTCACAGAACTAAGCCTCACACATAAGCCTAGAGGCGTTTTACAAGTGACTCGCCTCCGAGCGAGTCCCAATTCTGCCTTTTAAAACAGAGTTCATGATCACCTCAGATCGGAGGCATAATATGAGGTGCTCCTAGCTTGTAATAAATTGGTTAATGGAATGGTATGTTACCAAAAAAAATATTTCATTATCTTGGCCTTTAGTCCTTAATTGAACTTAGTGATCATGGATGTCTTGTTATGTTCGTGATACATTGGTTCATTGGTTTCTACACTCATGTTGCATTACTACTATAATAAATTTCGTAATTAAAGGTAGTTGCATCATGCATGTCTGTATTGGTTCAACAACGCTAGCTTGTCTGTCTCAAAAATACTACTATTACTTCATGGGTTTACATTCCAAAATATCTTAACAATTGCAAAAAAAAAAAAAAAAAAAAAAATGCAGATTAGTAATGCAGCTAGAAGACCCATTTCATTCATTGATGCAAGAAGATCTCATAGCGCTAGTAATTGCAACTACAACCACTGACATTTTTTATAATTGAAGCGGGTGTATTTGAAATACCTCATATTCAAGTTAGGGTATATTGGTCTTTTAATATAACTTACATTTATAAAAAATAAGAAAAGAAAGAATCAAAAAACGGGAAAAACCTAATCAATTACTTCCTCCGTTTCCATTTAGATGATATTGTTTGACTTGACACGAAGTTGATTTTTGAGACATATGGTCTTAAAAACTTAAAGACAAAAAATTTGTGGGGTCATGATATTTTTGTTGCTATAAAGACTTCTTATTAAGGTAATGTGGGTAAAATGAAAAGATTAAAGTTAAATTATTTTCAAATATATAAATATGTCATTCTTTTTTGAACGAACTAATTAGAAAAATGTGTCATGTAATTAAAATAGAGAGAGTAAAAGAACGGGTAAAGTGCCGATGGGAGAGGTGAACGACAAAAGAAAAAGGGGTTTAGGGAGAGGGGAGGGAAATATTGAAGTGAAGAGATTCTGGTAGAAACAAAAGCAATTACCCAGCCATAAACTAAGTCTCAAATACACCAACTGAAATATTGACATTGAAAGAAAGAGGGAGTAACGTTTCGGTATGCAATTTCGGCGTGATATAGAGAAGCAGAGAAAAGCTTTAAAGTTTTAACAAGTCTCTTTAGACTCGAGCATTGTAAGTTCTTCTCTATAGGTTTGCTTTCCCTCATTCTCTTGTTATAAAATCTTTATTGGGTGCTGAATGTTGTATAATTAAAACTATTATTGGCAGCGGTTTTGTTTAGTTTAGACTTGAATATTATGTAGAGTTAACAATTGGATGAAAATATTTTATGAACGGTCAAAATCGATAGAATATGGATCAATTTAAGTGAAGAACTCTTGATAGAAAGCTACTTCCATAAGGACATAATGTAGTTATTAACTTAAACGAGCTTTAGAAGTTTTAAAAACAATCTGTTATCATATGCCATCTACAGAAACTTTTCCTTAGGCTAAGAAATTTATATATGACTTAAGGAACATGATTAAGGCCTCAGAAGTGCTCTCGGATAGAGTGGGAAAATCCAATTTGGCAAATAAGAGCCAAACAAGAAATCATAAGGGCTGGTTATTTTGATTTGGTATATTGATAGTTCACGCATGATACATAGATTGATTTTAATACGATATAGGTGACTGAAGAAGTCGAACAAATTGTTTGTGGTGACATATTCGGTAATTCGGCACAAGTGATGTGAGTAGTAACTTTATCGTAATTTGTATTTTCATAATTTGCATGTCTTACACATGTTTTTTTGGTGAATATATTACCAAATATTTTGAATTTGCACGTGGCACAAGTTCTTTACGTGATATAGAATCGAAATATTTATTTGTGATGTTTACCGCTATTTAGATGTTCTCGCGGTTACTCGATATGTTATATCATTACCTAAAATATAATTATCGTAACCATAATAAATTTTACCGTTACTTGGAAAATAGTTATCTTGACAAGTGTTTTGTTAAAGCTTGACATGTAACATGATTTTATAAGAACTGAAATGTTTGAAAATGTTCAATACAAGTATTTTATTGCTTATGAAGACAAGTATCATTTGGGAGGTTTCAAGGATCCCGTAGCTTAAGGCGGGTTCGTTAGACCTGATATACTTTATAAATTTTGAATTATCGGTTACCATTACAGCACTCGCTAATGGGAAGGTAGAACTAATATACCGTTACCGATTTCCCTCGAGTAGGGACTACCATTATATTTAACTTCTTGCGAAGAGGTTCACAGTTATACTGATTACATGATCCGCTCATTGAAACCTTCCAAATATGAATATTTGATATAGCATAATGTTTACCGAGCTTATTACCGAATTTTTAAATTGATTTTTGTTTACAGGAAACACATGAGACTGATTATTATTTATTGTTTCTGAAATGACATATTTATATTTTTTGATTAATATGCTGCATATTTTCTGACGTGTCCCCAATAAAAAAATATGTGTGGTTAAGTGTTATTACTTACTTAGCTAGCGACTCAATCCCCGCTATTTTTTTTATTACAAAAACTACAATTGCCGTTAGGATTTCGTTAATTAGAGTACACGAGTTGATAGTTCCTTGTGAGCCCCACACTTGTTCACGAGGGCGAAGAGTTTATTAATTGTTATCTTTCTTTTGAACTCTTAGAGTCGCTTCATAGTCATTTTTATTAGTGGCATGAATATTCTTTTATTCGTATAGACTTGTGACTCGTATTAGACTTTCTCATCGTATTTTAGGAGACGAAGTTAGTATTATTGTGTTGGAAATACTTTGTTGATGAGGTGGATGTTGGTTAATTGTGTTTTTGATTCTAAGACATGTTTATTTTGGATGCATGGTCCTAAAATAGGGGAATTTTTGTCCAATTTTCTATAAAATACCAATGAGGCTTACTTGGGGGCACTTGCTCCTAAGCGCTAGTTATGATCCTAAATTGGGTCGTGACAAAGTACGGTATCAGAGTCACTCTGTCACGACCCGAATTTTCCACCCTCGGGTAACGTGATGGCGCCTACTCTAGAAAGCTAGGCAAGCCGCGTAATACAGAATCCCTAACTCTTTTATTTAGCCTTTTTAACTATTTAAACTAACATGTGAATAACAGTGAAATATTAACGATAATTAGACACAAACGGAAGACTTAATCTGATAAATTAATCATAACCAGTACGACAATGACAACATACATCTCTACCAGAAATCCTGTGTCACAATATCACGAACTGTCTACGAATACTACATACAAATGTCTGAAAAGAAAGTACAATCTGTCTCGGAAGCAAATGAAAACAGAATACATATAAAGATAGAAGAGAATGCCGGGTCTGCGAACGCCTGCAGGACTACCACGGGATCTCTAGCTGGATTGAAGACAGCCACCCAATGCTATGGTCCAAAAGCTGTCGCTCCGGGATATGCACATAGTGCAGAGTGTAGTATCAGCACAACCGACCACATGTGCTGGTAAGTGTCTGGCCTAACCCCGGCGAAGTAGTGACGAGGCTAGGACCAGACTACCAAATAAACCTGTACAGTTATATAATATGCAGCGGAAAATAAAACAGGAATAAACAAGTAAAGATGGGAGGGGTACATGCTGTGGGGGAAATGACCTTATGAACTTATTTTTTTGGGTCCGTTCAAAAAAGAATGACCCTTTCTAAATTTGATAACAATTTAACTTAAACTTACAATTATACACTTAATGATAAACTTTTATAACCACACAAATACTCTGGGCCCCTTTTTGACTTGTTTAGAGCAATAAATTCCAAAAATTTTTATTTTTTTTAATTTCGTGCCCCGTCAAACCAATTCACATAATAGAACGGAGGGAGTAACTTTTTACTTATGTTGGAGCATAACGAGGACTTGAATTGGATTTTGTTTTGGAAAAACCAAACATCTCCTCTTTCTTCCCTCCTTCTGTTATTAGTTATTTTCTCCAAATCTCACTTGTGGTCTTTAATACTATGTTTGTCTCTTGATTTAATTTGTGTACTTATTACTCATACATGATTTTGTGATAATAATTTTTTTGTACAATTTACTTAACCATATATACTTTTGATATAATAAACATATAAAAAATTTATTTTTAAAAGGCGGCTAAAGTTTTTAGATGGTAATTTTTATAAAAAGTTATTTCTAAGTCTGATATATTTTACAACCGTGGGAAGCGCGGTCAATTTACTAGTACTTTATAATAGAAAAAGTAGGACATACGAAGTTTCTTCGGACAATAAAATATTAATTCTAAAATATAGTTAAAAGTATTGGGGGGTTAAAGCCCCTTAAAAATGAAATAACAATTTCTGGCAATGTTCATTAAGAAATTGCAGTGATTTATAAACCTTTCTACCCAGAAAATATTAAATAAAACGAATATTGCGGAGGCTAAAGACCTTTGCTATTTGCTATCATGGCGGTTAAGAAAACCCCTGCATTAATTTACCGCAAATTGATTGCGGCGATGGGTATGCTCAACGGCCATGACAGCAAATAGCATTAACCTCATCCAATTGCATTTTTAACACACCGCAAATTGCACATTTTATTGTTGTGAATTCCATAAAAACCTGTTCAGCAAAAATGGTCAAAATGAAGCCGAAATGATAAACTTGTTCAACGTACCTTCCCAGTGGTAACGAATTATGTTTGTTAATTTTACTTGAAATCAATTATTTAAAACAGTGATTCTGGGTGATCAGGTAACGTCCCTTCTCTATCCAAAATAGGAACAGCTTGATTTCTTTGTTTCTTCAACTCTCAGATCTTTCGATTACATTTGTTTGCCAACTTTGAACGAATTCTCTACTTCAGTCCCAAAGAACCTCCGTACTACAACTAATGGTTATATATGCGAGACCATATATTTTACGACCACTTTTCACAGCTTTTAATGAGAATACAGCAAAAAGTAAGTGCTAATACTCTTTCAATTTCTTGCCATGTTCGAGGGCATCAAGTTACAGTAGTTTGAAAAAACAAATCTGTGTTTTCGAGCACAGGTATATGTTTATACAATCAATTAAAATTTGATTGAGCTAAGATAAGATCTAAGGACTGATTCATCTTTTTATTCTTATTAGGGCTGGATAAAGAGGAAACCTTTATCTCATCTTGTGTTATTAAGTATGCACTCAGTAGTTTGTAGCATAACCTAATAGACATGTGTTAGCCCTTGACAAAGTTCCTCGGCAGGTGTGGGTTGTGACAAGGATTTTCATGATGGCCTTGACACAACTTACAAAATGGGGCAACATCATGACGGGCAGCTCGGTATAACGGACTAAGTGGAGGCACGTTTTAGATCATGGCTGATTGTGTGGCTTAGTGATACACGTTTTTAGCATGTTCCCTATGTTTGCTCATCAGTTGGGGCTTGTCAACTGATTGTCTAAAATGCTGCCAAGTGTAATTGAGCAGCCTGCACTATAAATATTTGCATAAGGTTGTCCCAAATGGGCAGAAAACTTAGTCTTGTAGCAAGTGTTAGCCAAAAACGTCTAAGTGTAATTCCTAAGGGTGGGAAATTCATTTTGGGGCAGGGAACTAGGGAGTTCTTTGTTCTTGGCCACAGGGTTGGCTTCTTTGTGTTCTTATATTCACATATTAATACGAGTTGGGAAGAAATTTTTGTAAATTTGTGTGTCTTTACTTACTTTACTTGCTGCCTAAATCATTCTAAGTCCAAAACGTTCCTAAAAATTATTCTAAGTTTTGGAAGGCTGAAGTCAAGGTTGGGCTTGACTGCCACACAGTGGTGAACCTCTGGGTAGAATTCGAGTGACATAAATCACCCCTGTGACAAATAGTATCAGAGCGTGGCTAGATCGGGGCGAAGACACGACGTTCATAGGTTGAATTTCGTGAAAGATGGTTGGTGGCAACGCAAAACTGAGGGAAAAAGTTGTTGCATTGGAGGCACTCGTCGGAACTGTTGATGGTGATCAATTACTGACTATTTTGACTCGTCTTATCTATCTTGAGGCAGAGATGAACAGGCTGAGCCAGGAGTGCACAGATCTAAAAGCGGAAAATAAGGTTGTTGTGTCGTGCTGCTGGCAATGATGATGCATAGCGTGGGGCAGATCGTACCAAGGTCAAAATTTCGGAGCCTAAAGAGTTTAATGGTGCAAAGAATGTCAAGAACCTCGAAAATTTCCTGTGGGATATGGAGTAGTACTTTCAGGCTGCCCATGTGCGAGATGAAGACAAGGTCACCATTACGACCATGTACTTGGTGGACGATTCAAAGCTTTGGTGGCGGACGCGCGTGGCAGATGATGTAAGTGCTGGTAGGCCAAAAATTGACTATTGGGAAGGGCTGAAAAAAGAGTTGAAGGATCAATTCTTTCCTAGCAATGTGGGCTGGATTGCTAGATATCGTTTGAAAACGTTGAACCAAACTAGAACGGTCAGGATTATGTCAAAGATTTCAGTTTTTTTATGTTGGATATAAGCAACATATCTGAGGAAGACAAGCTGCATAATTTCCTTTATGGGTTGCAGTCGTGGGCGCAAATGGAACTCCGAAGGCAAAATGTGAAAGACTTTCCTAGTGCCATCGTTGTTGCGGAAGCGTTGGCTGACTTCCGGTTAGGACAAGATGGTTCTGATTTCTCTACTACTTCAAAGTCAAAAAATGGAAACAAGGACAAGGCAAAAGAGTGGAGGAAAAACGGGAATGACAAGGGTAATGCCTTTGAGGGCAATGGCAATGAAAAGAAAAGCAATGTGCTGGACCTTCGACAAACAAGGGACAAAACAACAAGTTTGATGGCTGTTTTATTTGTAAAGGACCACATATCGCGAGGGACTGTCCAAAACTTGAACGATTTACAACTTTGTTTGCTAATGAAAAAGGTAATGATGAGCCGAACGAGGAAAACATGAGCAGGAGACGGCATATTTAGGGCCTATGGTGGTGCTGAAAAATGCGGAAACTACTTCGTCGAGGACGACGAATTCTTCGGGTGGGGTGGTTTGTTAGCCCCTTGACAAAGTTCCTCGGCAGGTGTGGGTTGTGACAACGATTTTTATGATGGCCTTGGCACACAACCTGAAAAATGGGGCAACATCATGATGGGCAACTTGGCATGACGGACTATGCAGGGTTGACAAACGCACCTGGAACGGAGGCAAAACGCATTTCACATGGACGTGCGGGTTGTCATAACAATGGCAAGTCGACATCATGTCAAAGCAGGGGCCAAGACATGGCAAGACATGGCAAGACAAGGCAAGGCAATGCGGGACAAGCAATGACATTAATGTGGGCAGATTTGATCAAGTTGAGGGCGACTTGACATAGGCGGGCAACTGTGGCAATGGACGTGTGCGGCTAAGTCAATGGGCGGCAAGGTATAATCATGACATAGGGGCGGAGCAATGTCAAAGGGCAAGGTTGTGCGCAATGCCAGCCTTGGGCGTGCAGCAACTGGCCAAAACAAGCACATGCAGTACACATGCAGGGCGGTTGAGCGGTTACAACTGCCCCATTCAAGCATGACTGATCATGGGGCTAAGTGGAGACACGTTTTTAGATCATGGCTGATTGTGTGGCTTAGTGATACACGTTTTTAGCATATTCCCTATGTTTGCTCATCAATTGGGGCTTGTCAACTGATTGTCTAAAATGCTGCCAAGTGTAATTGGACAGCCTGCACTATAAATATGTGCATAAGACTGTCCCAAATGGGCAGAAAACTTAGTCTTGTGGCAAGTGTTAGCCAAAAACGTCTAAGTGTAACTCCTAAGGGTGAGAAATTCGTTTTGGGGCAGGGAATTAGGGAGTTCTTTGTTCTTGGCCATAGGGTTGGCTTCTTTGTGTTATTGTATTCCCGTATTAATACGAGTTGGAAAGAAATCTGTAAATTTGTGTGTGCCTTTACTTACTTTACTTGCTGCCTAAATCATTCTAAGTCCAAAACGTTCCTAAAAATTATTCTAAGTATTGGAAGGCTGAAGTCAAGGCTGGGCTTGACTGCCACGCAATGGTGAGCCTCAGGCAGAATTCGAGTGACATAAATCACCCTTATGACAACATGTACCATGCTGGAAAATGACGAGAGAACTAAACACTTGGGTTCATCACAGTAGCAACAAGGACCAGATGTCCACTTCACCACGAACATAACCACGAAATTCTTTTCCGATGGACTGGACCCTTCATTTCCCTAAATCATTAACAATGACAAGGATCTACATCCTAAACCATCTGCATCGCATTGCATGCATAAAGATGGAAGCACGGTGGCTGTCATACAGTAGAACGACTTCCACTTCCATTTGCTACTACTAGAATTAATATACATACATCCAATAGTATATTATCTATCTTCCCTTCAATATCTAGCACATGATTCTCGATATTATAGAAAGAAATATGAGAAGAGAGATTACTGAATGCCAGGAGTATTGATGAAGCAAGGCTGTTTTATTTGTTGATGAATGTCTCACATGTTTAAAATGGTTCAGTTCATGCAGCAGAGAAAGACAATAAATTTTTATCTGTAGAAAGGGAGTATGTTGTGCCACAAAAGAGGCGAATATAATTACGCCTCCCAACCTCTTAATGTTGTGGCACGTGCAACACGATTCACGCCCAGTGTGAAAGCACCCATCCGAAGATTGCAATCGTGTGACTGACACATGTTTTTCAGCTTATGGAAGGCTTTTGTCATGTATTTCTTAAGCTCCCGGTTAACCTTCTCCTCATCCCACATAAAACCTTGAATATTCTGTACATGAACAAAGAATATATTCAGAACAACTAAAATGCACAGTTGAACTATTCTGGAAAGAATAAAAAGTGAGATTAAGATTTCAAGTTTCTCCTAAACTTTCAGACACAAGAAAAGAGTTGCCAAAGTACATTTTTAACAGCTATTAAGATATGACTCAGTTTAAGAAAATTGCATGCACCTTCTGGAGGCAGTGCAGAAGAACTTGTGAAGACATTGACCAGAAAATTTCAACCTAGATACTTGCAATAATGCAATCTACATGAATTCGAGGCTTGTCTTATGTCGTCAGAAAACTGATTTCAGAGGAAAACTATATGGTTCGAGGCTTGTCTTATGTCGTCAGAAAACTGATTTCAGAGGAAAACTATATGGCATGATGAAGACTGAAGAACTCAAAAACTTACTTATTCTTCACAAAATTGCACTAAACTTAAAACGGTGGTCAGAATAAAACCTGTATGATCTTTCCAATGTAATGAAAAGAGATATAGGGGGTGTCAATGTCAAAGATATACGATATTACCTGAACCCACTCAAAATAACTGACTGTCACACCTCCAGCATTGGCATATATGTCGGGAAGTATTACAATTCCCTTTTTAGATAAAATCTGCAGAAGGCAGTTATCTGTCAACAAATGGTAATCCTAGTAGTCAAATGGCTAGAAAACCTGGAAAATGTGGTTACCTCATCAGCTTCTGGATCAGTAGGATGATTTGCCGCTTCTATGATGAACTTAGCCTTGACATTATCAGCATTTTCTCTTCCGAGAAAAAAAAACAGATTCACACAGGGACAAAATTAGACGTATGTATAATAAATCCCTATATATGGTTTAGTAATAAAGACAGAATAAAGGAAAAAATTCACACAGTAAAGAATTTCTTCTCCACATAATCTCATCAAAGAAAATAAGAGAAGGTTTGTTATTGGTGCTCACGTATATCATGTAAATTGAAAATAGGAAAAAATTAATCATCTTTCACATAGTAACAAAAAGTTAAAAGTTAACACCTATTAAGGGCTTTCTACAATCAATTACTTTTGGGAACTTTACTTTATATTCGCAGCATATAAGGACCAAAAATTTAAATGTAATTTAAGGGTCTAAACCTGTTCAAAACTCCTCCCAAAGCACAAGGTATGAGAACATCACATTCATGTGTAAGCACTTCATCTGAATTCATCACATCCCCACCACTAAAGTCGATCAGCTTCCCTGTTGCTTCTTTGTGATTAAGCAAAGCGGGTATATCAAGCCCATTGGGATTCTTGACTGCTCCAGTTATATCACTCACTGCAATTACCTTGCCACCTCTCTCATGAATAAGCTTTGCTGCCCATGCTCCCACGTTTCCAAAACCCTAAGAAATACAAATATAAGATTACAATAGTCATTTTGAGTGAATTGTGCGAAATAGCGAGCAGAGGAACACAATGGTGTGCTGGAATTGAACAACTCCGAAATTTTACCTGAATTGCAAAAGTCAAATCCTTAATATTCTTTCCATATTCAGCAAGTAAAGCTTCTGTAGCATAAACGACACCACGCCCAGTTGCAGCTTCCCTACCCAATGAACCGCCAAGATCCTATGATAGAAGATGAAACAGGGTACTTCAATAAATTGAATGAAAACTCATAATATTAACCAAATTGGATAAGTCCAAAATGTAGCAGATAGGACTTTAAAAATATGTTGCAAGAACTTACAATCGGTTTTCCAGTCACAATTGCAGGTGAGTGACCATGAAACTTTGAATACTCATCCAAAATCCAGGCCATAGTCTGTATATACAAAGTACCAATAAGCCTATTTGTTCGCAACTACTCTGTAGTTCCACAGAGAAGAAATATTTGAGATAATGACCTATATTACTAACCTGGGCATTAGTGCCCATATCAGGTGCAGGGACATCCGTATTAATTCCAATTAGATCATGAATTTTCTGGGTGAAAACACGCGTAAGGCGCTCCAACTCACTCTTGCTTAGATCTTTTGGTTTGCAGCCAATTCCACCCTTAGCTCCGCCATATGGAATATCTACTACAGCAGTCTTCCAAGTCATTAATTGAGCAAGGGCATTTACTTCGTCAAGGTCAACCTTGCAAAAGAAATTTACAATATATCTCAGTACCAAGTCCAGTGCTAGAAACAGTAATCACTTGAATACAGAGTACCAGCAAAACTAGGCGAATTGAATAAATAAGACCATGTAATGAAATTTATCATTGACATACAAGAATTGGATAGAAAAAGGCTACTGGAGATCTAGTCATGTAATGATGGAAAAACTTGACCATGATCTAGCAGATACTACACACAGTAATTCCTTGACCAGAAAATTTTTTCCAAAGATGTTGAACTCATTAATGAAAGCTAAATAAAGTAGGTATACAAACCTACACGTGTTTGTCACCAACGAAATAACCCAGATGCTATAAAATCTAAAAGGATGAGTTGAAACCTCCAAACAATAAATTTCTATCTAAATATATAAGCCCAATGATTTCTTCTTTATCTATTTTTATTATGGACAAAGCCAATGTTTCATGCTTGAAGCACCTGAAGGATTTGACCTGACACATTATGTAAAAAGTTTCGTGGAATTACAGATCTCTTATGTGATCATGGATAACATGCACATGAATGGTCGATGCATCATAATATTCTTTCAAACGACACATATACATTTGTGGTGAGGCTTAACAGAACAGATTTTGGTTAAAAGATAAGTACTAATTGGAATTAATTTGATCGGAATCTGGTACTCATTTAATACCACCGTTCTAGCTATCCCGATCTTGGCTAATTTGTACTGTATGGTAGGCGCCAAAAGAAGTCTACTCACCCTTGTTAAATTACATATAAGAGCGGGAACCTAACGTCATTGACGTTCCAACCCCCCAAAAAAGACAACACCAACAGTTTTATAAATAGAATCAAGACTCCCTAGAACACGGAACGACTCTTTAATTCGCAACCAAATAAATAATACAATCTTATACCACTAATCTATGTTACATAACTGATGATTAGAGTGGAACACCTATTCGTCTTAGCATGCATTGAAAGCTCTAGGATCACATCTGATATCTTTCTCAGAATACCAGTTTTTACCAAGCAAAAGCAAAAAGTTTATACAACCTCGGTTTTGACATAGCTGAAAGCTTTTAAAAGTGAAATTATTGAATTGCTATCTACACGAAGACATAAATTACAAAAAGACCAAATATCAAAAGCAAATAAAAATAACCTCAGGATGGTATCTGATTCCCCCTTTCATAGGACCCCGAGCATTATCATGTTGCACTCTGAACCCAACATAGGACACCAATGTTCCATCATCCTTGGGAATTGTGCATTCCACCTGATCAAACACACACAAAAAAAAATTAATCAACCTCTCATGAAAATTCAGAGAGAAAAAGAAAAATTGCTAGCGGTCTTAAAAAGAATCAATAGTAACATGAAATCGATCGCACAAGAAAGATAGAAAATTTACAAAGATAATAAATTAATCAGTAACCTTAATTTCTCTGAAAGGGATTAAAAGACTCTTCTCAAGTTTGGAGTCCAATCCAAGGATGCGAGCGGCCTGGCGAAAGTTACGGTTGGTGGCTGCAAGAGCATTCATGGCCAACACCCAGAAAGCAAAAAGTAGTAGAAGATCAAGATAATAATAGTTAAAACAGAAACGAAGACAAAAATGGGAACTACTACTTGATTGAGAATTGAGATACTATATAATAATGGCACAAGTGAAGATTTTGACTAGGACGTGACGATCTATAAAGGGTTCGGATGGTCACACAAAGGAAAGTCTATGAGTCAGTGACAGCTGATTTGGCAATTCGGGAAAACTCATTTATTATTTTCCTTTTCTGAAAATCTCAAAGACTCTCCTCAGGTTTACTTTTATAATATTACTATTATTAGTACCCACGCGGATAAGTAAAAAAAACGACCTACATCGTAAAATTTAATTTGTTATTGTTAATATCATTTTTATAACCAAACAATAAAAATATTTTGATACTCGAGTAAAGCTTATACTTCATTTGCAGAGTCAATATTTCATAAAAATAATGATACTATATAATTTGTTTGATATGAATATTCCATGAAAAATAATGATGCTATATAATTTGTTTGTTATGAAGCATGTACTTAAGGGAACATTATTGTAGCAAATGCTCATGGACATATTGCGGTGCATTTTTCAGAAGTTGTCATCCGTATTGAGGTTTATCATTAAAAAAAACATGGGTAAAAACTCAAGAATTTCTGGTCCTTAGGCGACAACTTTTGATGCAAATGAGAGACAAGATTATTATGATTGTTGCGGAAGTCAAATGTATATAGTGTGAATGAGTCACAACTACTATACCAAAAATTATGACAGCCACCAAATAATAAATAAGACAATAAAGCAACAATAAAAGGAACACCAGAATTTATGAGGTTCAGCCAATTTTGCCTACTTCCTCGGACACAACCAATATTTTATTCCACTCCAAAAATACAAGTGAAATAATACTAAAGAGAGAAGATACAAATGCCTTAAGAAGATAAGAAAGCAAATGAGAGGTGTGTATAAATCATAAACATTAGGCCTTCTTTTATAGGGAGAAATTCTTCCCAAATTAAGTCTCCCACTGATGTGGGAGTTTGCCATTTTCAACAAATCTCCACCTTGGCAAATTTCCACATCTTCAATTTTCTCTCGGTAACAAATTTTGGTTGTGTCTTCATCTTCAATCTTCAGTGTTCAACAATGTTGATCAAATCCAAACAATGTTGAAACTTGACCGCAGTCACCACTTTTGTCAGCATATCAGCAGGATTCTCTGTAGTATGAATTTTCTTCACCGTGACTCCACCTTCTTCTATGATTTCTCGGACGAAATGATACTGAACATCAATGTGTTTCGTCCTTGCATGATAAACTTGGTTCTTCGCTAATTGAATAGCACTTTGACTATCACAAAAAATTGTGATACTTTTTTGTTTAACACCAAGCTCTTTTAGCAACCCCTGAAGCCAAATTGCCTCTTTCACAGCCTCTGTAATAGCCATGTACTCTGCCTCTGTTGTAGACAAAGCAACTGTAGACTGCAAAATAGACTTTCAACTAACGGGTGTCTTTGCAAAAGTAAACACATAACCAGTAGTTGATCTTCGTTTGTCCAGATCACCCGCAAAATTCGAGTCACAATATCCAACTACAGACTGATTGCCTTCCTGCTCAAAAAATAACCCAACATCTACAGTATTATGAATATACCGTAGAATCCACTTCACAGCTTGTCAATGCTCCTTTCCTGGATTATGCATATATCTGCTAATAACTCCAACAGCTTGTGAAATGTCAGGTCTCGTATAGACCATTGCATACATCAAGCTACCAACAGCATTTGCGTATGGTACCTTTGAAATATACTCTCGTTCAGCTTCATCTTTTGGCGACATAGTAGTACTTAGCTTAAAATGGGGAGCAAGTGGAGTACTAACTGGCTTAGTCTTTTCATCTATGCCAAAACGTTGTAGTACTCTTTTCAAATTCTTTCTGAGATAAACAGAGTTTCTTTGAACGTCTATCTCTTATTATCTCCATACCAAGAATTTTCTTTGCCTCACCCAGATCCTTCATCTCGAACTCCTTCTTCAGTTGAATATTCAACTTATCAATTTCTTCCGAATTCTTGGAAGCTATCAACATATCATCAACATATAGGAGAAGATATACAAAGGAACCATCTTTAAGCTTGCGCAAATATACATAATGATCGTATTTGCTTCTCTTGTACCCTTGCCGCAATATAAATTCGTCAAATCGCTTGTACCATTGTCTAGAAGATTGTTTCAATCAGTACAATGATTTTTCAAGTTTGCACACCATATTTTCTTTTCCAGCAACTTTGAATCCTTCTGGCTGAGTCATGTAGATTTCCTCCTTCAAGTTTCCATGTAAAAATGCAGTTTTTACATCCATCTGAACTAGTTCCAAATCCAACTGTGGTACCAAAGCCAACATAATTCTAATGGAGGAATGTTTTACAACTGGAGAAAATACTTCATTGTAATCAATTCCCTCCTTTTGAGCATATCCTTTGGCCACCAATCTTGCTTTGTTGCGAACATCTTCTTGGTTAGGAAATCCTTCTTTCTTTGCAAATACACATTTGCACCCAATTGCTTTCTTTCCCTTCGGGAGATTGGCCAATCTCCATGTATGATTCTGATGAAGGGACTGTATTTCATCATTCATGGCAATCCTCCACTTATCTTCTTCTGAACTTTGGACTGCGTCTTTATAAGTGGTAGGAACATCATCAATTACAATTGAGGCGGCACAAGCAACCGTCTCTATAAGACGAACAGGTTTTGTTATTGTCCTTATTGGCCTGCTATTTGCAATTGATTTAAGTTGTTGTTGAGGTTCCTGAGTTGGAATCTCCCTCTCTACTAGCTCTTCTTCCAGAGGATAATCTTCATTTGTTTCCTCCTCTACTTCTTGTATAGGAAAAATAAATTTTCCCTCAAACTCTACCTGCTTAGAAGCACCATCATTTTGTTTGGTATGTTTTGTTACCTTATTTATCATAGCAGATTCATCAAAGGTAGCAGGGAATATTATTTTCTTTGTCATAGGACACCATAAGCAATATCTTTTGACTCCAGAAGTAATCCACATAAAAATAGTCTTCTTTGCCCTTGGATCCAATTTTGATTCTGTCACATGATAATATGCAGTTGAGCCAAATACGTGCAAAGAGTCATAATCTACAACAGGCTTTCCATACCATTTTCAAATGGTGTCTTGCCATCAATAGAAGTAGATGGTAGACGATTAATGAGGTGGCATGCATATGTAACTATCTCAGCCCAAAATTCTTTGCCCAAGCCAGCATTGGACAACATACACCGTACCTTCTCCAGCAAGGTCCGGTTCATACGTTCTGCCACTCCATTCTGTTGTGGTGTATGTCTGACAGTGAAGTGTCGGACGATGCCATCATTTTCACAAACCTTATTGAAATGATCATTTTTGTATTCACCTCCATTGTTCGTGCGAATACACTTGATCCTCCTGCCTGTTTGATTTTCCACCATCGTCTTCCATTTGAGAAAAATTTCCAACACTTCATCTTTGCTCTTCATTGTATACACCCACACTCTTCGGAAAAAATCATCAACAAAGGTTACAAAATAGTGCTTCCCACCCAATGAAGGTGTTTTGGAAGGACCCCAAACATCAAGGTGTACATAATCCAAAATGACTTTATTATTATGGATCGCTGTACAAAATTTAACCTTTGTCTGTTTCTCTTTGACACAATGCTTGCAAAACTCCAAGTTGCAAGCCTTTACTCCTTTTAATAATCCTTGATGTGATAAAGTTTTCAAGGATTTTCCTCCAACATGTCCCAAGCGCATGTGCCATAGCCTGGTTGTTTCTGCCTCTTTTTCGTTACTGGATGTTACTATCGATGTCCCAATAACTATACTACCACGATAACTGTGCATGTTATTGTTCTTCCGATTGGCCTTCATTACCACTAGTGCACCGGAGCATACTCTTATCACTCCATTTTCTGCAATGATTTTGAACCCTTTTGATTCTAGGGCTCCCACAGAGATGAGATTTTTCTTCAAACCCGGTACATATCGAACATCTATTAATGTTCTGATCATTCCATCATGGTTCCTTAATCGTATTGAACCAATGCCATATGAGGTAAGAGGACTGTTATCCACTGTGTGGACGACTCCATATTCTCCTTCTTGAAAATTAACGAATCAGTCCCTATTGGGACACATATGATAGCTACAAACCGAGTCCATCAACCATATGTCTAATAATGTTGATGGCTCTGTTGTAACTAATGAGAAGTCTGAATCATCACCATCAGCTACATTTGAATCCATAATGACCTTTCTATTATTATGTTTGGCCTTATTCTTCAACTTCAGACAGTTTTTCTTCCAGTGCCCCTTTTCTCGACAAAAGGCACATTCATCTTTGTTGGGTCTAAATCTTGATTTGGATCTTCCTTTCTTTGTCCTCGTTTGATTTTGAGTACGACCCCTCACAACTAGTGCTTCTTCTTCTCCGCCCTTCTGTTTTTCTCCCTTTCTTTGTTCATAGCTATACAAAGCCGAACAAACTTCTCTGAGAGAAATTTTGTCATTTCCATGAAGTAGAGTAGTTTCAAGTTGCTCGTACTCATTAGGAAGTGACCCCAACAGCATCAAGGCCAAGTCACCATCATCAAAAGTTGCATTCATATTTTGCAAATCTGTGACCAACTTATTGAAACTGGTGATATGTTCATTTATCGTGGTACCGGGAACATAGGTGAAGCGAAACAGTCTCTTCTTCATGTACAATTTATTTTGACTGTTTTTCTTCAAAAATTTATCCTCCAGTGCTTTCCATAATTTACTTGCAGAAGTTTCCTTTGTGTATGGATATTTCTGCTCTCTAGCAAGGTAGGATCGAATGATACCGCAAGCAACACGGTTGATAATTCTCCAATCTTCTTCTCCAATAACATCTGGTCTTTTTTCTTCAATGGCAAGATCTAGCCCTTGTTAAAAAATGACGTCTAGAACCTCGCCTTGCCACATCCCAAAATGTCTTAACCCGTCAAAAGTTTCTACCGCAAATTTTGCATTTGACACAATTCTTGTCATAAGCGAAGATGCCAATGATGATGTATTGTTGACACTTGATGTAGATTCTTCTTGTTTATTGTCTCCCATCTTTGACACAAATATTATTTAATAACTGACGACACAAATCAAGATTATTTCCTTTCTGATGTGGAAGATCAGACTAAGTTGCAACCACAGAGCATACTCAGACAGAACCTTGACTCAGTTACCAAGATAAATCTTTTCTGATGTGGAAGATCAGACTATGCTGCAATCACAGAGCATACTTAGACAGTACCTTGGCTTTGATACCAATTGTTGCGGAAGCCAAATGTATATAGTGTGAATGAGTCAGAACTACTATACCAAAAATTATGACAACCACCAAATAATAAATAAGACAATAAAGCAACAATAAAAGGAACACCAGAATTTACGAGGTTCGGCCAATTTTGCCTACTTCCTCGGACACAACCAATATTTTATTCCACTCCAAAAATACAAGTGAAATAATACTAAAGAGAGAAGATACAAATGTCTTAAGAAGATAAGAAGGCAAATGAGAGGTGTGTATAAATCCTAAACATTAGGCCTTCTTTTATAGGAAGAAGTTCTTCCCAAATTAAGTCTCCCACTGATGTGGGAGTTTGCCATTTTCAACAATATTAGTGATGAGATAATGAGGAGGACGTGCCAGAATGATCCTTCGGGCTATTTCCTTGCGCAGGTATCCTGCTGCTGTAGATTATAGTAAGCTAATACTTAATTGGCTTCAAGATTCTAGGAGTGAACTGCCACAGAAACAAAAGGGCCTTTTAGGCAGTAAAATTGGACCACAATTTCCCATTTCAAGACCGCTAAAATGCAAGTAACTCGTTTCTGTGATTTACGATTTCGACTTGGTGTTGAATATCTTTATTGTCACCGGGGTAACTCTGCAAGTAGGTTTAAGTTCAAGCTAAAGCATGTATATATGCAAGCAGGTTTCAATTTTACACAGAATATTCAGACATCACTTATGACTTGGTGCTGGAAATCCAGACATCACTTATGACTTTACAAGCAGGTTTCAGTTTCACACGTATATGCAATTTCAGTTTCACACGTATATGCAAGTTGGAAGTTTCACACAGAATAAATATTATCATACAATTTATTAATGTTATTGTCACTATCTATGGCAATAGGTTTCAGTTTCTATTTGTTTATTGTTTTCAGAGCTACTTGTTCAGAGTTCAACTGCAGATTACATCTTCTTACGTTACACCAAATTAAAATATTAACTAAAGAAATGATATATAAGACCAAAGGATCAGAAGACAATAATAATATAGAATAATTAAATAATAAATCATTTAATAACGTATTAAGTTAAATTACAAAAAAAAAATTGTACACTACATTTCTAGCTTCATTTGTTATTTGTCCATCATTATCATAAACTAAAATCTTTAACCATTTTTCACTTGTTACCTATGAAAGAGAAACATACAACTATCCATGTGTAAACACTGATTTCATAAAAAATAACCCCCCATGAGACAGAACTTGAATAGGTATAATATATAAAAGATATTATATGATTATAACAAAAATCTAAGTTAATTAACTTTTACTTAAGTTATAGTTACTTGTAGTTACGGTTTAGATTTATGAATGCTATATTTTATACCAATAACATTCAATTAGTTGTATAGTTAAAAACATACTATCTAATTTAACTGACTATCATTATGAACTAAAACAATTTTTAGTATTTCTCTTTTCTGCAAATTATTTAGCATGTGCATGTACTTTAGATTAAGGAAAACTTAAACCGCGTAAATTCTATACTCCAAAGAAAAAGACAATTTTAACAATCATAATTAAACTGAAATGTGTAAATAATTTTACGTTATTAGTGATTGTACTATAATTAATCCAAATGTAAGTCCAGTAACTCATGTCCTTAGTCTTTGTAGTATAAGTGCATGTATTTTTTTAATTCATGCAGGTGGATGCAATTATTGTGCATTATGTGCATGTTGGGAACTGACAAACACATTGTCTAGACGGAAATAATGTTTCCTCTTTATAAGTATATATTTTTATTATCTACGGCTCAATAAATCCATTTATATCCCTCGTATGCACAATAAAATTATGTAAAAATATCATAACTAAAAATATAAGTTTGGACATACCTGGATTAGTCAATAAGACTCTTTCTTCATGGAGGATATCTTTTAATAATAATTGCCATGTTGCTTGCCAAATATTTTCTGGTTGGGACATTGAATTCGATAACAACAACATAAAAAAACAATTGCCTAAGATACGTTGGCATACCCCACCTACTTGCCTCCTTTATGCAATCCACATATTCGTTGTCATCATTAATTAAACCAAGTGCATAACATGCTTCTCTAAATGTAAGATAATCATGATTGTTGTTTCTTTTAAGATCTTCATAACATTTGGACCTTTAATGACATTCAACAACAATCTGAGGTAGTATAGCTCTCTAGTTCCGGGCGGAACAAAGAAAATCCTTTCAATTGAAAATGCAGAAGTTCTTCTTTTCTCCCATCTTTTCAACTTTGGTTTCCACAAAAATTTAAGGAGAAATTCTGCATAAGTTAATTCTCTTACTTCAGAAGATGTTTTATTTGTCTCAAACTAACTAAAAAACATCGATTCCCTTGAAGTGGGTCTACTGGCAGCATCATCAATTGGATCATCATCAGAAAATATGACACGATGTTCATTTGGAAGATGAAATGATAGTTTGTCCACTGAAGGTTGTCTATAGCGAATAGGAAACTTGAATATTCTCCAAGCAGCTTCACAAGGTGATATGTATCGACAATCATAGTACATATTAATTTCATCAACAACTGATGAACCCTCCTCTTGCACACTTCTAGAAAAAGCAGCAGTGGCAGGATCATTTCCTTTTTTAGCATATTTAAATAAGTACTTAATTAATCTCAATTTATTGCACCACTCCACATTGATGTAAGCACCATATTTCAATAATAAGAAAAGATTGTGCGGCACCACATACCTATTTTCTAAGTCAATACTATCCTTCTTGATAGTTCTTCCATTATCTCTTCTCCCATAAATAGGATAATCATATTTATCAATTGTGGTTGACTCAATAAACTTTTTTGGAAAGTGCTTTGTACATCTCCCATTCTGTATGCAAGGAGAAGCTTTTCTGGCAGAATCACATGGGTCATGCATCATGAAACTTTTCACGGCCTTATAATAATGAGGATCAACTGCTTCATCTGGTATTTTTGTTGTTATTAATTAGTCAATATCACCAGCAGTTGGATATTTTTTATGCAAAGACAACCCTCGCTTCTCAATTGTATAAATCATTGCACGAAGAAGCAAAATGTATTTATTGAATAAATAAATAATTTCCATCTATATTGAAAAATTGTCTCATGCAAAATCAAACACATTGTTTACATTATTACTTCAAAAGTTGATACTTATACCTGATTTTACTGCTCCAAAAACTTTATTGTCTCGCAAATCCTTTATCAAGCAATCCAATTTGATTTAAAAAACCCTACTTAAGATGTCTAGATGATCCTCAAGATTTAAGCCCCTACTTGTTACATGTCTCAGAATCTCAGGACACTTCAGATTGCAAGTGAAAGTGATAAAAAGATCAGGGTACCCAACCCATTTGCATATTGCCATAACATGCTGATAATTTTGAAACATGTATCGTGCACCACCTGTGAAGCTTGACAGTAGAATAATTCTCTTCCCTTGAGATGAAGGAGTAGTTTCTCCATGCAAAGTAGCTTCTTCTAATCCTTTCTACATCTCAACTCTCAATTGTTTTTTATGAGTCATATAATACTTCAATCGACCAGATTCAATTATTGCATATGCATCAACTAAGAATTGATGAAATAACCTTTTTACAGACACAATTGTCGGAACTTCACTCTTTCTGTCTTGAATTTTGTAAACAAAAAATTCTCTCATGCTAACACATTTTCTTCCTGCAGTTGGTTTACCATCTCCACATCCATCTTCATTTAAAGGAATGTGCTCTTCGTATCCATCTTCACCGTATGGAAAAAGCAAAGGATATTGAATACCTAAATATGCAGCATTCAATTCATTTATCCTTTGTAGTTGTCCGGATTGGATTTCAATTATGATATCTCTATCACACTTAGACAGTTCAACATCTCCAACCACTAAAGCAACTACCTCTGAAATGGTCGGTAAGTTGTATCTTCTTCCATCTGTGTTTTTTTTCCCTATCAATTTGAGATTAACATTGGAGCTTCCATCTTCTTGAAATCTATCTCTTACCATTCTAAATGTCTTAGCCAAAATATTGTGTCCATCAAGCATTTTATTTATATCAGCAACAAACTCGGCATGAAGTTTGTTTAGGTTTTGACCATGACTGCAAAAAATAATTATATGAGATTTTTTATATATTTTCTTACAATGTACAATATTATTTATTTGTTATTGTAAATCTTAGGTAGAATACTAACCTCACAACATGAATTCTATATGTACTTCATTTTCTGTATTGTAAAAGGTTACGTGTTAATAACTCAATCAATTCTTCGAAAGTATATTGCATTACCTTCATTGATAATAGTCAAAAATCTCGGGCGTATGTTATTCTTGCAACTTCCTGAATGGTCTAAAGATCCCCGCTGCCTCCTTGAAAGAGAGATATCCTAAATCACCGGACGATGGGGGTCTGCTTGACCAACCGCCATCATACTGTGATCATAGTATGGTTAGTTTTCTAAAATTATCAATATAGTCGAATGATTCTATCCGAGGGAACTTTATCCCTTTCAGAATTGCATAGAATTTTTTTATTCGTCATTGATGAATTATTCATTAAAATCGCCATTAAAAATCTAGCAGTAGTATTTTTTTATTTTGATATATAGTTGCACAAATTTTGGGGTGGATCACACAGGAGCCAGTAAACTTCCTGTTTGATAATAATTCTAGCCAAACAACTTGAATGTTCTTGGTCCACGTGTTTGATTGATTGAGCATCGATTTTTTCCTCATTGAAGTAAATGAGAGAATAGAGTTGTAACTCTTAATATTCTTTTGAAAATGGTCACTTTTAGGACCTACGTATTTATAGAAAGAAGTGAAGAACGATGAACATATATGAATTGTGGATTACCGTGTAACAATAATATTAAAATAGATGTTTCAACTAACCTGATCCAAACAACAAATGCTTTAAAATTTGAGGAGGCTCTTTAGTATCTGGGAGCTTTATTTTTCCACTATGACAACACAAAGTGAACTCTGATTTTTTAGATTTATAATGCTTGCCGTTTCTTTCTTCGTACCTGTTCACCTTTAAAAGAGATAATAATTAAATTTGTACGCGATTTTAAGGATGTGAGGATTGATTCAACACAAATAATCAAGAATATTCGATAGACGAGTTAAAAACAAAATGAATAATCAAACAATTTATAATGTTACGACCCAACTCAAACTTAGGTTGAACAATAGTTTTACCCTCGATCGGACCCTTAGTTCGACGTCAATTGTGAATGAAGAAAAAAATAATAAAGTAAGAACTTTGCGATAGCTAGAAAGTAAAAAAAACAAATTTGTATTGCTTTGGTTTGCGTGTTACAATGTGTGTTATTAAAAAAAAACTTCCCGTTTATACAGTAGGAGAGTTTTATCCCTAGTACAATTCTAAAAAGGTAAAAATCTTCCTTTATTATTAATTACTGATCCATAACCGACATCGTTCGTGCCGTGATATCTTATTGGTTGCGAATATCACAGCCCTCTATCCGTCATGTATAACCATTCATCGTACTTTTTGAGGTCTTAGAACTCATCCCGAGTCCGGGGTGCATCATTTTATTAGGCCCGATGGTGAGCACTTTATTCACTTTTCACGGGCCTCGATACAAAGAGTTCCCAGCTTTGAGTTTGGTCTCGTATGTTCTTGCCCTCACTCTGTTTTATTCACCAGGAAATCGGGGTGCACATTATCCCCCTTTTCACCCATATACAGATAGTCCCCTCGTTTTCCGGAGAGTAGGTTTGCCAAAATGATGGGAAATGATAGATGAACCTTGGCTCCTTCCTTTGTTCGTTACAATCGAGGTGATGAATAAGCCGAAACGTCCCATCAGTCGTGTCGTTCTGACTTCGAACACATGTCAGTCACCGGCTGGCTATGTTCGAATATGAAACGTCACATATTAACAGTGTTTCTCCTATAAAAGCTTTGACCTTTTACACTTCTTTCACTATCCGATCCTAGATTTTACCTTCAAATTTTCCTACGGCTTTTAACTTTTTCAAATTTCCATACTCTACTTCTTGAGCCTTCATATCTTCATCTCTGATCTTCAAACCTTCATATTTTTTCTTGGATTTCCAATCCAGATCTTCATATCTTCATCCCACCTTCAAAACATCATACTCTTTCTTCAAACCTTCACACTCTTTCTTCAGATCTTCATATTTTTCCTTTGAATCTTTATATTCTTCTTCAAGTCTTCATACATCCCTTCAAATCTTCATATTTTTCCAGATTATGATGGCTAAAACTTCCAAGTCCGTACCACAACAAGCGACTCCCTTGTCTTCCCATCCGGCCACAAACAATCGAGGTGGCTTCCCCCGAGGTAGATCACGAGCCTCCCATGAAGAGCTTTATACACGGGGGTTGCTCTATCGGGGATGATTTCAAGGTCGAGAAGGCCTCTAGTCAACAAGACTGAGGCGAGGAAGCATGGATATACATATGCTCTGTTACTGAAGATAACCTTCCCATAGTCCGAGAGGATTGTAAATGGGAAGTAAAGACGTGGTCGTCCCCAGGCCTAATGACGATATTACTACACACTTGGAGGGGTATTTAAATGTTTATACTTAACCATTCACCCTTGGCCCGATAGATCCTGTAATCCTAGATTTTTGCAAGAGGTACGAGGTATGCCTCGGGCAAATCCACCCATTATTTTAGAGGATCGTGATCCTCCTACATCATTTTATGAACAATACTGACAACCCACGATTCACCCTAGACCATCTACTCTACCTATATAGCCCCCAAATTTTCCGAGAGGGCTGATCAAGCTTGTCTGCAAGCAAGTAAGGCCCCTTTCTCGAGCATTAACGAGGATCGAGACCAAGGCTGGCAGTGGAGGTTTGTTCAGGTGAAGACCGAAGACCTCATCTCCCCCTTCCCGAGTTTTTGTCGTTCCCTGAGGAGTGGAACGCGTCCCGTAAGTATTGTCTTTCTTGGATATTTCTTTCTTTTTATTCTTTCCCTTATCGCTCGTGTTTGTGGTCGTGTAGCTATTTCTCGAGTTCCCGATGCAATTTCCTGATTCAAGGAGTAGATCGAGGGAATTTGCAAGCATATGTCGTACACCGAGCGCACATGGCACTAGCTTTCAAAGGGCAAATGTGAGGCCCGTTCTCATGGTGAGGTTCTTCCCTGAATAGTCACCATCACGCTCTCAACTTGTTCAATGTTAACCCTTTCTTTTTTCTTACAGGTTTGCCTAAGACCACCGAACTTAGGCCGCTGGATGAGGATGAGGATCTGTCCTTTCTTATCGAGCCCTTTGTTTCGAGATAGACCAGGGCTGCCGTGAAGGGGGAGAAGAATAAAAAGATAAATCCCTCGGTTCCCCGTATCCCGAGGCAAGGAGGAATAAAAGGGTGGTCACCTAGGTTCGAAAGCCCAAGAAAAACACCAAGTCTAGGGTGGTACCGGTCCCGGACCCCAACTTTCTCTACTGACTTAGGGATGAGCCCGAAGAAGATGCCATCTTTGTCGCTCATGGGTCGACCCCTACTAGGGACCATGCAATGATCGAGAGAAAGGACCACGAGGTCGATCCCCTTCTGACTCAGGAACTTGAGGGGGAGTTGGAGGCTACGACCTCCTAGGAAACCGCTCTTCTTTTGAAGGCAACGATTGGTGTCATTGACATCGTGGAGATGCCCTCCTACACTGAGTCTATGCTCAAGGAATTGGCAAAGAAAAGTCAAGTGAGGTAGTTCATGGACCAGATGATCTCCTCAACTCGTTTTTCGACGGCATGGACATGGCCGCATTGGAGGATTTTTCCAAGCTTAGTCACCTGGACATCCCGAAGAAGGATGTGCCCTTAGGAGTTGGTGGGCCGAGTTCGAGCCCAAGATAAGTAAAGCAATTTCCCGTGCCAAGCGTGGACCCTAAGAGCAAGAGAACAACCATTCTCACAGGCCTGGAGGATGCCCAGGTCTTGTCTACTCCCATGGCCGTAGATAACTACCCCCGATGCTCGGTGACCAAGGAGGACCAGGCCAAGATAAACAAGGTGGGCACGTTGAGCCTCTTCAACTAGGCGCAACAGGCGCTGAACCGAGTAAGGCACCAACTCCTTGTATCTCTTTGTGAATATTTTTTTAGACTTTAATGCCCTTTACTAACTTCATTATTTTTCAGGCTTCAATGCTTCATTATGTAAGCTTCCTCTGGTACCGTTTGGAGGTTAGCCAGCTCAGGTTCGAGCTCAAAGAGCAGGCCCAGAAGAAGTACATGTACATGGCTCTTAGTGAGAAAAATGTCATGGCCCTTAAAGACCTCCCGATTCTCCGGGCCGAGCTGGAAAAAGCTCATAAGGAGGCCTCGACTCTGAAACGGGAACATGCCAACCTAGTTTAGAAGGTAAAGATATTTGAGGCTTGAAATGAGCAGCTAGTCGTGGTGACTAACAACACAACTCGCAGGTCCAACAGAAGATAGATCTAATCGACCAGCTCTGGGCCGAGATAGACAAGGTCAAGGTCATGGCTGAAGAGTGAAAGGGAAGGATGGACCTGCTAGCTTCGGAGAAGCAAATTGCGTAGGCGGAGCTAGCATCGATTGAGAAAAAACTCCGGGTAGCAAAAGACAAAGCTGATAAGTGGTCTTAGTTGAATGATAATCTTCGAGCACAACTAAGTTCGGCCGTCACAGAACGGGATGCTCTCGGAAGGGAATACACGGCATTGAGGTCTAAATTAGACACAACCTCTGCTAATGCCAAGGAAATGGTGGCTCAGTACAAGGTTGACGGGGAAGCAGTCGAGACACGCTTAAAGACAAAGACTGAATACATGAAGTGGCTATCCCGAAGAGAGACCTTCGAAAAGATCCATGCCCGAGGTTTTGATCGATCGGCCGAGATCAAAGAAGCTAGGAGGCTCGAGGACAAGGCAAAGGAGCTCTATGAGCCTGAGGGTGCCAAAGGCTCTGAGGGCTCCGAGGGCTCTGAGGGATCTAAGAAATTTGATGGTTCTGGCGATAAGTCGGGCCCCAGTGAAGACCAGGCATAGATGCTTTAATACTTTTTCAATTTTTTATTTTTCCTTCTGTATTTTTTATTTATTTTGAGGCCGTTCTATTAGGCCTTTGTAAATATATTTTGAAATATATATATATATATATATAAAATTTATCACTTTCTAGCAATATCGTGTCTTTACTTTTCCAGTATCTTCTTGCAATTTTTATTCGTGTATTATTTTGGATGCCTTAGCATAGAATCATATGCAGTTCTGGGGCATTTATTTTTTGAAGGTTCGAACAAAGTCCGACTTTGATGCAACTTTGTTTGCTCATGGCTTCGAACCGTCGGTGAGATTGGAGGTTTTTGATCGTGGCCTACTCCGCACTACTATTGAGTAGCGAGAGAGGGTCGGAGCAGCTTTTACCCGATTTAGGGTCGGGATCAATTTCCACAGAGAGCTAGAATTTGAAATCGAGTATCTATCTAGTGTAGAGTTACGTATGTGTTCCAAATTACACTTCTACTCATTTTTGGGGTTTTCTTTTTTACTTATACTATTCAAAATACAAATGGTAAATGCAACTAGATTAATCTAAGAGTTAAACTAAAAAGAGTTGTTCAAATGGTTTAAAAGGCACTAGGGTAAGGACTTTTACCTAGGTGGTTAATTGATGGGTAATTGAATCTAAGACACGATTGACATAATTGGGGAGTATGATATAACCGTTGCACGGTATTATCCACTCTACACCTCTCGGTGGTTCGAGTAATTTTGCCCGAATTGACTTTCTCAAGACCAATTGGGTATGCAAATTTACACAAGCAACTAGGGTTCAAGTCGTGTATTACTCTCTCGAGGTTTAGCCCTTTAATTGGGGCTATCAATCTCTTGAGTACACCCCACTTCCTTGTTGGACCAATTTCAGATACTTAGGCTCTCTTTCTCAAGAAGAGCCCTAGTCAACTAAACACAAACTAGTGTTTGCAACCGCTAATTCAGCAATTAACCATGAAATTGGCCCAAATATCAATCACCCATAGTCAATCTAGCCCTAAAATACAAGACCCATCAATTACCCATACTAGGGTTGAGCCACAACCCTAGCTTATGGGTCTAGCTACTCATAATTAAAGAAGAAGCAAGAAATAGATGAAGAACAACTCATATTAATTAATCACTAAGGTAAATAACAAGATTCAATGATGAAAAGTAGATAAAATTGTCCAAAATGGCTAAGAAAGTCGAACACATGAGCGCAGCTGCGTTACAAAACTATCTGCTACCCTAAAAATAGAAGAAGAAGCTATTTATACTAAGCTAAAAAATCTGGACAAAAATACCCCTGCGGGGTTACTGCGGATCGCACAAAATGGAGTGCGGCCACACTAGGGCTCTGGTCTTTAAAATACAGCTCTCTAGACTCGGGCAATGCGGACCGCACGGAATGGACTGTGGCCGCGGAGGCTTCTAGTGCGGTTCGCACAGAATGGACTGCGGACCGCATTGGCTTGGAACTTCACATCTGGCATCTCTCTGATCCTTGGGTCTGCGGACCGCACTAAATCGAGTGCGGCCGCATTAACTCCAGTGCAGACCGCACAAAACCTAGTGCTGCCGTATTGCCTTTTTGCCTGGAAATCAGCCTCTCTGAATCTCCTTGTGCGGACCGCACAAAATGGTGTGCAGCCGCACTGGGCTTGTTTTGCCTGAGGTTGTCTTGTCTTTGGCACTTGTGCAAGTTTCACTCCTTTTGAGCTGATCTTTGACATCTTGTCACTTTGTTGATCAAACCTGCAATCAAGCACAACTTGTGAGCCTTTTGGGACTTTTTACAAATTCCTAATCACACATAAGCAAGAAGGAGTATAAAAGGTATCAAAATCCCTAGTTATCAACTCCCCCAAACTTAAGCCTTTGCTTGTCCTCAAGCAAACAAAATATGACCCACCCCTTAAGAGAACATCCAAGAAAATTTCAGCTGTCCTAAAGTGACCTCATCTAGCATCAATTGGGACTAACAATTGCCTTCAATACAAATGAATCAGTAACAACTTTTACTCTTTTAAACACCATGGATTAAGTGCGACACAAGAGTATCAAGAGTTGACTCAACACATCAAAGAACTCGTTCTATTACTTTGGTTATTGTGGAACCCAAACTCACACATCATCAACTCTCCCTAAGCAAACCTCACCTTTAGAATAGTGGCACTCAAAACGAGGTCAATGGATTCACTCATCTCTCTCAAGAAAAAGAGTCACAAGTCCGGCTCTAGGTACCATATGCTTTCCCCTTATGTAAGTCACCACTAATGTAAGTTTCATTCAACTCAAGATCATATAGGGCTTTTGTGGAGTCATAGTGAAGGCTTTTGGTTCAGGGTAGGAAATGTTTGGTCAAAGTAGGTTCCATCTTCCCTTAAACACTTCTTTGCTTCATTTGGCACATATTCACTTTACTCTTTGAGTCATTTTACTTCTTTCTAAGGGGTTAGAGAGACACACTATCACTCTTTCTTATACATTTCAAACCTTTTCTCCTTTTTCAACTTTCCACACCTTTTATTCTTTGCTTTTCTTTAATCCCTTTTTATTCTCTTCAATATTGAATATTCTTTTTGCCTTTTTGCTTTTCTTTCTTTTTCATTGCCTTTCCTTTTCTTCATTTTTGTGCCTTTTGACCACTTTGTTGCAATCCTTGTCTCTCCCCCCAAACTTATACTTTTGCCATGTGCTAAGGAAAGATCGGGTGCCAAGAGAGGGTATCTTTTAAAACGGGTATAGGCTTGTATTATAGGTTTTGAAGGAAAAAGGTCTAATGCTCAAAAGGGTTGACCAGGGATCTTATCATTGGTAGGTTATGGAAGTGTTCAAGCTATCATTTGGACCAAGGAGAGCCTATAATCATGTCTCAAGTCAAAATTCGCTTAGGTTTTCGCCTCAACAAACATTCAGGGCAAGTTCTAGACCAATGGCTCGGGACTTGGACTTGCAATGCAATTACTCACCACACAAGCTATGGGATCGCTAAAGACATAGAGTCGGGGGCCCACAACAACCTTAGATAAGATTTGAGCACACAATGGTCCCGAAAAATCACTTGATGATTATCGGTCAACACAAGAGTCTCAAGGCCACGACTTTCACCATCCTAAACACAACAATTTTTTTTACCATAAGATCAAAGACAAATGTGCTAGGCCCAAGTGAAGCTTTGCTTGAGGCACCCTTAACTACTAACTACCAAAAACAAAAAGAAAAACGGACTCAAACCCTTAAGAAGGTTGTCACGCCATCCATCATTGGAAAGAGCCACCCGGTTCACACAACACTCCACCTTTGGAAAGAACTGTGGCATTAAGAAAACCAAAGACTTACTGCAAACTTTCAAAACAAGAAGCTACGGATCACAAATAAGAAGCTATGGAAAGAAAAATTGCGGAAAGTAAAATGAATATATACAAGAGGGGATTTGTCGAATATACAATAGATGGGATGAATATGTACAATGTAACATAACTTTATATACAGACCTAAAGTAAACGAAAAGTACGAGAAATGTAATGAAATGTCAAAATTATATACAGACCAAAGATGAAAAATTAAGAAAGCATAAAAAAATGTCAAATATATACAATCATCCGAATTATATACAGACTAAAGATGAAAAATCAAGAAATCATAAAAAATGTCAAATATATACAATCATCCGAATGTAGGACCTACCCCCTCAAATGAAAGTTGGTATTGTCCCCAATGCCAACTAGACTAAATAAGCAAAAAACATGAAAGAGAAAAGGATATAGAAACTCTCTATGGCCCGTCTGCCTGCATGGGATCCTGAGTGGCCCTGGGTCCTCACTTTGCTCAGGAACCTTAGACTGGTTCCCTGTGGCCTGCTGCTGTGCTGTTGGGACTTGGGCCTGGACAGGCTCCTGAGGTACATCCTGTGGCTGATTGGAGGAGGCTTCCAGTGGGCCTGCGAATTGGATGACTACATCGTCCGATCTGGGAATCATCCTCTTTCTCTTTGGAGGCCTCTGTGACTGATCTGGCTTGGGATGAGCTGCTGGCATAGGATCATCGAGCAATAAGTCTAAAGGCAATTTATCTACCTTCAACCGATAAACATCAACCCTCAACGCCTTCACGGACTCCTTGGAAGCCCGCGTCTTCCTCAATTTCTTGTGCTCCCTAGCAAGCTCCTTAAGAGACTGGCTATGTGAAGCAACTACATCCGTGAGCACCTTTTGAGTGTCGAGGATTTTCCTTTGGTTGGCTAAAATCTCCTTGAGGGCATCCTCTATGGACCGGGGAACCTGCGGGGGTGGAGGTGACGACTGAGCCTCTACTGTGGTAGTGAGTGTAGACAACTGGGAGGATGCACTCTGCATCAAGTTGTTAATACTAAGAAGTGTCTGGCTCAGGCGGTGGGTAGTAATAAGAAGTGTATGGGAGGATGGAATCTCCAGGTCTGCTGAGGTGGATGGACCAGGAGAGATAGCAGTGGAAGTAGCGGCAGGCTTAGCAGGAATCACTACCACAATTGGCTCTTCAGACTGGACAGTTGGAGAAGTAACTGTACCCTTGAAATTCTTGCTCTTGGGGTTATCATCCCCCGATATGCTGTACTAGGAAAAAAGGGCCTTTGCTTTGACTTTGATGTCAAAAGGCCTCTTTTCCACTTTTAGATCCCGGAAGTACATAGTGAGAAAACTAGGGAACATGTAGCTTCTGTCATGCTCAGCACCCACTATTATAATATTTCTTGACATCACATTCCCCACATATATTGGGTACCCCGCCATGATCGACTCCACCAAAACTGCCCAGTGAAGAGGTAGGGAGTTGTCATGTGTCGTGGGGTCCAACCTGCTACATACAAATGTCTCCCACCCCCGTGCCTCGAAATTCAGACTACGTCTCAGAATCTTGATACCCACAGCCAACCAGTCAGAGGTGGTACCCGGGATTGCCAAGTATTGTGCTAATTAGGGACGGACCTCCTCGCCCATTTCCATCTTTGCCATGTATAGGGTCTCATCCTCCTCATTGAAGCCAAGGTAATCGTTTATTGTCTTCCCGTCAAACAACACTTTCGGGTTTCGAACCTTGGTCACCTTGGAACCTTTTTTGATGTAGGCAACGTTGGTGTAGAATTCCTTGATCAAGTATTTGTTGGCATCCACACACTCATCCAAAAAATGTTCCCAGCCTACTCTCGCCCTAAACTGCCTCCTCACATTGGGGTTGTGAGGTAGCAAGTCTCTATCTACAAAACTCCTCTCCGGGATCAACTTCACAGGTCACCATTCCCGAAATTTATTATATGCTACCTCAATAACAAATCGGTCCTGCCACACCTCCAGCTTCCTAGTTCTAGCAATACCCCCCACCTGTGGTTCACCTCCTTCTCCTACTTCTTTTTCTCCTCCTACTTCCTTATTGTCTCCTACTGCACCCTCTCCGGATAAAGAAGTTGTGGGAGAGGTAGAGTATTCATCTCCACTACCTGCTGCTAAGCCCTCAGACGACCCAGAAGATACATTCGCTGACGCTTGGGCAGTGGGGAATGTTGGAGGTATGTCTCTTAGTCTGTTCCGCTCCGGCCAGTCAGGGATGTATTCTGGCACGGAGTCTGAAGAGATCTCCTAGGAGGGCTCGTACTCACTCCCCGACATGTCAATGGCTTTATCAGCTTCTTTAATAATCTTCCTCATGTTTTTGATGTTTTGCTTGGCTTGGAGAGTGAGTTTAATCATTTTCTGTTTCCCTTTCCGGGAGGATTCACCTCTGCCTGGTTGTTTAGAACCTTTACCTCGTTATTTCACCATTGTCTACAAATACCATCCAATAAACTTATTAGTATCAATAGAAGCAGTTAAGAAACAGAGTTGCAGGATAGGAAGGAAAAGTTGCAGAAATATTGCAGAAGTCACCCAGTGCGGACCACACAAAATGGTGTGCGACCGCACATGGGCCAATGCGGACCGCACAAAATGTCCATGAGGTCCGCATGGAGGTGGGGTTCAAACTACCCACTCTCTGTATCCAGGCAGTGCGGACCGCACAAAATGTAGTGCGGTCGCACAAGGGGCAATGTTGTCCGCACAAAATATAGTGTGGCTGCATTCTCTGAGGTTCAACTTTTAGAACAATAAGTAGTGCAGTCCACACAAAATGGTACTGCGGACCACACAGGGGCACCACAGACCTCACAAAAATGACCGCGGTTCGCATTGAGTGCCCAGCTGTGGAACTAAATTAGGGTTCATGAATTTTTTATTTTAATCTTAATTAACACCCAAGTCCTGTCCCTAAGAGTTTGCCCAGCATATGTAACTAACTATGTCTATATTAATCCAAAGATTAACTACCTTAATCTATTCTACAAAAGACAATATGGGAAGAAGAGAAAGAAAAGTAAGAAAAACACAAATTAAAAGAAATTAACAAAAGAGAACAAGTAAAAGGAATGTAATGGTACTAGTTATGAGATGAAATGAAGAATAACGAGTCCAAACAATTAGTTACAAGCAAGGGAAGTGATGAACAATGTCTTAAAGCTTCTGATATCCAAAGGTTCGAAAAGGGTAAAAGGAGGGCCTCAGGCCCTATTTATAGGAAAGGACTCGG
Organism: Nicotiana tabacum; assembly: GCF_000715075.1. Lineage (NCBI taxonomy): Eukaryota > Viridiplantae > Streptophyta > Magnoliopsida > Solanales > Solanaceae > Nicotiana > Nicotiana tabacum. Next base: position 90,864,426 of record NC_134090.1, read on the forward strand.
GGCCCAGTCTCACCAACCAGCGCGGACCGCACAAAATGGACCGCGTCCACACTGCACAATTATTTTCAAGCTTGAGGAGGCAACACACTGTGGTCCGCACAAAATGGACTATGGCTGTAGTGGTCCACCGTGGACCGCACAAAATGTAGTGTGGTCGCAGTGGTAAACTTCATATAGGTCTACATTTCACCCTCACCAGTGCGATCCTCACAAAATGTAGTGCGACCGCATTAACAACTTTAGAGACCTGACACTTTTTTCCACTAAGTCCTGCACTGCATCAACACAACCTTGTAACATCTCACAACCAGTTAGCCCAAAAATCAATCCTATACTACAAAGAAAATAAAAAAAACAAGAAGAAAAACACATGGGTTGCCTCCCAAGAAGCGCCTAATTTAACATCGCGTCACGACGCAGGTTACCATCACATCATTTGAAATGAAGAAGTACCACCACGTGGCTGTCATCAATTTTTCCAAGATAATGCTTAACCCGGTGCCCATTAACTCTAAAGACCTCTCCATTTTTGTTTTTCAAATCAAGAGCACCAAAAGGGTCACCAACACCACTTCAAACGGTCTACTCCATTTTGATTTAAGCTTACCCAGAAACAGACGTAATCGAGAATTGAACAAGAGAACCAAATCACCTACTTTAAACTCCTTTCCACGAGCATATTTATCATGAAGGCACTTCATCTTGTCCTTGTACAAGGACGAACTGGAGTAGGCATGGAATCGGAATTCATCAAGTTCATTAAGCTGCTCCACACGAAGATTGGCTACAACATCCCACTCAAGATTTAGCTTCCTCAAAGCCCACATGGACTTGTGCTCTAACTCAACCGGTAGATGACAAGCTTTCCCAAACACCAACCGATATAGAGACATACCAATCAGAGTCTTGTAAGCAGTCCTATAAGCCCATAGAGCGTCATCCAACTTCTTCGACCAATCGGTCCTATTTTCATTGATCGTCTTTGACAATATGCTTTTAATTTCCCTGTTGGAGACTTCCACTTGACCACTTGCTTGAGAATGATAGGGGGTAAAAACTTTGTGATTGACACCATACTTTGAAAGCAAAGCGTCAAAAGCTCTACTGCAAAAATGAGACTCTCCATCACTTATGATTGCACGAGGAGTACCAAAACTTGTAAAAATGCTCTTCTTGAGAAATGCAACAGCACTCCGGACCTCATTGTTGGGCAAAGCCACGGCTTCAACCCACTTTGAAACATAATCAACCGCCACAAGAATGTAAGTGTTCCTGCAAGAGCTAACAAATGTTCCCATGAAATCAATGCCCCATACATCAAAAATATCAACCTCAAGAATTGTATTGAGAGGCATCTCATCTTTCTTCTAAATTCCACCCGCTCTTTGTCATTCGTCGCATCTCTTCACAAAATCACTCGCATCTTTGAACAAAGTTGGCCAATAAAACCCACAACTAAGAACTTTAGAAGCCGTCCTCGCCGGCCCATGATGGCCACCATAGGGAGAGGAATGACAAGCCTCCAAGATACTCAATTGCTCTTCCTCCGGGACACACCTTCGGATCACACCATCCATGCAAATCTTGAACAAGTACGGCTCATCCCAATAGAAATCCAAACTATCCCGCTTGAGCTTCTTCCTTTGGTTAGAAGATAGCTCATACGGGATTATACCAATCATAAGGAAATTAGCAACATCGGCAAACCATGGCATATCATTCATTGACACCGGAAGGAGTTGTTCGTTGGGAAATGAATCATTGATCTCTAGGCCATCACGAGGCCTCCCCTCCTCCTCCAAGCGGGATAAGTGGTCCGCCATTTGGTTCTCACTACCTTTCTGGTCCACAATCTCCAAATCAAACTCTTGAAGTAACAAGACCCATCGCATCAGTCTAGCTTTGGAGTCCTTCTTCGTCATCGAGTACCGGAGTGCGGCATGGTCGATATGAATAATAACCTTAGCACCCATAAGATACAATCGGAATTTTTCCATAGCAAATACAATATCCAAAAGAATTCCTTCTTGGTCACCGTATAGTTCACTTGAGCATCATTCATTGTCTTGCTCGCATAGTACACCAGATGAAACATTTTGTTCACTCTTTGACCCAAAATTGCCCCAACCGCAACATCGCTTGCATCACACATGAGCTCAAAGGGCAAGCTCCAATTAGGCGCGGTGATGATATGAGTGGTGGTCAACTTATGCTTGAGAAGTTCAAAGGTTTGCATACACTTGTCATCAAACACAAACTTAGCATCTTTTTCCAACAACTTGCACAAGGGATTCACTACCTTCGAAAAGTCTTTGATAAATCTCCGGTAGAATCTCGCATGCCCAAGAAAACTTCGAACTCCCTTGACAAATGTAGGGGGAGGGAGCCTTGAAATCACATCGATCTTTGCTTTATCCACCTCAATGACATGCTTCAAAATTTTATGCCCAAGAACTATTCCTTCTTCCACCATAAAGTGGCATTTCTCCCAATTGAGGACAAGATTGGTTTCTTCATAACGGGCCAACACTCTATCAAGATTCTTCAAGCACTCATCAAATGAATCCCCCACAATACTAAAGTTGTCCATGAACACCTCCAAAATGTCTTCCACCATATCGGTGAAAATGGCCATCATACACCACTGAAATGTAGCTGGTGCATTACACAATCCAAAAAGCATCCTAGAGAAGGCAAAAGTGCCTTATGGACAAGTGAATGTGGTCTTCTCCTGATCTTCTGAAGCAATCAAGATTTGGTTATACCCAGAATACCCATCCAGAAGCAATAGAAGGCACGCCCAGCAAGTCGGTCTAACATTTGGTCAAGAAAAGGCAAAGGAAAGTGATCCTTGTGGGTCACTTTATTCAACTTGCAGTAATCCATGCATACCCTCCAACCGGTGACGGTTCTTGTAGGAATCAACTCATTTTTGGAATTTGTAACCACTCTCATGCCACCCTTCTTCGGTACACATTGTACCGGTGAAGTCCAAGAGCTATCAAAGACGGGGTACATAACCCCGACATCCAACAACTTGATCACCTCCTTTTTCACAACTTCCTGCATTGCCTCGTTCAACCTCCTTTGATGCTTCAAAGAGGGCTTTGCATCATCTTCCAGAATAATCTTGTGCATACAAAATGTGGGGCTTATTCCCCGAATATCAGCTAAAGTCCATCCAATTGCCTTTTTCCGCCTTTGAAGCACAGCCAATATGGTATCAACCTGCATGTTAGTAAGGCAAGAAGAAAGAATAACTAGCAAAGTAGAATTTGAGCCTAAGAACTCATACCTGAGGTGTGGAGGCAGTGGTTTCAGCTCCAACACCGGAGTCTCCTCAATTGAAGGTTTAGTTGGTGGATCTTTCTATTCTCGAGATCCAAAGACAATTTCCTAGGTTCATAAGAATAAGAGCCTATTCCATGTAAAACATTCACGCACTCCACTCGACTTGCATCCTCATTGACATCAAGATTCAACAATACGGTCTCCAATGAGTCCTCCACATTAATCATTGCACTGGTGTAATCAATTATCACTGCTGTGACGAGGTCAACAAAAGAGCATACCTCGGTACTGTTGGGCTGCTTTATAGACTTGCACACATGAAAGACCACTTTTTCATCACCCACTCAGAAGGTGAGTTCCCCTGCTTCCACATCAACCAATGTCTTCCACGTAGCTAGGAAAGGTCTTCCCAATATGATAGGAACTTCATAGTCCACCTCGCAGTCCAAGATCACAAAGTCAGCTAGCAAGATAAATTTGTCCACCCGGACAAGCACATTATCAATAATACCCAATGGTCTCTTCATCGATATATCCGCCATTTGTAACCTCGTGGAAGTCGTCCTAGGTTGCCCAATACCCAAAGTTTTGAAAACTGAGTAGGGCATCAAATTGATACTAGCTCCCAAATCACATAGAGCCTTGGCAAAGTCCGCACTCCCAATGGTGCAAGGAATGATGAAAGCACCGGGATCTTCAAGCTTCGGGGCCATTGAATGCACTATAGCACTAACTTGGTGAGTCATCTTTATAGTTTCACAATCCATGGTACGCTTCTTTGTGACCAAGTCTTTCATGAATTTTGCATAGCCCGTCATTTGTTCAACAACCTCCACCAATGGCACATTAATGGACAAGCTCTTCATCATATCAATGAACCTTTTAAACTGATTATCATTTTTCTGCTTCGCAAGCCTTTGAGGATAAGGTGGAGGTGGCCTTGGAAAAGGAGCCTTGGCTTTTGGTACAACCGGATCCAGCATGTCAAATATGTGTTCCCTAGATGGGTTCACATCATTTTGAGTTTCCACCTCGACATCTTGAATATAAAATCCTCACTTCGTTGTTCACATTTTCATCTACCACATCTTGAACTACCAAAGGGACTTCATCCTCTTGCAACTCAACATCATCATCCAAGATTTGCTTTTGTTTGGAGGCATTCACATCACCGTCTCTCCCACTTCTTGTTGTAATCACCATAACATGGTTGTTCTCACCCTTCGATTTCACTACCATATCACTTGGTAGAGCACCTTTAGGGAGAGTATTTAAATACTATGAGATTTGGCCTAACTGCACCTCCAAGTTTCTGATAGAGGTATTGTGGGAAGCCAACCGTGCATCAGAATCTGCATTCTTTTTCATCATCTATTCGAACATCATTTCAATTCTACCCATATCATTGCCAGAAGAACTAGGACCTTGAGATGGAAATAGGGGCAGATTGTTCGGTTGTTGGTACATTGGGGGCCATTGAAAGCCTTGCCCCCGGTTTCCTTGGTTTCCATTGTTCCATCCACCTTGATTGTTATTGCCACCCCAATTGTTGTTATTACCATTTTAATTCCCTTGGTTGCCTTGATTGTTGTTCTGATTGCCCCAGTTGTTGTTTCCCCAATTTCCACTATTTTGTTGTTGGTTGCCCCAATTGCCTTGAGGTCTCTACTATTGTTGGTTGGAAGAGTTGCCCCATTGGCCTTGATAGTTATTTACATATTGAACCTCTTCACTTTGGTCATCATAACCATCATTTTGAAATCCATCACAGTCATCATCAAATTACTCAGAATTCCCTTGGTTTTGTTTCCTTCTTTGCCTTATTTTGTTGACAAGCATATTAACACCCTCTATGGCATTCACTTGGCGAGGAGTTTGAACTTGTTGCAACTGTGCCTTTGCCAATTGGTTCATAGTAGTTGTCAACTCCGCTATATCTTGCCCATGGTCATACAATTCCTTGTGTAAATGAGTAACCGTGGGGTCACCTTGGGGCATATTTGCTCTACTTTGCCATAAAGAAGAAGTGTCAGCCATCTCATCAAGTATATCACATGCCTCATCATACGATAGCTTCATAAAGTTGCCCCTAGCTAGTTGGTTCACTATGCATTAGTTTGTGGTGTTAATACCCCGATAGAAGGTTTGTGGGATCATAGCCTCGGTCATATCATTGTTGGGGCACTCCTTCACCATCGTTCTATAATGCTCCCAAATCTCATGCAAAGGTTCTGTAGGCTCTTGCTTGAAGGCCAATATCTCATCATGCAAAGCCGCCATATGTCCCGGCAAGAAAAATTTAGCAATGAATTTATCCGCCAACGCATCACAAGTTGCGATGGAATGGTTGGGAAGTCTCTCGAGCCAATCTAATGCCTTCCCCTGAAGTGAGAATGGGAAGAGTCTCAACCTAAGAGCATCCTCGGACACATTCGTCTACTTGCTCCCCCAGCATGTATCCATGAACCCCTTGAGATGTTTGTAGGCATTTTGATTTGCAGTGCCCCTGAAATACCCACACTGCTCAAGTAAGGTCAACATCACATTGGTTATTTGAAAATTGCCCACCCGAATTCGGGGTGGGACAATAGCATTCGCATATCCCTAGTTCGAAAGTACTCTGGGAGCCACTCTTAGAGGTGGCGGAGGAGGGTCTGGAATATTGTCATTGGGATTAGCATTGGCATTACGGCCTCTACGTTGTCCTTGAGGTACAAGAGGCACCTCATCATCTCTGACATCATCTACCTCCTCCCCCACAATCACATTTCCAAGAGGGTCATTAGTGTTGTTTGCTGACATTTGGTACCTAAGTTGTGACACAAACAAGTAAGTAACAAAGAAGGAAAGAAGAACAGTACACAAAACTAATTAAATAGATAGCCAAAACCGTTAGCTCCTTGGCAACGGTGCCAAAAAGTGATCGCGGCCTACTCCGCACTACTATTGAGTAGCGAGAGAGGGTCGGAGTAGCTTTTACCCAATTTAGGGTCGGGATCGACTTCCACAGAGAGCTAGAATTTGGAATCGAGTATCTATCTAGTGTAGAGTTGCGTATGTGTTCCAAATTACACTTCTACTCATTTTTGGGGTTTTCTTTTTACTTCTACTATTATCAAAATACAAATGGTAAATGCAACTAGATTAAGCTAAGAGTTAAACTAAAAAGGGTTGTTCAAATGGTTTAAAAGGCACTAGGGTAATGACTTTCACCTAGGTGGTTAATTGACGGGTAATTGAATCTAAGACATGATTGACATAAATAGGGAGTATGATATAACCGTTGCACAATATTACCCACTCTACACCTCTCGGTGGTTCGAGTGATTTTGCCCGAATTGACTTTCTCAAGACCAATTGGGTATGCAAATTTGCACAAGCAACTATGGTTCAAGTCGGGTATTACTCTCTCGAGGTTTAGCCCTTTAATTGGGGCTATCAATCTCTTGAGTACGCCCCACTTCCTTGTTGGACCAATTTCGGAGACTTAGGCTCTCTTTCCCAAAAAGAGCCATAGTCAACTAAACACAAACTAGTGTTTGCAACCACTAATTCAGCAATTAACCATGAAGTTGGCCCAAATATCAAACACCCATAGTCAATCTAGCCCTAAAATACGAGACCCATCAATTACCCACATTGGGGTTGAGCCACAACCCTAGCTTATGGGTATAACTACTCATAATTAAAGAAGAAAAGCAAAAAATAGATGAAGAACAACTAAAATTAATTAATCACTAAGGTATATAACAAGATTCAATGATAAAAAGTAGATAAAATTGCCCAAATTGGCTAAGAAAGTCGAACCCACGAGCGCAGCTACGTTACAAAACTATTTGCTGCCCTAAAAATGGAAAAAGAAGCTATTTATACTAAACTGAAAAATCTGGACAAACATACCCCTGCAGGGTTAGTGCGGACCGCACAAAATGGAGTGCAGCCGCACTAGGGATCTGATCTTGAAAATACAGATCTCTGAACTCGGGAAATGCGGACCGCACAGAATGGACTACAGCCGTGAAGGCTTCTAGTACGGTCCACACAGAATGGACTGCGGACCGTATGGGCTTGGAACTTCACATCTGGCATCTCTCTGATCCTTGGGTCTGCGGACCGCACTAAATCGAGTGCGGCCGCATTAACTCCAGTGCGGACCGCACAAAACCTAGTGCAATCGCATTGCCTCTTTGCCTAGTAATCAGCCTCTCTAAATCTCCTAGTGCGGACCGCATAGAATGGTGTGCGGCCGCACTGGGCCTGTTTTGTCAGAGCTTGCCTTGTCTTTGGCACTTGTGCAAGTTTCACTCCTTTTGAGCTTATCTTTGACATCTTGTCACTTTTTTGATCAAACCTGTAATCAAGCACAACTTGTGAGCCTTTTGGGACTATTTCGTACATATTCCTTATCAAAACATAAGCAAGAAGGAGTATAAAGGTATCAAAATCCCTAGTTATCAGTTTTCAAGATGCTTAAATGTTTTTAGATGATACTTTTGCCGAGGATAACCTTTTAGTAGGTTTCGAATTTTCATAAATGCCTTACTTTCTGGTTACAAACTTCGAACTTGTCCGAGCCATTTTTAGGGTGGTCGTAGCCTTTTAAATTTGGGCACCGTCTAGGTTTGGTACTTTCTGGATTCGGTAGCCTGAGTCGTCCGAATTTTCTTCGAAGTAGGGGTAGCTTGTGGGCTCGATAGTCCCCGAGTATGGGTGGCTCGTGGACTCGATAGTCCCCAAGTAGGGGTAGCCCATGGGCTCTAAGATCCGTGATCGAAGAAGCAAAAATGCATAGTAGCAAAGTGAAAATTTCTTTCAGTTATCAGTATGCAAGGTACACGATCAAATGCATAAATAAACTTGTGCCATGGCAAGAAGTGACTACGTGGGCATGGTTCATACGACCGTTTGGCCTTTATAATGAATCCTAACCATCAAGCCTTAGTTTTTAGCACACAAAGGTTTCTCTTTCCCTTGCTAAAACCTTAATCCAAGGGTAATGTACCCCAGTATTCAAAGTCAAACTCGTGAGGGCTCAGATACTGTTTACCTGAAGCGAACAATCGTTGAATCCGATTTGAAACAGTCTTCGAATATAAATTAGCACGTTTTACTGTTGCCCCTTTAAAAACCTTGCCGAAAAACCCACTTTGGGACAAAACCGGTTCAAGGGAAAAAGAGTGCAATGCGTACTTTTAGACCTAATGGCCACATCCATCCTTAGTAGGTTACCTGCATATGTTAGTACGATTTATAACATGATTAAGAAGCAACTTAGTTCATACGTTAGAAGTGGTACCGCTTTAAGTGTGTCACGTTCTAGTTGTTTGGTAGTTGTATGTTGTTTCCCTTTTCGAATTTATATGAGCCTTTGCAGGTTATTCCGACAACTCGATATGTTCCTAGTTCGGTCCCAACTTCCTTTTGTTCGGGTTCTTGGTGTGTAATTTTACTTTCCTCAACACCAAGTCCCCGACTAGAAAGTGTCGGAGGCTGGCTCTTTGGTTGTAATACCATTCTATTCGCTGTTTCTGGGCGGCCAACCTAACCAGGGTGGCCTCCCACCTTTCATCCAATAGTTCTAGGCTTATGATCTTGGCCTCGCCGTTTGGCTCTTCTATCGCTTATTGGAACCTGAGGCTTAGTTCTCCCACCTCAACTGGTATTAAGGCTTTGGTTCCGTAGACCAATGAAAATGGGGTGGCCTCGGTGCTAGATTTTAAAGTCGTACAGTATGCCCATAGAACTTTGGGCAGTATCTCCTTCCATTTCCCTTTTGCACCGGTCAATCCCTTTTTCAGGTTTTAGAGTACGGTCTTGTTTGTTGATTCTGCCTGTCACACCTCCTTTTTCCTACACCCAAAGGTATATAAGGGAGTTTTTCCAATTAAAGTGACATTATTTGAAATGGGATTATTTACTTATTTTTATTCAGAGTCTCCAATTGGGATGATTTTATGGTGTCCCAAGTCACTGGTTTATTTTAAAATCCCAAATCAAGGAAAATGCGACTTTCCTTTTGAAGTCTGCGAACCAGAAATTCTGAGTAAGGAATTTTGTTGACCCGAGGGAAGGTGTTAGGCACCCCCGGATTCCGTGGTTCGAGCACGGTCGCTTAAACTATCATAATTGGCCTATCATCTTATTTTAATACATGTTTTAGCCTATGGTATATTTTTAGATTTATTAACCGCTTTTAATTATTTTAAAGAAGATTTAATGTCATTCAAAACATGTCTTTGGATCAAGCCACATGAAATGCACCCGCAATCCGAAACGCATCTTATTCAACATTGTTGAGATTTGGATTTGGGTCACATGAAATGCACACCTGAGTTCAGGAATGTAACGTTATTAAAAATATCGCGCCTAAAGCAACTACGCATTTTTAACTTTGCGAGGGCCATAGAAATTTGCTAAATGGAACGCCTAGAATTCTAAGGATTTTAAAGAAATAGTTAAATGAGGGCCACACATTTGAGATTTTATTTGGCGTGGCGCACCTCCATTTTGATTTTTAAAAGAGAATTCAAACTAAATTTCGGCGGACCAAAAGCTATTTGTGTTATCTAATAAGGCTCACTTCCATTAGTCGGAGAAGTTTGATTATCTTAACATTAATGGAACTAGGCTTTTACTATCACTTAAACTAACTAAGAATGTTGTTTAAACAAGAAGGAAGGACTGAAGGTTGAGGGAACGTATGGATTGAGAGTGAAGCCCAACAGCCTGCAGCGTGCAAGGCCACCCTGATTTAATATTTTCATACGCCAGAATCACATTGGGCTCATTGAAAGCCCAAATTTGGAGAAATAAGACGATTCCATTTCGAATCCCCTCACAGTAGAACGACAGTCATTCACTTCCCAATTTACAATTCGAGCTTTTAAGAAATCACACAATTAGTAACTGAATATCACAAATAAACCATTCTTGCTAGTAGACATTATTGTTGTTCAAATCACTTGCCATCGTTAATTAATTTAGATTAAAGCAAACAAGATTAAACTAACAATTATTCCCAAACCTTAACTAATTACCACAACTTGCCTAACTGAAATTCTATCGCCAGTCCCAGCACTTACTGGCCAAGCATGTTTATGCAAGGAATGTTTGATGGACAAATGTAAGAATCATTGGGCCTAAAAAAGGGCCCAAACACTAACGACAAACAACTTTTCCCAGCAAAAGAATTCACATCTTCAAAGCTTAAAGATATCAACACATCTGAATAATAAAGCCTGAGAACCTCAGTCTCAATATCGAACCCGGGCTAGTGCAAAACGACAACAGTTGACAAACAACAGATATTACCAGATATCATCAATACCCTGTGACCCACACACACAAAATGCTTCAAATATTACTAAAATCTCGTGTCCAGAACTACTTCACGAAGAAAAGGAATACTAACCAAACAAAAATAGCATTTGACACAGTCTCTTGTCACTTAATTTACATAATGAAAAGTATGGTCTAAGTACTAAATCACTTTACACACTCTGCCATGGTGTCTAGCATGTTCAGAAAAACCCTCAACTGAATACATATCACTAAAGAAGAGCAAAATACAGAGAAACACAAATAAAACTAACTAGAAACTAACATTCTAATATTCAAACATCAAGAATTCCATTTTCCATTTCCAAGTCTCTAATTTGAACATCACATTGTGAGTTTCAGGAGTGTGTACCTGATGTTGAACAAACAAAGCCACAAGAGAATGAGATATCAACAGGCAACAGCAGTATAGCAGAATCAACAGAATCAGCTTAAACCAAAAAGAGTATGGAAGCAACAGAAACAGTCTCACTCGAACCGAAACCAAAGCAACTTTGAAAACCAAACTTTAAACAAACAATTTTACTTCATTTTTAACACCGATTCAACCAGAAAATCTTTTCCAAAAATGGAATGCTTGGAAAATCACGGCAAGATTCCAATGAAACAGTAGTTATTTACTGAAATTCTAGTCGTCTTTGTTTTTTGATATTTTCTCCCCCTCTCCTCTTCCTTTCAGCTCTTGTTAGCAATGCCTTTATAGGCAGACTACCAGGGCAGCTGAAATAGGCTAAGTTTTGCATTTAAGCCCTTTGTGAGTTTTTATTCTTGCTATCTAGCCCCTAGTTTAAAATCAGTTTTTCAGAACAGGTCCCAATTCCCCACCTTCTAGGCAGCTTCCTAAATTAGTTACTAAAGATTCCCTTACCTAAATTCCTAGACTACCCCTTGAACCCCTGCTATTTACTCCCCGAACCAGACAAATATGGGTCAGATTGACCCAATTCAAAATATTATGGGTCTGTAAATCCGGGTTTAGGCTTCGAATCTTAAGGGGCTCAGTCCACTTGAACTCAGACAAACCCGAATTCAAAATCAACAATCAAAAATTATCGGCCTATTGAATCATAAAGACTCATGAGGTCTTGGGCTCAAAGAAAATAGAAACAAAACGAAATTCGAACAAAACTTAACACAAAACAAAATCATGCTAATTAAAATAACTTAATACTGACATGCATTAAAGAAAATGACCCTGAAGAACTAGAAAAGTGAGAAAGAATCCAGAAGAAAAGAAAGAAACAGAAGATGAGAAAAAATGAAAGAACGATGAAGAAAAGATTAAACCAAAGAAAAAGGGGAAAATACCTACAATAGCTCGGACAACAAAGAATGGAAACTGAGTCTTCAAATCTTCCAATTTTCGGCCAAGTTTGATGTTAATCCTGTGTTCTTATCAAGAACACACGAATAAAGTCAAACTAAACCTAAATCTTCACTGAAATCTCGATTTTGAGGTTTTTTGGGATTTTTAGGGCTCAAGTCAGATTTAAGATTCGAAAGTTCAGGACATATTCGAGGGGAAACAATTAAAGATTTTGTATGAGGGAGTTATGGAGGTTCTATGGTGTGAATTTGGGATCGATTGGGGGTGGCGCCACCACCGGAGAAACTATGGCGGTGCTAGGGTTCCGAGTTTTAGTCTGATATTCGAGGAGCTCAGGCTGGATTTGAGGGAAAGTGAACGGGGATTTGGAAGGAGGGGGGTGAGGAGAGTATTCGGTGTTAATTTCAAGGCGAACGGACGCCGACCGCCACCGTGGGAGATTTTCGGCAGGCGGTGGCATTACATGAGAGACTGAAAGATGAGTGAGGGTAGGGGGGACGTTTTCGAATAATTTTATATGGGATAAGGCTCAGTTCCGGATCGTCCGATCAATTGAGATCGACGGTCCTGATCAAGGGTAATTGAAACGACATCGTTTGGGTCGCTGAGGGGTTTGGACCGGGTAGGGGAACGGGTTTTGGGCTGGTTTTGGTTGGGTTTCGGGTGCATTTGATTTGGGCTTGGGGAATTTGATGGATTTGGCCCAAAATTCCGATTCTTTTCATTCTTTTCCCTTTCTTTTTCTTTCCAAAAATCTTTTCCTTTTCAAAAATTGAAAATAAAACCTAAATTAATCCCTAAACTAAATTATCCTACCAAATTAAATTAATTAACTCCCAATAATAATTACCACAACTAATTAAATACCAAATTAAAATAAAAACTACCAAAATTCGAAGCTCGAAAATTAAAATGCAAAAATGAGTTATTTTTTTTCTATTTTTGTAAAACACTAATTTACTAATTAATCTAAAAAATATAAAATTAAATACTAAATGCAATGCGTGATGTTTTGGTACTTTTCATGATTTAAATAAAACTTAAACGTGCACAAAATTGCAAACAATTAAATAAAATTCTACAAAATTCCTAAAATGAAAAATAATTAACAAAATCTGTTTTCTTGGGATTTTTATAGCAGTATTTCATATAGGACAAAAATCACGTGCTCACAACTGCCCCTCTTTGCTTGGAGACATGAAGGGTTTTCGGGCAAAGATAAAATGAGCAATCACGAGGGATTTTTTCCCGTTTGACACTCCATGAGAAGCATTTTTGAAAAGAGACTGACTGAACCTGGCTTCAAAGGTTGCCTACATATCCTTGGCTATAAAGGAATTAGGTCAGTGTAGTTCTAGAAGTTTTTGGTAGCTGGGACTACCGAGAGCTTTGATTTTACTGTTGCTGCTGCTACTGCTTGCTAACCCCCTTATTACACCAAAAGGAAAATCAAAAGCTAAGCTAGCTAAACCTATCAAATACGAGTTACAAGATTCCTATCTATAAATCTCTTGAAGCTGGGTCCTGAGTCTTGGCTAGGTCCTGCTGCAGACTCCGATCTGAATCTTGATGCTCGTCAACTGTAACCGTTGATTTATTCTTCAGCTTTAGATCGAGACGGGACATGCGAAGCTTGTGACTTCAATCATATCTTGAGCAGTCCGCATCCTTCTCTGTTTCAACCTTTGAGTTCACTTCTTTATTTTTGTTCCTTTTCTTCTTTTCTTTGTTCTGGATTGAGACTCATTCTTTTGGTCATCTCAAATCTTGTGCCTCGAGGTCAAACCTGCTCGGACATCAAAACAGACAAATGAACGAAATTTTCTGCCCCAGTTTTAACTAGGAAAATTTGGTGAGTTATTTGTAACCAAAACCTACATTATTTCTCTATTGAAAAACAATAAAGTAAGAATCGTGTGTCCTTAGGAGGAAAGATTAGAGAATGGAGCTCTATATCTAAAGGCATCAACTCAGGGACTGGAGCCCTAATGTTAGCAAAAGGCGACTAGGGAATGGAGTCCCTACGTCTAAAAAGCATCAACTCAAGGATTGGCGCCCTAATGTTGGCAAAAGGTGACTAGGGAACGGAGACCCTATGTCTACGATCTCAACTTAGGGATTGGGGCCCTAATGTTGGCAAAAAGGTGACTAGGGAATGGATGCCCTATGTCTAAAATCTCAACTTAGGGATTGGAGCCCTAATGTTGGCAAAGGGCGACTAGGGAATGAAGGCCCTATGTCTAAAAGCATCAACTCAGGGATTGGAGCCCTAATGTTGGTAAAAGACGACTAGGGAATGGAGGCCCTACGTCTAAATTTCAACTTAGGGATTGGAGCCCTAATGTTGGTAAAAAAGGCTACTAGGGAATGGAGGCCCTATGTCTAAAAAGGCTCAACTCAGGGATTGGAGCCCTAATATTGGCAAAAGGCGACTAGGGAATAGAGGCCCTATGTCTAAAAAGCATCAACTTAGGGATTGGAGCCCTAATATTGGTAAAAGGCGACTAGGGAATGGAGGCCCTACGTCTAAATTTCAACTCAGGGATTGGAGCCCTAATGTTTGTAAGAAAGGTGACTAGGGAGTGGAGACCCTATGTCTAAAAACTATCAACTCAGGTATTGGAGCCCTAATGTTGGCAAAAGGCGACTAGGGAATGGAGGCCCTATGTCTAAAATCTCAACTTAGGGATTGAAGCCCTAATGTTGGTAAAAAAGGGCGACTAGGAAATGAAGACCCTATGTCTAAAAAGGCTCAACTCAGGGATTGGAGCCCTAATGTTGGCAAAAGGCGACTAGGGAATGGAGACCCTATGTCTAAAATCTCAACTTAGGGATTGGAGCCCTAATGTTGGAAAAAGGTGTAAAAGATTGAGATTAGGGATTCTGAACTATCATTTTGTTCGGATTTTCTTCTTTCCTTCTCTTTTTTTTTCATTTTCATTTTCATTTCTTTTATTTCAATAAAATGCAGGAAAGAATTTTGGAAGAAAACTTCCCTTTTGGATTGATTGTTTCTGCGAAGCTGTTTCTAGCTTTTGCGCAACTTTTCTTTTGGCTGCACCTGCTTTTGCATGGTTGCCTTGGGTTGCACCTGTTTCAATTTTAAACAAAGAACAATTGTTAGTTTGAAATGATGGTTGGTTTTGTGGCCTTGATTGTCTCAATCACTCGATCTTGGCCCGAACCTTTGTTGAGAACCTCTGCTGCTCAGTGGTTTTCTGAAGATTGATCTATCTTTCAAATCGAGGGACTCAACTTGTAAGATTTCATGACGGCTTACCCACGTGGGGCTTCGACCCTTTCACTTTATTTTGCCTTTAGGCTTTTGCCTTTGGCTTTCTTTTCCTTTTCAATAACTTTGATTTCAAAGCATCAACCATCATGGCCAGTCGGGATCGACTTGATGCACCCGCTGAGGCTGGGTACTTTTCTTTAGCTTTTGTTAGGCAGAACCTTGGAAAGCAATCTTGCCACCTTTTCTTTGTATTAGTTTTGGAAATAGAGTTAGACTGAAAGGGATTCAAGGAAAAGTAAGCAAAAGGCAAGAAAATGAATCTAGAGAGAAGTGTCCCTTTCGAGGAGGAAGGACGGACTTATCTGGGGTGCCTGCAGACTTCAATAGACATGACATGCTTCTTGGACTGGATGCCTGATCCGCACAACTATCCAACTTCTCACATACCCATTGCGACCCGTGTTTTTAAACCGAGAAACCTTCCCATGACTCTTTCAATACTAATGGTGGTGAAGGGTTTCTTCTTTTCGATCAATGACGCCTTTTGCGGGTTTTCGCCAATCAACCTCTCTCATTTGTCTTCTCACCGTCTCCTTATAGTGCTCTTTACAAGTTTTCACTAACAAGACTCTCACATTTTTCATTTCTCTGCTTACCATTGCCTCATGGTGCCCGTGTGGGTTTTCACCAATAAGACTCTCTCATTTTATTTCTCTCGTTTGATTGCATCGGATCCAAACAACTGCGTTCTCCGATTTTTAAAACCTTTCGCCGATTGACCGGAAGGACTTGAACAAGGTTTGGGGGTAAAAGAATTTGGATTGAATTACAATTTTGGAAACGTTCAAGCTGGATCATCGCTGAACCATTATAAAATCTGTCCCAGTTTCACTTTTTTGGGGAACTTTGAATTTTTATTTTGGTGTGATTGAACCCCAAAGAAAGGCTGCCTACGTATCCTTTCGGAATCAAGTCGAACGTAGTTCAGGAAAATATTTCGCTTTTGTTGTTGTTGTTGTTGTTGATGATGTTATTTATTTATTTATTTATTTATTTCCGAGTTCCAAAGAGGGTAACGAAAGAAAAGTAACCGGCTCAAAGGGTAGGGTTAGCAAAAGGACTGGAGTGTTTGGGGTAGCAAGAATGAAAGCCTTCGCCATCCCAATCGGATAGTGCTATTGCTGCAGAAGGACTAGACATAGTACCTTTTTACCGCATTTGTGTTCACGGCTGCCTCGGGATCATTTCCTTCAATATCTCCCAAGTACAATGCTCCTCCGGGCAATATCTTTCTGATGATGTATGGGCCTTTCCAATTGGGAGCAAATTTTCCTTTTGCTTCCTGATGATGGGGAAGAATATGCCTCAGAACGAGTTGCCCCACTTTAAAATTTCTAGGTCGTACTTTCTTGTTGTAAGCACGGGCCATTCGTTGTTGGTGCAACTGCCCGTGGCAGGCTGCGGCCATTCGCTTCTCATCAATCAAGGTTAACTGCACTAGGCGGGCTTTGACCCACTCACTGTCTTCAATTTCAGCTTCCACAATTATCCGGAGAGAAGGGATTTCAACTTCCGCGGGTATTACGGCTTCAGTGCCATAAACCAAAAGGTACAGGGTTGCTCTGACCAACATGCACATAGTAGTGCGATACCCCAACAATGCAAAAGGCAACTTTTCATGCCACTGTCTAAAACTTTGAATCATCTTTCTCAAAATCTTTTTGATGTTTTTATTTGTTGCTTCAACGGCACCGTTGGCTTTGGGACGATAAGGAGTAGAGTTCTGATGTGTTATCTTGAACTGTTCGCATATCTCCCTCATCAAATGACTATTCAAATTTGCGGCATTATAGGAATACCAATACGGCAGATTAGAGTGCACGAAGTCTACCACAGCTTTCTTGGTGACAGATTTGAGAGTAATTGCTTCAACCCATTTAGTAAAATAGTCGATGGTGACCAATATGAATCTATGCCCATTCGAGGCTTTTGGCTTGATTGGCCCAATGACGTCCATGCCCCAAGCGACGAATGATCAAGGTGCTGACATGGGATGCAGTTCTGTGGGCGGCGCATGAATCAAATCCCCGTGCACCTGACACTGCTGACACTTCCGAACAAAACTAAAACAGTCTTTTTCCATGGTCATCCAATAATAGCCTACTCGGAGGATTTACTTTTCCAAAACATACCCATTCATGTGGGGTCCACACACTCCTGCGTGTACTTCATACATGATTCTTCCAGCATCTTCAACATCAATACATCTTAACAAGTTGAGGTCCGGGTTCCTTTTGTACAAGACATAGCCACTTAAAAAGAAACCACTTGCTTGTCATCTAATGGTTCTCTTTAGGTCCCCACTGGCTTGCTCGGGGTATTCTTTTGTTTTCAAAAACCTTTTGATGTCATGATACCATGGCTGAACATTTGGCTCTGCCTCAACTGTATTACAGTAGCCATGCCTTTCCCTGATTTGGATTTCCAAGGGATTAATACGAGCATTGCCTGGGTATGGCAACATCGAGGCCAAAGTAGCAAGCGCATCGGCTAGTTCATTGTGGCAACAAGGGATGTACCAGAACTCTATT
The DNA here is from genome assembly GCF_000715075.1 of Nicotiana tabacum. Lineage (NCBI taxonomy): Eukaryota > Viridiplantae > Streptophyta > Magnoliopsida > Solanales > Solanaceae > Nicotiana > Nicotiana tabacum. The sequence continues at coordinate 90,882,208 of NC_134090.1, forward strand.
GACTTGAACCGCTTGCCAAGATCTTCCACATGTTGTCTATAAGGAATAAGCTTGACATCTCGGGTTTCCCATTCTCCTTGAGCTTGTCGGATAATCAGATCCCTCCTTGATTAACAACTCTTCGACATCTTGGTCGATTGCCATGTTCATACCCATAATGCAGGCTTCATACTCGGCGGTGTTGTTTGTGTAGAAAAACCGAAGCCGAGCTGTGGCAGGATAATGCTGGCCGGTGGGTGAGATCAAGATCACCCCAATTCCAACACCTTTTGCGTTTACCACCCATCAAAGAACATTTTCCAAGCATGGGTGTCTTCAGATATTGCCTCAACTGAATTTACCTCTTCATCTGGGAAGTAAATGCTCAAAGGTTGGTATTCATCATCAACCGGGTTCTCAGCCAAATGATCTTCTAACACCTGGGCTTTCATTGCCTTGCGAGTGACGTAGACTATGTCAAATTCTGTGAGCAAGATCTGCCACTTTGCTAATCTACCCGTGGGCATTGGCTTCTGAAATATGTATTTTAAAGAATCCAACCTGGTTATGAGGTAAGTGGTGTATGCTTGCAAATAATGCCTCAGCTTCTGAGCGACCCAAGCTAAAGCGCAGCAAGTTCTCTCCAATAAAGTGTACTTGGCTTCATAACTGGTGAACTTCTTGCTTAGATAGTAAATGGCCTGCTCTTTCTTTCCAGTCACATCATGTTGCCCGAGGACACAACCGAAAGAATTTTCCAAGACTGTCAGATATAAGAACAGAGGCCTCCCTGGCTCAAGTGGGACCAATACTGGCGGATTCGACAGATATTCTTTGACTTTATCAAAAGCCTCTTGGCACTCATTTGTCCATTTGATTGCCACATCTTTCTTCAACAATTTGAATATGGGTTCACACGTGGATGTTAACTGAGCAATGAATCGGCTGATGTAGTTCAATCTTCCCAACAAACTCATAACATCTTTCTTGGTTCTTGGAAGAGGCAAATCTCGAATTGACTTTATCTTTGCTGGGTCCAACTCGATGCCCCTCCGATTGACTATGAATCCCAAAAGTTTGTCGGATGGTACCCCGAATGCACATTTGGCCAGGTTCAACTTCAAATCATATTTGCGCAACCGCTCAAAAATTTTGTCAAGTCCCGAACGTGGTCATCCTGAGTTTTGGATTTGATGATTACATCATCCACATACACCTCTATCTCTTGGTGCATCATATCATGAAAAATGGCAGTCATGGCTCTCATGTAGGTTGCCCCGGCATTCTTCAGACCAAATAGCATAACTCTGTAATAGTATGTACCCCAAGGTGTGGTAAAAGCTGTCTTTTCTACATCTTCTTCATCCATCAACACCTGGTGATATCCTGCGTAACAATCCACGTAGGACTGTATCTCATGCTTGGCGCAGTTATCAACAAGGATGTGGATGTTCGGCAAAGGGAAGTTATCTTTGGGACTTGCCTTGTTTAAATCTCTGTAATCCACACACTCGAATTTTCCCATCCTTCTTTGGCACTGGAACTACATTGGCTAACCATGTGGTGTATTGCACCACTCGGATCACCCCCGCTTTCAACTGTTTTGTGACCTCTTCTTTAATCTTGTCACTGATATCGGTTTTAAACTTTCTTTGCTTTTGCTGGACAGGGGGACAATTGGGGTAAGTTGTCAACTTATGAACCACCAAATGAACACTTAGTCCTGGCATGTCATCGTATGACCAAGCAAACACATCTTTGAACTCAAATAAAAGTTGGATCAATGCGTCCCGGGTTTTCTCATCTGTGTGAATGCTTATCTTAGTTTACCTGATTTCTTCCGAAGTTCCCAAATTAACCAGCTCAGTATCATTTAAGTTCGGCTTAGGTTTATTCTCAAACTATTCCAATTCTCGATTTATTTCCCTAAAAGCCTCTTCTTCATCATATTCCAGTTCTTGGTTCATTACTTCGTAGTTAGACGGTGCGTTTGGATCTGGGCACGAAGTCCGCAAGTATATCATGTTATTTAAAGTCGCATTATTAGAACTGAAAGAAGAAATAAAATAGAGAAATAACCAAATCAGAAAGAATAAAGAAGAATGAACGATGAAATATTGATTTCATTTCATTAAATTTGAAGATAACAGGGTTTACATTGGAAATTAACAGACATGAAACTAAAGGAAAACATTCGAGTTACGCCATGGAAAAACTCGTGATGCAAAAAAAGTGGCAGGACAGGTCTACCGGGACTCTTGCCTGATGGCGAATGGCATAGCCTTCCAATTCTGCATCTTGGCATTAGGTCCCATATACAGCACCTCAGCGGTGCTTGAGCCTTCCCTTGGTTAAACCATGTGGGCTTCATACAGTATCTTCCTCATGGCCCCACAGATTTCTTCGATTTCTTCACCCGTAAAGGCCTTACCTTCCTCTTCCTCATTGTATTTTGGCTTGACAAATGTTCTGTATAGGTGCGACACTGGCTGAGGCAAGACCCAACCATAATTCTTTCTATCATCTGCCCATCTTACATCAGCTGGAGTGGGTCGGAAGCCTACCCCAAAGAACTTTTCACTGGCGGTTGGGGTGATAGGTTCAGCTATTCCTTGCAACGATTTCCCAAGCCCTTTCCCAGGTTTGTAGCCGTGCCTGATCAGTTCTTTGGCCACCATGATTGATGCATTAGAAAGGAAGGGTTGAGGACAAGATTTTCCTTCTTCGTACTGATCAGCGACCACGATTTCAAAGGCCTGATAGACTATGTGCTCATTTCCTTCTCTTGCTTCAAGACACGGGACTGGCAGGTCCCGATAAATCGATTGCTCATCTTCCCCGTAAACCATAATCTCCTTATCCTTATGTTCAAACTTCACCATCTAGTGGAGAGTAGAAGGTACAGCCCCCGCTACATGAATCCATAACCTTCCCAAGAGGAAATTGTAGGACGTGTCCATGTCCAGAACTTGGAAGGTTACTTCAAAGTCTATTGGGCCGATGGTCAGAATCAGATCAATCTCTCCAATTGTGTCCCTTTTGATACCATCGAAGGCACGTACACAGACGTTGTTGGGTCGGATTCTCTCGGTACCAATTTCCATACGCTGCAAAGTTGAGAGTGGGCAAATGTCTACCCTAGAGCCTCCGTCCAACATAACCCTTTTCACGTAGTACCCTTCACATTTGACTGTCAGGTGCAGGGCTTTGTTATGTGTGGCCCCTTCTGGGGGCAAGTCATTTTTGCTGAAGGAGATCTCGTTAATTGCGAAAAATCTTTCGGCCATTCTCTCCAACTGCTCTACAGAAGTCTCAACGGGCACATATGCTTCGTTAAGGGTCTTGATCAATACCTTTTGATGTTCGGTGGAATTCATCAACAGAGATAACAAGGAGACTTGTGCGGGAAATTTTCGAAGTTGGTCGATCACCTCATAATCTGCCATTTTCATCTTTTGAAAGAAGGCCTCCGCTTCTTCGGCACTTACGGGCTTCTTAGACGGGAAGCTCTTTCCAGTGGCATTATTCACCTCTTCCACATTGCAATACCTTTCAGCGGGGTTATTTACTTGAACTTCTCCCGAAATTTCTTTGCCTTTGTAAGTCACCACTGATTAATTGTAGTTCCAAGGCACAACGGTAGGATCTATCATGGGCTTTTGTGGTGCGCGACCAATAACCACGGGCTCACTCAGCCTTGGTTGATTAATTGTCCACCGCATCACATAAGCTCCTTTGGGCGCACACAGTTGGGTTGTCTTATTCAGTTTGAATCTCCTGGGAGGACTCAAAGCCAACTTCTTTTCCTTGCGGCCTCGAGGGATATAGAGAACAGCATCTTTGGGAAGCATTGCCCCCATTTCCATTTCAACTTTCTTTTCTAACTTTGGAGGGGTAGTTTTGTTCTTTTTCTCCCCTTTGTCTTGCTTTGGGGCAGCTTTTGGTTTCTTATCTACATCAACGATGGCAATGATGGCCTTCAATGCCGGGTCAAATTCCTTGTCCTCACAAATCATTCCGATTACCGGCCCGTTGTTGTGGGCCGACAGTGGGTTGTTAGTCACATTGGGAATATCTTTATCCCTTAGCACTATCTTCCTTTGTTCTATCAAATTTTCCATGGCTCTCTTCAGAGTCCAATAGTCATCTGTGTCATGCCCTTCTGCCCTAGAGTGATAGGCGCATCGGGTACCGGCTCGGTAAGCGGGTAATGCTAGGTTTTGCCTAGTTTGAGGAACAGGCTGTAGCATACCCATTTGAACAAGCTTTGGTAATAGGCTGGAGTAGGGTTCACCAATTGGTGTAAAATTTGGCCTCTTGGGTGGTTCATGAGGGTGGAAATTGTTTTGTGGAGGCCGGGGGTTATAGTGATTTTAGTAAGGAGGTTGGTTTCTAGAAAATGGAGCTTGGTTCCGGTTGGCTTGCTGTTGTGGCCGGACATAAGGTTGAGCATTTATGACCGGGTATGGCTGAGGAGCATAGGCTATGTCTTGGTGGGGGTAGTAGTGTTTCAGGGTCCTTTCTGAGAAAAAGGATCTGGGAGTACGGTGTTTTCTTGCACCCGACGCTGCCATAGATGTTTATTCCTTTTTCTTGCCCTTCGCCACTCCTCTAGACCCACCCTGAATGGCTTGGGAGGTAGCTCTGATGGTGGATTGGCTTAGAATTCGGCCCATTTTCAACCCATTTTCAACCATTTTGCCAATCTTGATGGCTTCAGCAAACGGTTTACCCATTGCGGACATCATATTTTGGAAGTAGTCAGCTTCTTGAGCTTGGAGGAAAACTGTGACCATTTCAACCTCATCCATTGGAGGCTTTACCCTGGAGGCCTGTTCACACCATTTAATTGCATACTCTCGGAAGCTTTCCGAGGATTTATTCTTCAAGTTTGTCAACGAGTTCCTATCTGGAGCAATATCAATGTTGTACTGGAATTGCCTGACGAAATCTCTAGCCAAGTCATCCTAGATGTGCCATCGGGATATATCTTGGTCCATGTACCACTCTGATGCGATGCCGAACAAACTTTCTTCGAAATAGGCCATGAGGAGTTCTTCCTTCCCACCGGCTCCTCGCAGCTGATTGCAATATCTCTTGAAATGAGCAATAGGATCACCGTGTCCATCATCCTTCTCAAATTTTGGGGTTTTGAATCCCGATTATAGATGCACATGAAGGAACATACATAAGTAAGCATAAGATACACTTTTCTGTCCACTTAAGTCTTGTATGCTTTTGAGACTCTGTTCTATACTCCTCATCTTCTTTGCAATCTCTTCTTGCTCAGGAGTTTTGGTGATCTTTTCTTGCCCCACAGTGAATTCATGTCGGGGTGGTTGAGAGTGAGTATAAGTGGGAAACTGAGGAGGTTCCATTGGGAATGTGGGTGTTTGGAAGGTGAAAGCTGAGGGGTCAAAACCAGGCTTGGACAGTGTAGGCTATGCCATGGCCGAGCAAGGTGGAGCGGTGAAGATATTTAAGGCTGTACCGGACATTAACACCTGGGGGCGAACCTTAGAATGTGTTCCCACAAAATGGGCCAAGATAGTTGGGTGTCCTAGTGGTGTGTTTGGGTAGTTTATGGGGATGTTGGAGATCCCACTTGCCCTGGGAAAAAGCTCGGGAAATCCAGAGATTGTACTTGGTGGTTCTCTTCCGTTTGCCTAGGCGTACCACATTTCCATCATGCGGAGACACAGTAGCCTGTTTTCCTCGGCAACTGCCGATTCTGAAGTTGGGATGCCCGAGACCGGACTCTCATCCGCAATAGGAACTGTTGGCAGAGTTATTTCTGAAGACATTTCAATGCTTCCCTTCGACCTCGTGAAGTATGGATGTGAAGCCAAATTAACACAAAACCAACCACCTTTCTATAAAACCTGGACTGGGTGTAATATCAGCAAACGGTTAGTTTGGAACAAATAACAGACAGATAATCACACATTAGGGTGTGATGCACCTATATAGTTAAATGTATTTCTACATGTTTCGCAACGGTTGCATGCTTCATTCCGACTTTTCTTTTTCTTTCCCATTTTCTTATTCCGCTCCCACTCTTTCCCCCTTTTTTAGTTATGGTTGAATCCTATGGAGATTGCCTACATATCATAACCCCCGCATGAATCAGGCCCGGCGTAGTTCTGGGGATAATAAATAACAAAATATATTTGGGATTTTCGAATTCTTCATAAAAAGAAAATGCTTTGATTACAATGACTCAAGACTAACAAACTTGAAAAGGAAATCAACAGACTCTAATAGCGAGAGGAAAATAAAGACTCAAGAACCGACTAAACAGACTCTGATAGAAAGAAAATACAGACTCGAAAATAGACTGACAGATTCCAACAGAAACAGACTTAAAGTGAAAATCAGAAATACATTAATGTTCCTGGGGCCCACAGGACATCATTCGATCTCACCGTGGGCCTAGATGCGAGATCCCTTTGCAGTCGCTCCAAATCACTCATTATCTGGAGAACGAAAGTCATCACTGCAGCGAAAAAGGTGGCATGAGTCATGTCCTCGCACACTTGGCACTTCACGGTAATGTAGTCAGCAATGGCTCTGATCCTCTCTCGGATTCTGCCCTTTTCCTGAAGCAATCGCACTATTTGCTGATTCCTGGCTTCTAATACCTGAGTGTCGTGATGGTTTTGATTCTGCAATTGTTGCATTTCTTCCTCCATCTGAGCCATCAAAGCATAACAATGTTCCCTATCAACTTTAAAATCCTTGGCCGCCTCATTCTCAAAAGTAGTTAACTTTCTCTTCAGATTGGTGATTGTCCCTTCATATTTTATTTTCATTTGATGCACAAACTGTGCCCGCCCTTCTGCGTTCTTTGCCAATTGGGCCCGGACTTTTACTAAACTGGCTTTAGACTTTTCTAGGTCATCTTGACACTCAAGTGCTTTCTTTCTCAGACTGCTTATAAGCTTTTCGTCCGCTCGGCTTCTTTCCGGGTTTCTAGCAACTATTCTCATTTCTGGATTTGAGCTTTGAGGGCTTCGTTTTCTTGAGTTAGCTTTTTCTTTTCCCCTTCATCTGCGGCGGCTTGCAAACCTTTTTCAAACTGAAGGTCCATGACTTGCCTTTCCAACTGACTTATTTTAACCTTATAGCTTTCTTCTCTTGCCAACCAGCCCCACTGCTCTTATGAATCGTTGGTGAATTGCTGAACATGAGCTCTCTTAGCAGGTCTCTCCAGAATCTGGAACCTTTTACCCAACCAAATAATGTACTTGGGGTCTACTTCACCCCTAGCTAGATTCCAAACCATAGTCTTAGATTCAAGAAATCTACATTCATTCCACACCTGACGAATTCTCCCTTCTGGAAATACGGCTTTTGGGCCTAATTCAGTGGCATGTTTACTTAGATCTTCATCATGGGGAACGGTTTGAAATCTTCCCAATTGGCGCAAAACCTTGTGGGGGCATACAACTGGATGCTCCGGATGCCCATCAGGAGGAGATAACACACTTCAGCTGACATGTATACTGTTTCGGTGACAGGAAGCCATACGAATGCCCACTCAATTTTATCGGAGGTCAAAGAGCTCAAATGTGTTAGCCAAGCTTTAGTTCCCTCGGGGAATTCAATACCTGCCACTCGGTTTTCAAATTCTTCAATGCAGCTCAAACCAGTCAAACCATAATTCATATACCCAACCCGGTGGCAGAGATGTTCTTGCACCCATAATTGTAGTAATAGATTGTAGCCTTGGAAGAACTTTCCCCCTTCCCGACCGATAGTCAAGGCTCGGTGGATTTCAGATAAGATCAGAGGAACCACAGTGTTGTTGGCTTTCTTGATTGCAACATCGATCATTCCCATGGGACCTATCTCTATATTACCATCTTTTCGCGGACAAACTACAACACCCAAGAAGGCTACCATAAAATCTAAGCCCCGCCTTGCCTCCCATTTGTCTTTATTTCCGACATGGGTTAGACCAGTGTTTGGCTCTTCAAAACCTCGGGGGTTACCATATCGGTGGTACAAGAACTGGAGCGTGCAATACCCTTCAGATAAGTTTTCGTCCTGAATATCCCGACTAATACTCAGCAAATCTAGAAATCTATGGGGAGATACCGGTCTTAGTGACAATGGATATCGACTTCTAAAGTTTCCATTAAGGCCCACATAACCCGCAACTTCCTCCAATGTAGGTGTGAGCTCAAAGTCAGAGAAGCGGAACACATTATGAGTCGGGTCCCAAAAAGGTATTAAAGCTTCAATTATGTCCAACCTTGGCCTGACGTTCAATAATCCGATGAGGCCTCCCAGAACTTTTACCACTGTTTCTCTACTGCCTTTTCCTAGATCATTCCGCCACATGTGAAGCTTTAAGGGCATCTCATTAAGGACTGTGAAGGGTTCAATTTCGTTTGTGCTCATCCTGCACATTTATTAAGGTGATTTAATAACTTATTTTGACCCAAAAAAAAGTAATACCATTTTTTCAAAATTTTACTTCAAAAATAAAACCCGGTTTTTGCAGATACGGCCTTTCAACACTTCGGGGAAGAAGATTTTAAGGCTGTGCCTGCTACCCATCAAAAATGACCCAAGGTGGCTGTTCTTGCAAAAACAGCCTTCCGACGCCCTTTTGGGGACATTCGGCTTATTTTAAACAAGAATGGCATCACCCGACTTATTTTTGACAAAAAATTAAAATTTTGTTGTTTTTTGGCTGTTTTGTAAAAAGGAAAGTTGGACCCGATGAGGGTTGCCTATGTATCCCACATCTGGTGAGAATCAAACTAGCGTAGTTCGGGCAAATTTGATAAAATAAAACCAACTATTTAGAAAGAACACAAGATTTCCTTTTTCTTTTCTCTTTTTTTCAAAATTTTGGCAGAGTTTCAGTATACTTTTGGACATTGGTTTTTTCAAAAATAAGCAACTATCTCTCTTAGCCCTCACACTGATTTACTTTTTCCCAACTTTTCTCCTATTATTCATAAGCCGGTCAACATGCAAATCCGAAGAAAATAAATGCACAAGTAGCAAGTAGGATGCATCAGGATGGTCTTTTAATTTCGGGTACACCTGTCCTAGACAAACTCAACCCCTGTGTTAAGTCTCCTAAGTTAAATGCACGTGATGCAAACAAATGTTCCTACTAGGGATCCGGCATGAGGCTTTGTTATACTAGGTTTAAAACTTGGGTTTATTGTTCTAGACCTGGCTTACCCGAGCGGGCAACTCGGGCCGAGGAGGGGCAGTGTACCGAGAATACAGAAGCTTCACCGGCTTTGCAACTTATCCGAACCTCGTTCTAAAATGGGATAAGACTCTAGACAGAAGAGAATTCACACAAAGTGCACCCTTCTCCATGATTTAGAAGACTCAGAGAGAGGAAGGGTTTCGTAGCAGTTTATATACAGTTCACAGAATATCAAAGCGGTAAAAGCATTTAGCACATTAGGCTCAAACATGTAGGAAAATCAGATAACAGATAAAGCCAATCATAACAGCTATTCTAAGGTCGAATTCTTGAACCCTGAACCATAGATTCTGGGTTCGATCCCCAGCAGAGTCGCTAGAGCTGTCACACCTCCTTTTTCCTACACCCGAAGGTATATAAGAGAGTTTTTCCAATTAAAGTGACATTATTCAAAATGGGATTATTTACTTATTTTTATTCAGAGTCGCCACTTGGGATGATTTTATGGTGTCCCAAGTCATCGTTTTATTTTAAAATCCCAAATCGAGGAAAATACGACTTTCCTTTTGAAGTCTACGAACCAGAAATTCTGAGTGAGGAATTCTGTTAACCCGAGGGAAGGTGTTAGGCAACCCAGGATTCCATGGTTCGAGCATGGTCGCTTAAACTATCATAATTGGCCTATTATCTGATTTTAATACATGTTTTAGACTATGGTATATTTTAAGATTTATTAACCGCTTTTAATTATTTTAAAGAAGATTTAACATCGTTTAAAACCTATCTTTGGATCACACCACATGAAATGCACCCGCAATCCGAAATGCATCTTATTCAACGTTGTTGAGATTTGGATTTGGGTCACATGAAATGCACACCCGAGTTCAAGAAGGTAATGTTATTTAAAATAATGCGCCTAAAGCAACTACGCATTTTTAACTTTGTGAGGGCCATAGAAATTTGCTAAATGGCATGCCTCGAATTCTAAGGATTTTAAAGAAATAGTTAAATGAGGGCCACGCATTTGAGATTTTACTTGGCGCGGCGCACCTCCATTTCGATTTTTAAAAGAGAATTCAAACTAACTTTTGGCGGGCCAAAAGCTATTTGTGTTATCTAATAAGGCTCACTTCCATTAGTCGGAGAAGTTTGATTATCATAACATTAATGGAACTAGGCTTTTACTATCACTTAAACTAACTAAGAATGTTGTTTAAACAAGAAGGAAGGACTGAAGGTTGAGGGAACGTATGGATTGAGCATGAAGCCCAACAGCCTGCAGCGTGCAAGGCCACCCTAATTTAATATTTTCATACGCCAAAATCACATTGGGCTCATTGAAAGCCCAAATTTGGAGAAATAAGACGATTCCATTTCGAATCCTCTCACAGTAGAACGACAGTCATTCACTTCCCAATTTACAATTCGAGCTTTTAAGAAATCACACAATTAGTAACTGAATATCACAAATAAACCATTCTTGCTACTAGACATTATTGTTGTTCAAATCACTTGCCATCGTTAATTAATTTAGATTAAAGCAAACAAGATTAAACTAACAATTATTCCCAAACCTTAACTAATTACCACAACTTGCCTAACTGAAATTCTATCGCCAGTCCCAGCACTTACTGGCCAAGCATGTTTATGCAAGGAATGTTTGATGGACAAATGTAAGAATCATTGGGCCTAAAAAAGGGCCCAAACACTAACGACAAACAACTTTTCCCAGTAAAAGAATTCACATATTCAAAGCTTAAAGATATCAACACATCTGAATAATAAAGCCTGAGAACCTCAGTCTCAATATCGAACCCGGGCTAGTGCAAAACGACAACAGTTGACAAACAATAGATATTACCAGATATCATCAATACCCTATGACCCACACACACAAAATGCTTCAAATATTACTAAAATCTCGTGTCCAGAACTACTTCACGAAGAAAAGGAATACTAACCAAACAAAAATAGCATTTGACACAGTCTCTTGTCACTTAATTTACATAATGAAAAGTATGGTCTAAGTACTAAATCACTTTACACACTCTGCCATGGTGTCTAGCATGTTCAGAAAAACCCTCAACTGAATACATATCACTAAAGAAGAGCAAAATACAGAGAAACAGAAATAAACCTAACTAGAAACTAACAGTCTAATATTCAAACATCAAGAATTCCATTTTCCATTTCCAAGTCTCTAATTTGAACATCACATTGTGAGTTTCAGGAGTGTGTACCTGATGTTGAACAAACAAAGCCACAAGAGAATGAGATATCAACAGGCAGCAACAGTATAGCAGAATCAGCAGAATCAACTTAAACCAAAAGGAGTATGGAAGCAATAGAAACAGTCTCACTCGAACCGAAACCAAAGCAACTTTGAAAACCAAACTTTAAAAAAACAATTTCACTTGATTTTTGACACCGGATCAACCAGAAAATCTTTTCCAGAAATGGAATGCTTGGAAAATCATGGCAAGATTCCAATGAAACAGTAGTTATTTACTGAAATTTTAGCCGTCTTTGTTTTCATAAATTTTTCCTCCCCCTCTCCCCTTCCTTTCAGCTCTTGTTAGCAATGCCTTTATAGGCAGGCTACCAGGGCAGCTGAAATAGGCTAAGTTTTGCATTTTAATCCTTTGTGAATTTTTATTCTTGCTATCTAGTCCCTAGTTTAAAATCAGTTTTTCAGAATAGGTCCCAATTCCCCACCTTCTAGGCAGCTTCCTAAATCAGTTACTAAAGATTACCTTACCTAAATTCCTAGACTACCCCTTGAACCCCTGCTATTTACTCTCCGAACCAGACAAATATGGGTCAGATTGACCCAATTCAAAATATTATGGGTCTGTAAATCCGGGTTTACGCTTCGAATCTTCAGGGGCTGAGTCCACTTGAACTCAGACAAACCCGAATTCAAAATTAACAATCAAAAATTATCGGCCTATTGAATCATAAAGACTCATGAGGTCTTGGGCTCAAATAAAATAGAAACAAAACGAAATTCGAACAAAACTTAACATAAAACAGAATCATGCTAATTAAAACTACTTAATACTAACATGCATTAAAGAAAATGACCCTGAAGAACTAGAAAAACAAGAAAGAATCCAGAAGAAAAGAAAGAAACAGAAGATGAGAAAAAATGAAAGAACAATGAAGAAAAGATTAAACCAAAGAAAAAGGGGAAAATACCTACAATAGCTCGGACAACAAAGAATGGAAACTGCGTCTTCAAATCTTCCAATTTTCGGCCAAGTTTGATGTTAATCATGTGTTCTTATCAAGAACACACGAATAAAGTCAAACTAAACCTAAATCTTCACTGAAATCTCGATTTTGAGGTTTTTTGGGATTTCTAGACTCAAGTCAGATTTATGATTCGGAAAGTTCTGGACATATTCGAGGGAAAACAATTAAAGATTTGGTATGAGGGAGTTATGGAGGTTCTATGGTGTGAAGTTGGGATTGATTGGGGGTGGCGCCGCCACCGGAGAAACTATGGCAGCGCTAGGGTTCCAAGTTTTAATATGATATTCGAGGAGCTCAGGCCAGATTTGAGGGAAAGTGAACGGGGATTTGGAAGGAGGGGGTGAAGAGAGTATTCGGTTTTAATTCCATGGTGATCGGCCGCCGGCCGCCGCCGTGGGTGATTTCCGGCAGGCGACAGGCGGTGGCGTTACATGAGAGACTGAGAGATGAGTGAGGGGTAGGGGGACATTTTCGGACAATTTTATATGGGATAAGGCTCAGTTCCAGACCGTCCGATCAATTGAGATCGACGGTCCTGATCAAGGGTAATTGAAACGACGTCGTTTGCATCGCTGAGGGGTATGGGCCGGGTAGGGGAACGAGTTTTGGGCTGGTTTTGGTTGGGTTTTGGGTGCATTTGATTTGGGCTTGGGGAATTTGATGGATTTGGCCCAAAATTCTGATTCTTTTCATTCTTTTCCCTTTCTTTTTATTTCTAAAAATCTTTTCCTTTTCAAAAATTGTAAATAAAACCTAAATTAATCCCTAAACTAAATTATCATCCCAAATTAAATTAATTAACTCCCAATAATAATTACCACAACTAATTAAATACCAAATTAAAAGAAAAACTACCAAAATTCGAAGCTCGAAAATTAAAATGCAAAAATGAGTTTTTTTTTCAATTTTTGTAAAACACTAATTTACTAATTAATCTAAAAATGTAAAATTAAATTCTAAATGCAATGCGTAATATTTTGGTACTGTTCATGATTTAAATAAAACTTAAGCGTGCACAAAATTGCAAACAATTAAATAAAATTTTACAAAATTCCTAAAATGATAAATAATTAACAAAATCTGTTTTATTGGGATTTTTATAGGAGTATTTCATATAGGCAAAAATCATGTGTTCACGTTGGCTGCCCGTTCTCACTAGGGTGGTAAGGTGTTGATAGTATCTTCTTGATCTTATGCTCTTCGAAATTTATTTACCTTGCTGTTGACGAATTGTTTTCTTTTATCGCAAACGACCTCGGCCAGTGTCCCAAATCAACATATTATGTGGTCCCAGATGAAGTCAATGACTTCTTTCTCCTGGACCTTTTCGAATGTTCGAGCCTCAACCCATTTGGAAAAATAATCGGTTATGAATAATATGAATTGAGCTTTACCGGGTGCTCATGGTAGGGGATTGACGATGTCCATTCTCCATTTCATAAATGGACACGGGGACAAAACCGAGTGGAGAATTTTTTCTGATTGATAGATCATTGGGGCGTGTCTTTGGTAGGCGTCGCATTTCCGTACGAAGTCCTTCGCATCTTTCTCCATTTCATTCCAATAATAGTAAGACCTAATTAGTTTTCAAACCAAAGATTCTGTCCCGAATGGTTCCCTCAAGTGCCTTCGTGAACTTCTCTCGATGCGTATTCAGTCTCTCCTGGTCCCAAGCATTTGGCTAGCGAGCCTTCGAAGATTCTCGTGAACAATACCCCTTCGATCAAGCTAAATCTAGCAGCCTTGGTACGCAGGGCTCTCGATTCTTTGGGATCCAAAGGGATTTTTTCCGGTCTTCAAGTAGTCTATGTGCTTGTTCCTCCAATTCCATGTTAAACTCGTTGAGTTTACTTTAGCGTGGCCTTCTTCCATCACTGACATCATGAGCTGCACTACTATCCCCGAACCGAACTCATCGGCATCGAGCGACGACCCCAAGTTAGCCAGAGCATCGACCTCACTGTTCTAATCTCGAGGTACGTAATGCAGGGTTTATTCCCTGAGTTGATGCAGTGTTATTTGTAATTTGTCCAAGTACCTTCGCATCCATTCTTCTTTTACTTCAAACGCCCCGCTAACCTTATTTACCACGAGAAGGGAGTCATGCTTAGCTTCGATCACCTCGGCTCTAAGGCATTTATCCAATTCTAGGCCTGCAATCATGGCATCATACTCGGCCTCATTGTTAGTCAATTTTATAGTTCTGATAGATTGCCTAATTACATTTCTAGTAGGTGATTTTAACACGATGTCGAGCTCGGAGCCCTTTGAATTCGAGGCACCGTCCGTAAAAAGTTTCTAATTCCCAAAGTGGTCCCTGAGGTTAACAATAATTCCCTTTCGACTTCGGGTATTAAGGCCGGCGTAAAGTCGGCCATGAAGTCCACCAAAATCTGAGATTTGATAGAGGTTCAGAGTTGATACTCGATATCGTACCCGCTGATTATGATGGCCATTTTGCCATCCGTCCTGAGAGCTCGAGTTTTTGCATGATGTTCCTTAGTAGGTAAGAGGTCACGACACATATGGGGTGCTATTGAAAGCACGACTTTAGCTTTCTGGATGCGCTTTGCAAAATGAGCGCCAATTTTTCCAGGTGAGGATAGCATGTTTCAGCCTCGCCTAGAGTTCTACTGACATAGTAAATAGGAATTTTCATATCTTCCTCCTCCCCGACTAAGACTCCACTTACTGCTACCTCGGAAGCTACCAAGTAAAGTTACAACTATTCGTCCGCCTTTAGAGTGTGCGGCACGGGAGGACTCGATAGGTACCGTTTGAGTTCTTCTAAAGCTTGCTGGCGTTCTGGGGTCTAGGAAAATTTATTCTTCTTTTTTAATAGTGAGAAGAATCAATGGCTTTTGTCCGAGGACCTCGATATGAACTAGCCTAGGGCGGCTATACACTCGGTCAATCTTTGAACGGCCTTTACATTGTCCTACACGGTGATGTCCTTTATGGCTTTGATTTTGTCAAGGTTGATCTCGATCCCTAGATTGGATACCATGAACCCGAGGAATTTTCACCATTCGATCTTGAATGCGCACTTCTATGGGTTCAACTTCAAATCATATTTCTTCAGTATGTCAAAGGTCTCCTGCAAATGTTTCAAATGGTCCTCTGCTTGTAGGGAATTGACTAAATGTCGTCAATATAAACTTTCATTAATTTTTCTGTCTATTCTTCGAACATACGATTTACTAGGCATTGGTATGTGGCACCGACATTCTTTAATCCAAACAACATTACATTATAACACTAGGTGCCAAATTTTATGATGAAATAAGTCTTTTCTTGATCGTCCGGGTTCATCCGAATTTGGTTGTACCCGGAATAGGCATCGAGAAAGCTGAGTATCTCATGCCCGGCCGTCGTGTCGATCGTTCGATTGATGTTAGGCAAAGGGAAAAAATCCTTGGGGCATGCCTTGTTTAGATCTTTGTAATATACACACATTCTTAGCTTATTCCTTTTTTTAGGCACTACCACTATGTTAGCTAACCAGTTGGGGTATTTAACTTCCCGAATGGACCCTATTTTAAGGAGTTTGGATACCTCGTCCTTTGACTAACATATGTTTGACCTCGAATTGCGGTCTGCTCTTATGCTTAACCGGATGGAACTTTGGGTCCAAGCTCAGCTTATGAGTGGTTACCTCTGGTGGGATCTATGTCATTTCAAGATGGGACTAAGGGAAAAAGTCTATGTTATCTTTAATAAAATTAATGAATTTTTTCCTGTGCCTAGGTATACCTTTCGATCCAGCAGGTGTTCAATCAATATGACTTGCTTCAACTCTTCGACCATCGATTTGGTGGCGTCTGTATCATCAAGAGCTATGAACTATCTCGGAACTCCATAATCACCCTCCTTGTCTACTCCTCGTTCTTCCGGTTCGACCGAGACCGACATCGGTGATTGCTATTTAATTTTTTCCTTTCTGGTCAGCTCCATGTTTCTTGATGTTGAAACCATAGGCACTGGGATTACTCATCAACTGCGAACATTTACTTTGTGGATGGCTGCTCTTCATAGATCATCTTGACTCCTCTCGGTGTAGGGAACTTCAATGTCTGGTGCAAGGTCGAGGGTACCACCCTCATATTCTGAACCCACAGCCTTCCGAATAGGGCGTTGTGTCTCATGTCCCCTTCAATCACATAGAACTTTGTCTCTTAGATCGTCCCGGTGGTGTTCACCGACAGGGTTATTTCCCCTTTAGTGGTTTTTTATGCCATGTTAAATCCATTCAACACCTAGAGTGCTGGCACTATTTGGTCCTGTAACCCCAATTGCTCTACGACCCTCGATCTGATGATGTTAGCCAAGCTATCTGGATCAATCAAGACACATTTAACTCAAGCTTTATCGATAAGTACGGATATTACATCATTGTGAGGTTGTACGATGCCCTCAACATCCTTGTCACTGAACGAAATGGTTCCCTCCGAGACATAATCTCGGGTGCATTTTTCCCTTGTGATAGATACTTTAGTGCGCTTTATCATTGGCCCTTGGGGGGCATCGACCCCTCCAATGATCATGTTGATGACGTGCTGAGGCTCCTCTTGTTTGGCCTGTTTGTTGGTGTCCCTATTCTTGAAGTGGTTTTTGGCTCTATCACTCAAACATTTTCGGAGTGGCCTGTTGAACAACCGGGCGACTTCTTCTCTCAATTGTCGGCAATCCTCGTCCCTGTGGCCATGAGTGCCGTGATACTCACACATCAAATTAGGATCTCTGGGTAGGATCGGACTGCAATGGTCGAGGCCACATAGTCTCCTTGATGCTCTTAATGGCTGACACGATGTTGGCAGCATAAATATTGAAGTTATACTCTAATAATCTTGGTGCTTCCCCGCCCCCGAGCAATCTTTCAAAACCATTTTTGTCATAAAACCTCGGCTACTAGGTCCTCGATCGCTTCTCGTTTCCTATTCGATCTGCATCGTATGGTTACTATCGATCCCTCACCGGCCTTGGCTCATAATCACCGGCTCTCTTAGACCTGTCATCGGCCTTGATGGGATAAGCAGACCCAGAAAGGGCTCCGAGTTGGTTGTCCTCGACTCTAATCTTTGATTGGTAACTGTTGTGGACGTCGGCCCAAGTTACCACTGGCTACTCTATCAAATTTTGTTTTAGCTGTTGTGAAGCCAAGGAGCTTCGGGGGTTAAGTCCTTGAGTAAATGCCTAAACGACTCAATCATCTGTTACTGGAGGCAGGTCCATCCGTTCCATCTGGAACCTCGACATAAACTCCTTGAGCATCTCGTTGTCTATCTATTTAACCTTGAAAAGGTCCGACTTTCTGGTCTCGACCTTGATGGCCCCGACATGGGCCTTCACGAAAGCATTGCAAGTATAGCAAATGAGTCAATGGAGTACGGGGGTAAGTTGTGATACCATATCATTGCTCCTTTGGATAGTTTTTCCAAATTTCTTCAGTAACACCAACTCGATTTCATCATCTTCCAAGTTGTTCCCTTTGATTGTGCATGTATAGGAGGTCACATGCTCATTTGGATCTGTGGTTTCGTTACATTTTGAGATATCGGGCATATGAAACCTCTTTAGTATTGGCTCCGGTGCCGCACTTGGAGGAAAAGGCTTCTGGATAAACTTCTTGGAATTTGGCCCTTTCAATATCGGGGGTGCTCCCGGGATTTGATCGACCTTGAAATTGTATGTTTTCACCTTCTTGTCATTGGCCTCAATTTTTTTTACCTGACTCCACCCGCTTCATTAATGCTTCGAGCACTCTCACTATTTCGGGATTGACCCCGGGCTCAGCTTCACCTGGTCTCTCGGTGATCTGCTCATTTCTTCAGATGTTTTCCCAGGACTGGTCGGGCTTAACTATACTGGGGGCGTGGCTTTGATTCTGTAGCTGCGATATCGTCGCCTGTTGAGCCTGCAACATCTCGAAGATTAACCGTAGGCTTACCCCATCGCCTTCACCTTCGGGCACTTCTCGAGCCGTTGGTCAAGGTCCCTCGCGAATGATGTTTTCGGGATCAGTTGGCAGATTGACGTCGATGGCCACCTGTGAGTTAGCATCAACCGGATCGGCAACTAGAACTCCGTTGGGATCGACAGGAGGCACCTTGTTGCTAGGCACCAAATTGTTGTTATCGCCATGTCTAGACTTAGCGTCAATGTTCAAGTGGGCAGATTGAGAATTTGACATTTTGATACTGACCTGAAATTAAGACTTTAAAGAACAAGCGTAAAATAGAGTGTGTTATAGAGATTTGTATCAAATCATCACTATTATCCTTAGCCCCACTGTGGGCGTCAAGCTATTTAACAAATAACAATCACATTTGTACGTGATTTTAAGGATACGAGGATTGATTCAATACAAATAATCAAGAATATTAGATAGTCGAGTTAAAGACAAAATGAATAATCAAACCAATTATAATTTTACGGCCCAGCTCGAACTTAAGTTGGACAGTAGTTTTGCCTTCGATCGGACCCTTAATTCGAAGCCAATTGTGAATGAAGAACAAACAGTAAAGTATGAACTTTACAATAGCTAGAAAGTAGAAAAAAATAAATTTGTATTGCTTTGGTTTGCGTGTTACAATGTGTTTTATCAAAGAAAAACTTCCTCTTTATATAGTAGGGGAGTTTCATTCCTAGTACAATTCTTAAAAAGATAAAAATCTTCCTTTCTTATTAATTATTGATCCGTAATCGGTATCGAGTGAGATCCGCGCCGTGATATTCGGTTGGTTGCGAATATCATGGCCCTCTACCCGTTGTGTATAACCGTTCATCGTGCTTTTCGAGGTCTTAGAGCTCATCCCGAGTCCGGGGTGTGTCGTTTTATTAGGCCCGATGACGAGCACTTTATTCACTTTTCGGGGGCCTCGATACAAAGAGTTCCCAGCTTCGAGTTCGATCTCGTATGTTCATGCCCTCACTTCGTTTTATTCACTAGAAAATCGGGATGTGCGTTATTCTCGACTTCACCCGTATACAACACAAAACATATGCCCCACAATTTTCACATTCATAAGTAGCATCTCCTATATCCCAATACCATATCAATGAGGTAGAAATAAAATTTAGTGTAAAAAGTGCCATTTTAAGATTAGGATCACTTAATTACTATATATATAGATGCTAAATTTTATTTCTTCCTCATTGATAAGTATGGGATATAGGAGATGCTACTTATGAATGTGAGAAATGTGGGGCATATTTTTGGTACTGTGTATGGGTGAAGTGCGTCGTTTTATTAGACCCGATGACGATCACTTTATTCACTTTTCGGGGGCCTCGATACAAAGAGTTCCCAGCTTCAAGTTCGATCTCGTATGTTCATGCCCTCACTTCGTTTTATTCAACAGAAAATCGGGGTGCGCGTTATTCCCGACTTCACCCGTATACAACACAAAAAATATGCCCCAAAATTTTCACATTCATAATTAGCATCTCCTATATCCCAATACCATATCAATGAGGAAGAAATATAATTTAGTGTAAAAAGTACCATTTTACGGTTAGGATTACTTAATTACTATATATATATATATATGCTAAATTTTATTTCTTCCTCATTAATAGAGTATTGGGATACAGGAGATGCTATTTATGAATGTGAAAAATGTGGGGCATATTTTTGGTACTGTATATGGGTGAATAGAAGTCACAATCTCTGTAGGAAGTCACATATTAAATTCAACACTATTAAAAGGCACAACCAATAATATATTGCACGTGACATACCTCGTACAACGCCATCAATATTTTTGGCCTCGGATTCTAAAAGTAATTTCAACATTATTGTTTGTCAGGAACTTTCAACAACATATGTACTCAATGTGAACGTTATAACAAATTCAATTACAATTTGGCAATATTGGAGGAGCATTTAAATCGGGCAACATATGTTGCGTGTGCATATCTGGAGAATGACTCTGGATACTTATATCATCAGTTTATATAATATAAATGAAGGCCAGACTAACATCCGAATAAGAAAGATCTATATTAACATGTGCTAAAATAATGTGATACTAATAGACGGCATTCTGACCAAGTGGTCGAGTTTGGATGGTGAAAATGTAAAGAGATTCAAACTTTACTTTCATTACGTGGATCACTATTTAAATCAGGCAGTTTATCTTTACTTCGGATACATGTGATGAATTTGTGTAATATAAAAGGAGTATTTAATAACTTAGAGTAGTAGACATAATTTATTATTCTTAAAATTCCAAATTTGATTATAATTCTATATTAAAAAACAGTTGTGCTATGCAACAAACAACTTGAGCAGTCTTGTGGAGTAGCAGTATTGAAACTTAAAATATCCATACTGCATATTTAAACAACTTTAATATTTAATCTCAATCACGAATATACCCTTACCCTTCTTCCGGCAATTTATATAATATATTTGGCAAGATTATCAGTTGATTTTTATTCACATACTTTCAGATGCATATTCATATCAAATTTGTAGGCTTTGTTGCATATGATATGTTATGCGTGAGATAAAATATAGAATAAACTTGTGTCTATGTGTAGCGATGTTACTCTAAATGATTTTTATGTCAAAAGTAAAATTTTACAATGAGCAAGTTACATTCTGAAAATTCAAATGCTAACCTTGCCCATGGGAGGAACATTTAAATCGGGCAGACGATGATGTGTGCATATTTGGAAAATGACCTTGGATACCTATCATCAGATTATTCAATATAATCAAGGTCTAACGGAAAATGTGATAAGATAAAATTTATACTATTAATCATCGGGTCAAATTTGAATAGTGACAATCTAAGAAGATATGAGATTTTAACTTTATCATCTGGATCAACACTTAAATCAGCCAAGAGATCTCCACTTTGGATACCTATGATGAATTTGTTTAATATAAAGAGAGTAATTACTAAAGTAAATAGAAAAAGAATATATAATATTGTATGGACAAATCTGAGTTCAAAATAAATTTCGTACTTAACAACAGTTTAGCAACTCACCAAAACAAATCATGGGATTCCGTTCTCTTTTATAATTTCCCTTTTCTGAAAATCTCAAAGACTCTCTTCAGGTTTACCTTTATAATACTATCACCTCATATATATATATATATATATTATTATTATTATTATTATAAAAGTGGAAACCCTTTAACATAAAAGTTGAATTACCAAAATGTCCTTCTTAAAAACCTAACTAATCTAAATAATATTCTAAAAAACAACCAAGCCAACGTTTTATGTTCTTTGTTAAAAGTCACAACCGTTCCTTTTTGTATTCCATTCACAAAATGGAGATGAAAAGCTACAAAACTCTATACAAATGAGATCCATAGTGGAAAAAAACGACAAACTCGTAGCCATACATTAGTTCGTAAGAGTTCTTTAATTTTGCGCCCGAAAATGGAAGTTAACAATGATCTTCACACACTATCCTCGACAAACAACGCCGTGATACATTTTATGATGGAGTTTCAACGTGTTTAGGTAAAGAAGATTTCATCAATTTTCAAGGAAAAAATTTATATGTGTCAGCACCATTAGAAGTTTCGACATGTTCCATTATTTACAGTGGTAGTTTGGTTTTCTTATTCACATAATGTCCTTGTAGTTTTAATTAACTTTCTCTAATAGAAAAGGACATTTCCTATATTTTTATTTTTTTTTACCTATAAAGTATTTGTTGGTGAACTTTATGTCTTTCTCTTTCTCTGTACATACTACCTTGTTGAGATTCTTTTTAGATTGATAGAGTTAAGAGACTTCCAATTTCCAGTTTAATTGATAAACATAGAATAAAAACTTTTAATATATTTCTTGTTTGATTTATGGTTTAGAGTGATTCGTCTTAAAATTTGTGGAAACTCGTGAATAATTTAATATTCTACCATTACAATAATTAAAATATTATGAATGATAGTATTGATATGTATTAAGCACTAAGTTGTCAGATTAAAAAAGTAAGTATGTGTACTTTGTCATGCTACTACCTTAAAAAAATTCAATAGTGCATAAGTTTGAGATACATGAATATAATTTATTACTTTATTATAAATGCATAATTTTTTAAAAGACGAATTATTTCAAAAATGGTTTGGTAATCTTCATATTTGTATAGCCGAGAAACTACAGTTGCAAGAATTCTATTGACCAAAACTTGCAATCAGTGAGCTTAATTAATTTTGAATTTTGAGATTTGAAATTTATTCAACCATAGATTTAGTTAAAATATCAAATCAATTTAGTTTCTCCGGCAGCCGATTAGTGATATAGTTTGTACAACATAATATGTAAATAAGTAAAAAAAACAAAAAAAATTATATGTAAATTAAACTTTTATTGTTTATGTCCGTAGATTTAGACGATATTCAGTTATTTTAATTTCGACAAAAAAGTTAGTATTCGATGTTTCATATTGATTAATACTCATAGAAAATTGTATTTTATTCTTTTCCTGCCTAATTATTAACTTGTATTTTAATTTTTTTTTATTTATAATTATCTATTTAAATCTTTGTATGGCCATATGAATATTAACTAACAAGTGTACTGCATGAATTTGGTAAATATATCAAAGATGATGACTTTGTGTTATAACAGAATGTTAAAGGGACACATATTTCTTTACGTTGTCCAACTACCATTTTCTTGATTTTTAATATGCAGAAAAAGTATCATACACATTGTTGGAAATTCTCTCGGAAAATGATTATGGGATGGATGGCTTTCAGTATTACAAGCATTTTGACTCCCAAAGAAAAAAATGTGAATGAGTTTTAATTTCAAAATGAACGACTTTGTTGATCTAAAGAAATTTATATCTCATTATATTAACAGTCGACAATGCCTTCATCATTGCCACATGGCTAAACACAAAAGAAAAATTGCAGACTCTTTCCTAAGTATGTGAAATGATGCAAAGAAATTTACAGGGTTTCGGCTCTTTGGAAATGACTTTAACTTCAACAATAAACGTGATATACAAAAGCAATTAATTATTTTCATAATCATACTCATGCTGCCACAAGTTCTTTTTTGTATAAATTTGCATTGGAAAATTTTTGTGGTACTTCATTATCAATTTCTTATGGTGGGTATGGATGAAAATCTATTTATTTCTCCTTGCCGCACCTTCATGTTTACCTTCGGTGCGTGCTGCCTATGTTGAAGTACATTGATTTGTTGGATTATTTTGGAGTTGTTTATGAATGAAAAAGATATAAAAGTACAATTATTTTTTTTTGCATGTCCTTACTTTTATGTTGTTTATGATTATTGACTACTTATCATGTGTGCTAAATGGAAGTAACTTTCATTACTTGGTATATGCTAAAGTATGGTATATTTTTGTTCCTTGAGTATGCTGGTTTAGTATTCATAAATTACAGCCGTAATAATAAGTTTATGCTTCAATTTCCTTCCTTGATCTATTTTGGAGATTAAAAAGAGAGATGAATATGATAAGAGATGTCCAAAAATCAATAGTATTAATTATGTTTAGGAATGAAAATATACAAATTAAAAAAATGTAATGAACAAGTTACAAACTTTAGAAACATATATGTCCAACTCATGATTTTCAAGGGTACGGTTAGATCAAAACTTTGATTAGTAGTATATAATATATCTTAATTAATTGTTAGATAGTTCTTACTTTTGTAATTTTAAAGTTCAGGAAGGTGTTTATACATGAAGTGAAATATATGAACTAAATTTTTTTTCTTTATTGAGTTAAGTAATATAATACATATATTTTTTCTAAAGAATTTTGCGTTCATTGATGTTTATAGGTGAAGTGAAATATATAGATTAAATTTTTTTCTTTATTGAGTTAAGTAATATAATACGTATATTTTTTCTAAAGAATTTTGCGTTCATTGAGTTACAATACACGCGCTACGCACCGATGATGCTTGTGTTGTTCATTTAAATCTATATTATTATAAAAGCATGAATACAATGTCGATTTACAAAAATAACCTTATAATATTAAGCATAATAACTCATAATAAAAGGGCACAACCGGAATTCTAGATATTAGCCTTATAATCCTATTAGTTTTAGGACATAATACTACACGTTAGGAATCCTACGTGATTAACTTTAGGAATCCTATTAGTATAATTACTTTCGGGATATCTAATTCATATAAAATTGAACAATCAAAATCCTTTCATTGACCTAAATTTCGGAATCTCTTTTCATGCGTTAGGTCATATAGATGCCACGTGATGTTTTTGCATGTATGACGTAATATAGGTCAATTATACAATCAAAGAATATACAATTAAATATTTTTAGTCATTGTCACACCCTTTTTTACCCCTCCAAGAGATAAGTGTAAAATGTTATGGATTGTGGGTTAAAGAGCTTTTCCAATTAAAGTGACAAATTTGAAGTAGGGATTATTTTATTTACAGAGTCGCCACTTGGAATTGATTTCTACTGGTGTTCCAAGTCACCTTTTATTTGAATCCCTATTCAAAGGAAGGTTTGACTCTATTATTATTGGTCTGCGAAAATAAAGTCCGGGTAAGGAATTCTGTTGACCGGGGAGAAGGTGTAAGGCATTCCCTGAGTCCCGTGGTTCTAGCACGGTTGCTTTATTGACTACATTTGGCTTGAGTTAAACTTGAATAAACTGTGGTTTATTTGATTTTTATGCTTTTCTTATGTCCGTTTTTATTTATTTAAAAAAAAATTAAAGAAAAGATTTGAATAATAATCTATAACTTAACTAATGAGAGAAAATTATTGTTATGAGTACTAATTTAAAAGATGAGAGTAATGAGAGAAAATTATCAATTAACATTGTTTAAAACTAGTAAGATGTGGGCTTGTCTTGACATTGAATGAGGCAGCCCACTATTGGGTTGATGGAGTCAAATGGGCTCATGTCCAAGACAAAATCCAAAAGCCCATATGCTTTTGGACTTTAATTCTGCAGATATGACCTTTTAAAGCTATGTTACAGATTTGGCCATATCTTGCTATTTGCAATCCGTAGCCAACTATTTACAAAAATAAGTTTACAGATTGTCTTTCTAATCTACAACTTAACTACATTACTAAATAAGTATTTTTAAGAGATAAAAAAAGGATTATTGGGACTCTAACATATAATAATAATAATAATAATAATAATAATAATAATAATAATAATAATAATAATAATAATAATAATAATAATAATAATAATAATAATAATAATAATAATAAATAGCTTGGTGACAACAAAGGGACAAACATGGCTACAAGGGTTCAAATTTTAATATATATGCTCCTTTCAGACAACCAAATGCCAGTGGAATTATATCTAATGCTTTGCAAAAATAAAAATAATTAAAGATGCTTAACACAATTTAATTAACTAACATATCGTTATAACATTATCAAACATTCAAGAGCATATAAAAATGAATTACAATAGAAGGATAAAACTACTAATATTTTTCAGCTTCATTATCTTTCATTCCAACTCGATTTTATGAGTTTACATGGTCCGAAAATTACTTGGACAGCAGAAAGAAGAACAAATACAGCAGAGTCAGCTCTTTCCAAAATCAACAGCAAAACAATTAAACGGGCAGCAACAACAGCAAAAGACAGCGACAACCGGCAGATTCAAACCCAAGAAAATAAACTAGAAATACCCCAGCAAAACAGTACAATTATGTAACTCCAGAAAAACCTTTCAAGACTACTCTATTTTCCTTAAATAAGTTTTTCACTTAAGAATCAACTCACAAAAGCTGCTAAGGGATATTATAGCTACTGATTTTTTCTCTTTTTTGTGTGTCTAGAGCTCCCTCAGTAAGATTGAGTGTCCTCCTTTTATATCAAAACAATCAGCTATTTCAAAAAAAATTAAAAATCAATCTTTTTGACAGATTTTTCAACAAAATCTTCTCTTAAATTCAAAATGCCAGATTTTCTGGTTCAAATTCTGTCAAGTATTTCAAACAAAATATGCTCTCCACTATTCAAAGACAGACTTTTATTCAAACACTATCCAAAGGTCTACATTTTCTTACCAAACAATTTGACTTTTGAGTGTTGCACTCAAAGAGTCTTGAAGTAGTAAATAAACAATCAAACAAGTACCATATACTATTAAGTATTTTTCACTACCTCACTTTTATCAACACAAAACTATTTTACTACTTCAAGAAGTGCAAAAACAGAAAATTTGACATTTCAAACTTCAAAAACTAATGCTAAAATAATTAATAATAGACAAAAATAAGATCAAAAAAATAAAAATAAAATAAAAAATCAGCCACAAAAAATAATAGTATTTTTACCATTTTATAATTCAAGTGGCCGAAAAAATGGTGGTATGCCAAAAGAGGGTGTTCGGGGAGGTCGCCGGAATTTGGCCGGATTTTGATCATCGGATTTTCATGGTGAAATTGACATCAATAGCTAGGTCTTAAGGAGCTCTATCCATTGATGTAAGTATTGTGGGGGTAGTAGTGGTTGGAGCTTCAAGAATTTGAGCAAAAAAGACGGGAAAGTTTCCTACATCTAAGATTCAAGGAGTTTGAGGGATTTTTGAAGGATTTGGTTGGGAGATAGGAAGCAGGAAGTTGTGGAGATTACATGGTGTGAATTTGGAGGTGTTTGGAGGTGGTCCGCCGGCGGCGGTGATTTCCGGCCAGCGGCGGTGGGCGGAGTTGGGTGCGGCGTAGAGAGAGAGAAGAGAGAAGAAGGAGACAAAAAATTATGGGTGAAAATGAGGATAATTTTCAGATTTTTGAGGCTTTAAATACCTAAGCCAAGAGTGAATGAGATCCATTGGATCAAGATGGAATGGATGAGTACGATTTGATCTTGTTTCATTTAGTGAAACGACGTAGTTTAGAGGCAAAACTACGTAGTTTAGAGGCAAAACTACGTAGTTTCAGACTCTTTCAATGGCAGCCCTTTATCTTGCACTCTTGGACACTTTTTCTTTCAAATTTGGCCAAATTTCTTCCTTAATCCTACTTATTAAACTAATTTTACACAAATAAATTAATTAAATAAATGATCAATTAACTAGATTAATTCACCAACTGAACATCTAGTTAATTCTTAAAATGCACAAATGAAGAAAGAACTATTTTTTTTAGTATTTTATGATAGGAAATATGCAATTAAAATCACAAAAATTGAGAAAAATAATTAAAATAACAAAGCACTAATAACTTTAGGAGGGGTTAAATAGTGCAAAAATTAGGTGTTCACAGTTGTCCCTCTTTGCTCGAGAACATGAAGAGTTTTCGTGCAAAGAAAAGTGAATGTCATAGCTAATTTTTGCTCACATGTCACTCCAATGGAAGCAATTTTTTTTTTTTGGAAAAAAAGGTGACCGAACGTTGCTTCCGAGGATGCCTACATATCTTTGGCTATAAAGGAATCAGATCAGTGTAGTTCTGGAAAAATTTGGTAGCTGGGACTACTGGACACTAGAGTTAAGACTGTTTCTGCTGTTGCTGTCGCTGTTGCTATTGCTGTTACTCGCTTCTTACATCAAAAAAGAAAAAGAGAAGAGTACTATATATGTCTGCAAACTAAGAGTACAAAATTCCTATTTATGCGTCTTCTGGAGTCAAATCTTGATTCTTGACCTGCTCGCTTGCGTTGACCTTAGATTGGATTTTGATACTCTTTGAAGAAACGATTATGACTCAATTTCAGTTGCTTGCTTTCTTGATCTGAAATTGAGAAGATGAATCTTGAGAAGCTGGGTTACTGACACATTGTCAAAGTTAACTCCAACTATCCTGTGATCGAAAGACTTCTTCCTTCTGATGAGAAACTGAAACTGCAAGCTTTAATCTTCACTTGTGCTATACGGCCGAGCCTGCAAAACCATCAAAGACAAACAAAAACGAACAAAAAATTTTCTTCCCCAGTCTGACACTAGAAATATTTTGTGAGTTATTAGAGAAATCTGTAAATTATCTAATTTATTGAAAAGGCAGACAGAAATAGTAGTATAAACTAGCTAAAAGAGATAAAATTTGGTAACGAATGATTGTGTAACCAGGGATCGGTATCCCGTACTACTGAAAGGAAATGTAACCAGGGGCCGGTACCCTATCTTACTGGAAGGAAATAGAATCAGGTGTTAGCACCATGTATTATTGATAAAGTGTTGAATCCTTCTAGGTGAAAAAAGGTTCGATTTGAGTTAAATTGTATTAAACAACCTGAGCGAAGATTACTTCTACCCGGAAACTATGAGCTGGATCCCCCTAGGCGAAACAGTTCTACCTGGGTTAAGCTACGTAAAACACCCTGAGCAAAGATTACTTCTACTCGGAACTACGAACTGGATCCCCCTATGCGAAACGGTTCTACCTGGGTTAAGCTACGTAAAACACCCTGAACGAAGAGTACTTCTACCCGGAAACTAGGAGCTGGATCCCCCTAGGCAAAACGGTTCTACCTGAGTTAAGCTAAGTAAAACACCATGAGCGAAGAGTACTTCTACCCGAAAACTATGAGCTGGATCCCCCTAGGCGAAACGGTTCTACCTAGGTTAAGCTATGTAAAACACCCTGAGCGAAGAGTACTTCTACCCGGAAATTATGAGCTGGATCCCCCTAGGCGAAACGGTTCTACCTGGGTTAAGCTACGTAAAACAACCTGAGTGAAGAGTACTTCTACCCGAAAATCTGAGCTGGATCCCCCTATGCGAAAAGGTTCTACCTGGGTTAAGCTACGTAAAAACAACCTGAGCAAAGAGTACTTCTACCCAGAACTACAAACTGGATCCCTCTAGGCGAAACGGTTCTACCTAGGTTAAGCTAATGTAAAACAACCTGAGCGAAGAGTACTTCTACCCAGAAATATGAGCTAGATCCCCCTAGGTGAAAACGGTTCTACCTGAGTTAAGCTCCATAATACACACTAAGCGAAGAGTACTTCTACCCGGAACTATGAGCTGGATCCCCCTAGGCGAAACGGTTCTACCTGGGTTAAGCTACGTAAAACACCCTGAGCGAAGATTACTTCTACCCGGAACTATGAACTGGATCCCCCTAGGCGAAATGGTTCTACCTGGGTTAAGCTACGTAAAACACCCTGAGCGAAGAGTACTTCTACCCGAAAACTATGAACTGGATCCCCCTAGGCGAAAGGATTCTACCTGAGTTAAGCTGCGGAAAACACCCTGAGCGAAGAGTACTTCTACCCGGAAATATGAGCTGGATCCCCCTAGGCGAAACAGTTCTGTCTGAGTTAAGCTACGCAAAACAACCTGAGCGAAGAGTACTTCTACCCGGAACTATGAGCTGGATCCCTTAGGCGAAAATGTTCTACATGGGTTAAGCTACGTAAAAATAGGAGGTGTGAACAATAGTGATGTATGCCGAAAGTAAAAGAAAAATGGAGATTTTAAGGAGCTTAAGTTTGGTGACATTCGTTCTTTTAGAATCACCATTCTGCATGCTGTGTTCCTGCTTCAAACAAAGAAATGTTTGTGAGTTTTCAAAGTGGTGGTTGGTTTTGTGGCCTTGATTGTTTTGATCACTTGATCTCGGCCCTTTCAACTGAAACTGGTTGCTTCCTAAATACTGATTGCCTTTCTAACTCTGGAGAAACTCTAGCTTTTCTAGACTTTGTCATGATGATTGGTTGGTGGAAGTCAACCTTTTCGACTTTATCTTGCCTTCATAGGCCTTTTCCTTCTGATTTCTCTTTTTCTTTTTTCTTTTATTTTTATATTCTTTTTTTTTCATCATTTTTTTTCTTTTCTTTTCTTCGGAGCATTGGGGAACTTTCGGCTCCTCAAACTTTGCTGCAACGGCTAGTCGCGTGGGACTTAACATTTTCCAATTTTATTTCGCCTTCGTTGGCCTTTCTTTTCTGGCTTCTTTCTCCCAACTTCAAATTCAGAGCATTTGGGATGCCTTGGCTTTTTACACCTCTTTGCCGAGACGGTTAGCCACGTGGGACTCAACCTTTTCAACCTCATTTGCCTTTAAAGGCGCTCCATTTGATTTTCTCTTTCCAAGAGTTTTGATTTCGAAGCATCGGCCACCATGGCTAGGCGGGGTCGACTTGATGCCCATACGAGGCTGGGTGCCTTTCTGCACACTAGCTCGCGCCAAATGAGAACCCTATAAATCAGTCTTGCCATCCTTTCTTTGTCTTAGTTTCGGAATAGTGTTAGACCGAAATGGATTCAAAGAAAACAAACAATGGAATGGAGAATGATTTTAAAACAAGAAGTGTCCCTTTCGGAAAAAGGAAAGAAGGACTTATCTGGAGTACATGCAGACTTCAATGAACATGACATGCCTTTTGGAATGGATGCCTAATCTGTGTAAACCGTCCGACTCTCAGAAATTCATCACAATGTTTTTCTCAAAATATAGAAACCTTGCCAGGACTCTGTCGGTGCCGATGGCTGTGAGGATCCTTTTTCCAATCAGGGGCGCCCTTTGCGGGTTTTCACGAGTGACCTCTCTCATTTTTTTTCTCGCCTTATAGTGCTCTTTACGAGTTTTCACTAACAAGACTCTCTTATTTTTCATTTCTCTTCTTACCATCGCCTCATGATGCCCGTGTGGGTTTTCACCAATAAGACTCTCTCATTTTATTTCTCTCATTTTTATTGCATCGGATCCAAGTAGTCGTATTCTCTTATCCTTGAACATTCTCACCGATTGATCGGAAGGACTTGAAAGGATTTGGGTAAAAATGATTTGGATCGAATTACAACTTTGGAACCATTCAGCCGGGATCATCGCCGGACCATTACAACATCTGCCCCAGTTTCACTTTTGGGGAAATTTGGATTTTTATTTTGGTGTGACTGAACCCCAGAGAGAGGTTGCCTACGTATCTTTTCAGAATCAAGTCGAACGTAGTTCAGAATGACTTGAACTTGTTTTGATTGATATTTTTTGTTTCATTTTTCATTTCAT
Organism: Nicotiana tabacum; assembly: GCF_000715075.1. Taxonomy (NCBI): domain Eukaryota; kingdom Viridiplantae; phylum Streptophyta; class Magnoliopsida; order Solanales; family Solanaceae; genus Nicotiana; species Nicotiana tabacum. Next base: position 90,913,539 of record NC_134090.1, read on the forward strand.
TTTTTTTGCTTTTTTTTTTCAATAACACCTTTAGGTTCCAAAGAGGGTGATCAAAGAATGGGAGCCGACTCAAAGTGTTTGCAAAGGGTTGATAGTGTTTGGGTAGCGAGAATGAAAGCCTTCGTCGTCCCAATTGGAGAATATTAGTACTATATGGAGGATCCAACATAGTACCTTTTGACTGTATTTGCATTGACAGTTATTTCAGGGACATTTTCCTTCGATGTGTCCCAAGTGCAACACACTCTTTTGGCAGTACTCTTGTTGCAATGTACGAACCTTTCCAATCTGGGAACCAATTTTCCTTCAGTTGTTCCAACTCTTTGGTTTATTTCCTTAAACTTTATCTTCATTGCGATCTAATCCTTGATTCATTATTTCGAGGCCTAACAACTTTCAGGATATGGGCATGAAGTCCGCAAGCATGTCATGTTATTGAAATCTGCATTTAACAGAACTAAAAAGAGAATAAGAAAGAAAAATGACAAGATTAAGAAAAGAGACATTCCTGGAAAATGAAATATTAATTTCATTTGATTTTTTGATTTTTGATTTTTTTTCAATTTTTTGAAGATAGAAGGGTTTGCATCAGAAAGTAAGACAATAAGGTAAAACATCCGGATCACACCCTGAGATAATCCGGATGCAGAAAGGATAGCAAGACTGGCCACTAAGACTCCCGTTTGATGGGGAACTTTCATGCTTGGCGACCATTTTTGGATTTTCTTCTATCTCGGCAAAGGCTGCAACGGCCTTCAGTGCCGGATCAAATTCCTCAGCTTCACAAATCATTCTGACCATTAGCCCAATGTTGTGGGCAGGCAACAGATTGTTCATCACATCAGAAGCTTCTTCATCCCGAAAAACGATTCTTTCAGTTTCAATCAAATCTTCAACTACCCTTTTGAGGGTACAACGGTCCTCTGTACTGTGTCCCACTGCTCTAGAGTAGTATTCACATCTAGCATCAGCTCGGTGCAAGGGGGACTCGGGGTTCGGCCATTTCGGGGCCACTGGCTGCAATAGATCTAGCCTGATTAGTTTTTGGAACAAGCTTGAATACGATTTACCAATAGGGGTGAACTGATTCTTTCTGAAAGGCTCTCTTAGGCGAGGATTGTATTGGAGATCATTTGGTTGGGGATTATATAGAGATGGGTAAGGATGTGCATTTCTGGGAGGTGGAGCTCAGTTTTGTGTATAATGTTGTGGTCGCGTGCAAGGTTGCGCGTTCATCACTGCATACCAACAAAACCAACCACCTGAACAGAACCTAACTAATTTGCTCACACCACAACCTCATTAGTTTTGAGACATTTAACACATAGAAAATCGCACGTTGGGGATGCAATGCACCTAATAGTTAAACATTTCTACCATGTGTTTGAACGGTTGCATGTTTCATCCCGGCCTTAACTAACCCTTTAAGTATGTACCTCTTTTTTTTTATTTCTACCTCTATTTAATCACTCTTGATTTTTTTTCGTCTCTGTCGCTTTTTATTTTTTTGGCATTCTCCTTTCTTTTTTTTGGTCACTCTTTTATTTTTTGTCACTCTCTTTTTTTCTCTCTTTTTTTTTCTTTTTTTTTTCTAGTTTATTTTTTCCTCAGTTAATTCTATGGTTATGATCGAATCCGATGGGGATTGCCTACGTATCATGACGCCACATGAATTAGATCATTACGTAGTTCAGAAAAAATCAGGAATAAAGTACACAAACTAACTCTCGTTTTTACTCATATACAAATAACTCCACGAAAGCTCCTAACAAGGAAAATGATTTTGGAATTTTTTTTGGTAGAAAGAAAGGATTCAAAAGAAGAAAGATTTTTTTTTAGATTTCAATTTTTTATTGAATTGTTGAAAGTGAGACTTCTAAAAAAGAGCGATTTTTTTTTGAAATTCGATTGTTTTTTTCATTTTGTTTTTGGAATTATTGAAAGAAAGAATTAAAAAAAAATTGATTTTTTTTTGGAATTTTTTGAAATAAACACTTCTAAAGAAGAAATAAAATATTTTTGAATTTCGAATATTTTTTTCAATTTTTGAAAGAAAAACTTCCGAAGCAGAAAAAAAAATATTTTGGAATTCAACAATTTTTTTTTTGGAATTTTCGATTTTTTCTTTCATTTATTTATTTTTTTGTGATTTTAGAAGAAGAAAAAAAATCTGATTTTGATTTTTTTTTGTGGAAGAAAGACTTATAAAAGAAAAAAGAAGAAAATATTTTTGATTTTTTTAAAAAAAATTGGGGTCTCTAAGAAATTATTTTCTAAAGAAGGAAGTAAAGGGAAATATATTTGAATTTTTTTTTTAAAACTGGGGGCCAGAACCGAGGAGGTTTGCCTACGTATCTCACATCCGATGAGAATCAGACTCGCGTAGTTCGGTAAAACTGGGTACCTTTTTTTTTTTTAATAATTCTGCTACACTAATTTTCTAAAGCCAGTCGACAATGCAAGTAAGCCTTCCAAATGATGTATCAAGTAGCACATACGTGAACATGATGGTCTCAAATAGGATACCTGTCTTATACTAACCCGGCCCCTATGCCGAGTTTCGCTAAGTCAAATGCATGTGATGCACATAGAGCGAACCTACTAGGAAAATCCGGTATGAGGTTTGTTCTCCTAGGTTTAAATCTTGGTGGAAAAGGTATCTAGACTGGCTTACTCGAGCAGACAACTCGAGCCGAGGAGGGTCAGTGTACCGGTAGCATTGCTTTCCGGCTTAATTGGTGGTGCTCCCCGCCTAAAATAGGTGTGACTATTCCTTCACCGGATGACAAACACCTTGGCTATCTCAAAGAAAGCGGGCTATGTCAAGCAAATGCCCAATTTTAATTCAAGAAGACTCGGAAGGGGTACGTGAGAAGACAGTTTATATGTACCATTCAAAAATATCAAAGCGGTAAAAAGCAAACAAGTAACACATTATACCCAAATAAATCACATTATATACAAAATTAATAAAGCCAAAAAAAAGTCAACATGTACAAGCTCGAATTTAGTGCATAAGTAGTTCAAAATAAAACTTGTCACACCCCTTTTTACCCCTCCAAGAGATAAGTGTAAAATGTTATGGATTGTGGGTTAAAGAGCTTTTCCAATTAAAGTGACAAATTTGAAGTAGGGATTATTTTATTTACAGAGTCGCCACTTGGAATTGATTTCTACTGGTGTTCCAAGTCACCTTTTATTTGAATCCCTATTCAAAGGAAGGTTTGATTCTATTATTATTGGTCTGCGAAAATAAAGTCCGGGTAAGGAATTCTGTTGACCGGGGAGAAGGTTTAAGGCATTCCCTAAGTCCCGTGGTTCTAGCACGGTCGCTTTATTGACTACATTTGGCTTGAGTTAAACTTGAATAAACTGTGGTTTATTTGATTTTTATGCTTTTCTTATGTCCGTTTTTATTTATTTTAAAAAAATTAAAGAAAAGATTTGAATAATAATCTACAACTTAACTAATGAGAGAAAATTATTGTTATGAGTACTAATTTAAAAGATGAGAGTAATGAGAGAAAATTATCAATTGACATTGCTTAAAACTAGTAAGATGTGGGCTTGTCTTGACATTGAATGAGGCAGCCCACTATTGGGTTGATGGAGTCAAATGGGCTCATGTCCAAGACAAAATCCAAAAGCCCATATGCTTTTGGACTTTAAATCTGCAGATATGGCCTTTTAAAGCTATGTTACAGATTTGGCCATATCTTGCTATTTGCAATCCGTAGCCAACTATTTACAAAAATAAGTTTACAGATTGTCTTTCTAATCTACAACTTAACTACCTTACTAAATAAGTATTTTTTAAGAGATAAAAAAAAGATTATTGGGACTCTAAAATATAATAATAATAATAATAATAATAATAATAATAATAATAATAATAATAATAATAATAATAATAATAAATAGCTTGGTGACAACAAAGGGACAAATATGGCTACAATGGTTCAAATTTTAATATATATGCTCCTTTCAGACAACCAAATGCCAGTGGAATTATATCTAATGCTTTGCAAAAATAAAAATAATTAAAGATGTTTAACACAATTTAATTAACTAATATATCGTTTTAACATTATCAAACATTCAAGAGCATATAAAAATGAATTACAATAGAAGGATAAAGCTACTAATATTTTCCAGCTTCATTATCTTTCATTCCAACTCGATTTTATGAGTTTACATGGTCCGAAAATTACTTGGACAGCAGAAAGAAGAACAAATACAGCAGAGTCAGCTCTTTCCAAAATCAACAACAAAACAATTAAATGGGCAGCAACAACAGCAAAAGACAACGACAACCGGCAGATTCAAACCCAAGAAAATAAACTAGAAATACCCCAGCAAAACAGTACAATTATGTAACTCCAGAAAAACCTTTCAAGACTACTCTATTTTCCTTAAACAAATTTTTCACTTAAGAATCAACTCACAAAAGTTTCTAAGGGATATTATAGCTACTGATTTTTTTCTCTTTTTTGTATGTCTAGAGCTCCCTCAGTAAGATGGAGTGTCCTCCTTTTATATCAAAACAATCAGTTATTTCCAAAAAATTAAAAATCAATCTTTTTGGCAGATTTTTCTACAAAATCTGCTCTTAAATTCAAAATGCCAGACTTTCTGGTTCAAATCTTGTCAAGTATTTCAAACAAAATCTGCTCTCCACTATTCAAAGACAGACTTTTATTCAAACACTGTCCAAAGGTCTACATTTTCTTACCAAACAATTTGACTTTTGAGTGTTGTACTCAAAGTGTCTTGAAGTAGTAAATAAACAATCAAACAAGTACCATATACTCTTAAGTATTTTTTACTACCTCACTTTTATCAACACAAAACTATTTTACTACTTCAAGAAGTGCAAAAACAGAAAATTTGACATTTCAAACTTCAAAAACTAATGCTAAAATAATTAATAATAGACAAAAATAAGATCTGAAAAAATAAAAATAAAATAAAAAATCAGCCACGAAAAATAATTGGATTTTTACCATTTTATAATTCAAGTGGCCGAAAAATGGTGGTATGCCAAAAGAGGGTGTTCGGGGAGGTCGCCGGAATTTGGCCGGATTTTGATCGCCGGATTTTCATGGTGAAATTGGCATCAATAGCTAGGTCTTGAGGAGCTCTATCCATTGATGTAAGTATTGTGGGGTGGTAGTGGTTGGAGCTTCAAGAATTTAGGCAAAAAAGTGACGGGAAAGTTTCCTAGATCTAATATTCAAGGAGTTTGAGGGATTTTTTTGACGGATTTGGTCTGGAGATATGGAAGGAGGAAGTTATGGAGATTACATGGTGTGAATTTGGAGGTGTTTGGAGGTGGTCCGCCGGCGGCGGCGATTTTCGGCCAGCGGCGGTGGGCGGAGCTGGGGCGGCGTAGAGAGAGTGAAGAGAGAGAGAAGAGTGAAGAAGGAGAAAAGAATTATGGGTGAAAATGAGAACAATTTTCAGATTTTTGAGGCTTTAAATACCTAAGCCAAGAGTGAATGAGATCCATTGGATCAAGATGTAATGGATGGGTATGATTTGATCTTGTTTCATTTAGTGAAACGACGTAGTTTTGAGGCAAAACTATGCAGTTTCAGACCTTTTCAATGACAGCCCTTTATCTTGCACTCTTGGACACTTTTTCTTTCAAATTTGGCCAAATTTCTTCCTTAATCCTACTTATTAAACTAATTTTACACAAATAAATTAATTAAATAAATGATCAATTAACTAGATTAATTCACCAACTGAACAGCTAGTAACTATTTTTTTTAGTATTTTATGAAAGGAAATATGCAATTAAAATCACAAAAATTGAGAAAAATAATTAAAATAACAAAACACTAATAACTTTAGGAGGTGTTAAATAGTGCAAAAATTAGGTGTTCACAGTCATATAATCCTATTACTTTTAGGATATACTTCTTTAAAATTTCTATTATTAATTTAATTTAAAAACGTATTATAATGTCCTATTACTAATTTAGTTTGATAATGTATTATATTGTCCAAATTTATTTAGAAAAAAGGAGAGACTATATTATTATAAAAGCATAAATACAATATTAATATACCAAAATAGCCCTAAAATATTAAGCGGAAGCACTCATAAGGAAATGACATAACTGTAATAACCTATTTTTTGGACTACGATACTTTTTATGCTAATTTTTAATATTTAAAATTTTAAAATGAATAAAATTTTATCTATTAAATTCTTATTTAAAAAATATGTAGGAAAGTTTAATAAAATTTCATAAGAATTCTCTATATCGGTAATACATTACCACAATATAATGTCCAATACCAAGAAAAAATAAAAGTAATATTAAATGAATTACATAAAAAGTTGAAATTGAGAAAAAGATACCCCCACGTTAATATATTTTTATTTTATATTTAAACTATTTTTCTATTCAAATAATATTTTTTTAATCAATTTTTAGTGTAATATTGAAAAATACCAAATTATTAAACAACAGTTTAAGAAAATATTTAAGAGTATAAATGTGTGATAAAGAGAAAAACATGGTTGGTAAGAGTCAATACCACTAATGATTCTACAAACATAATGATCTAAAAGTGAAATGTCATATCAATCTTTTACTCTTTGAAAATAAAATTTATGGTGGATAAAATTATAATTAAGGTTAAATAGTCAAAACATGAGATGAACTAATATTAAGATCTGAATCAACCTAAAATAAATTATTTTTTATGTTAAAGCCAAATAATTAAATTTTTAAATTAATTATTTAGCAAGAGAATCTAATTCAATTATTTTTTAAATTCATCATATGAGTAAAATTCTTATTCAAATTTAAATAAAATTTTAGGATACATAAATTATTCCATAAAAAGAGTATTAGAACACAAAGTAAAAAGAATAGTATCTTATTATGAATCAAAATGCTATACAAGTGTATGAGGAAGCACAATCAAAGCTAAATCCTAATCAAGAACAAGATTTCAAGACTATATATAAAGAGTTAACTCTGGTATAACGAGATTATTCTTCGTAGATGCCTTCGGCGGAATCGAAATAATATTTCTATGTGATGTATTACTTGCAAATATCATATTAAGAGGCATGACATTATTAACAATAATAGCAAGTGGTGTACAACCAATAATTTTATTGTGAGGCCAGACCACCCACTTTAGATTTGATATGCCTTTTCAAACAACTTAAATAACCATCACAAATATATCAAATCAGAGTAATGGTGCTAAATTTATAAGGAAAGCAAAATTGATAATATGAGATGAAACACTTATGGCTAAGTATCAAACGATCGAAATAATTGCCTAGAGTTCTAGAGATATATTGGATATTAATGAACCATTTGGTGAAAAATTAACGGGTTGGGAGGTGATTTCTATCAAGTACTACCCATAGTTTCAAAATCGACAAAAGCTGAGACTGTAAAAGCTATCTTGCCAAAGTTATACTTCTGGACTCAAATGAAAAAAATTCAACTGACAAGAAATATAAAGCAAGATCCAGTATTCAATGTGTTTTTGTTTCGTGTCGGAAATAAAGAAGAGCATCCAATAAAAGATGATTTGGTTCTTCCTTAATACTTGGTTATCAATCCCAATGGTAATGGTAGTGCATTTAATAAGAGAAATATTTCTATCATTAGATTAAAATGCAATTTGTGCAAATTGCACGATAGGATTTAAAAGATATCTTAGCTAGCAGAAATGAATATATTGATCAATAAAAGGTTGATTGCAAAATTTTATAATAAAAATAAAACGTTTTTCAGCTTTTGACCCAACAGAAAATGATACCAATAATTACTACCAAGAGGAATACTTAAATACTTTAATACCAAATGGCCTTCTACCGTACATGTTTGTTGTCAAGTTTATTATTTCTTACTTATGTTAGTGTTGATTTTCCATTGTATATAGGTTAATTTTGAAGAAAAATATGCCCATCATGCTACTGAAATACTTAGATACGCCGAGTAACTTACGTAATAGCACACAGTTGGTATATAGAAGTTTTGACAATAACGTCATACATGCAAAAATTATGATGCTGGTCAATGTGCTTCTAAGTATATTCTTATCACTTAGTTCAACTTTTGTCTTCCGAAACTAAGGAATATCCTTTTAAATATGTGTGAAGATAATTTTTAGTTAATTTATGTTTTGCAAATATAATAAATAAAGCACAAGGACAAGCATCCTAAATATTGGACTATATTTACCGTAATATATTTTCTTGCACGAACAACTATATGTTGTACTTTCAAGAGGGATATCAAGATCGGTAGCAAGAGTTCTAGTTAAGGCAGACCAACCAAAGTATTAGGAGGAAACATATACGAAAAAAAATTATCCACAAAGAAGTATTCGTTAAAATGTCATCACATTAAATACTTTTAAACTATAATTTACATAATTATCTAACTAAGATGACAAAATTGATTATTGATGTTCTTTTATTTTAAATTCATGTATTATGCTAATGTAATACTATTTTTGGCATTTTGATGATTGTTGTGTTATTAAACATAAAATTTCTCTCATTAATTAAAATTTTATTATTCCTTCATATAAATAAATGTTTAAATCTTCACGTGCAATTATTAACGTGCAACGCACGTTCATAAATACTAGTATATATATATATATATATATATATATATATATATATATATATATATATATATATATATAATCCATAAAATAGGAAATAATTTCAGAGACCTTTATTCAAATTTGCTTTTGTAATACTTAGTTTGCTTGTAGTTTGAGGTATTATATTTACCTAACTTATTCTAATCTTTTTTTATAATCAAAAAAGTTTTAAATTCAACTCGGCAATTGCATTTGAGGGGAAATTTGGTTAACGATTTACAATATTTCATAATGAATGTCACTAAAGAGAAACTTTGGAATACAACAACGACGACGACGATCTAGTAAAATCCCACAAGTAGGGTCTAAGGAGGATAGTGTATATGCATGTAACGATTCGACCGGTCGTTTTTGTCACACCTCCTTTTTTATACCCCGAGAGGTATATGAGAATTTTTCCAATTAAAGTGACATTATTCGAAGTGGAATTATTTAATTCAGAGTCGCCACTTGGAATAATTTATGGTGTCCCAAGTCACTGGTTTATTATTTTTTTTATTAAATCCCAAATCGAGGAAATTTCGACGTTACTTTATAAGTCTATGAACCAAAAATTCTAGATAAGGAATACTGTTAACCCTGGAGAAGGTGTTAGGCATTCTCGGGTTCCGTGGTTCTAGCACGGTCGCTTAAACTATTAAAATTGGCCTATTATCCGATTTATTGCATGTTTTAACCTATGGTGCATTTTAGCTTAGAACCGCTTTTAATTAATTTAAAACCGCTTTCAGGAAGATTCAATTTTATTTAAAACGCGCCTTAAACCATACTACATGAAATGCACCCGTGGTTCAAAACACGCTTTATTTAACATTGTTGAGAATTGAAATTGGGTCACATGAAATATACACCCAGATTTAGTAATTAAAAATTCCAACTACGTCACGGGGACCGTACCCATAGCCGTGATTGAATTATTTAAAGAGCGCACCTAAAACAACTGCGAAGGTTTAAATTAATAACAATATTTATGAGGGCCATGGAGAGTTTAATTGATGGCACGCCTCAAGTTTTACAAGGTTTGAATTAATTTTATGTGGGCCATGGGTTACTTAATGGAAAATGGCATACCTCAAATTTTCTATAAGAGCTAATTAGTTTTATAAGGGCCATGAGCTTAGGGGTTTTATTTGGCATGGCATACTTCAAATGATTTTAAAAGAAATGTATTTAATTAAGGCATTCTAAGGATGTTCTTATGTTAAAACGAACTTAAGCTTAATAAAGCTAATTGATTGTGAACAGATTTTTAATCATTTTTTTCGGACAAAGGGAATGGGCCAGCAGTGGCTTATTAAACAAATCAGCTTTGAGAGCTATAATTGGCCTCACGATTTGGCCTAGAAATCGAAAAGGGGGCTTAAGGATATCATTACTGAATTTGAACCAAGCAGCCCACATTGAGCTTAAATTTAGGCAGGCCCAATTGCTATGTTCTCTAATTGGGCCTATCTACCTTTGTATTCTACAACGTACTCATTTCCAAAAAAAAAAAAAAGAATTGCAGAAATGATTTCACTATGTTGTAGGGAAGTCAAGAACAAAAGTGCTTAAAAGAAAATAAAAATCTAAACTCAAAGATTTAATTTCATTAACCGGATTTGCAAGGCCTAAAATACATAAATGGTTACTATATATATATATATATATATATATATATTTATATATGTACAGAAAAAGCCTTATAATCAAACCAAATCGTTGGGTGTAGTACCCGGGCCCAATGGCCTAGGCCCAAGAAAGCTTGAACCCAAACCTGCCTACTCGATGAGTTCCATCATCGGAACTCGAAGCTGAATGCAATTAAATCCCAAAGATATGGGCCTAAGTGTCCGCCAGGCCCAAAATTCTCAAAGGGTAACCAATTCAATATTACAAATTCAACCATGCCCATATCTAACCACAACAGGTTTAAATATTACAATGATGTTAACTTCTAAGATAACTAATTTAATATACAAAGAAGATGCTGAAATTCCAACCCAACTGTCCCGACATATAAACTTCAAAAAAAGAATCTCCTGTTGCTGATTAACTACAGCTAGTGAGTTTAGATTTCAGCTATAATCCAATGAACCTAAACATGTATATTAGTGCTTCTCAACTTCCACTTGAACATTAACTCTTATTCAACAGACTCCTGAATGTGTACTGTCCACTCCTCCAATTAATCCCTGTGAATTACAAGGAGAGAAGCCACTAGACTTTCCCCTTGTGCATCAGATTGGCCATGAGCAGCACCAAATGAGTAAAAAAATCATAATCAATCATTAGTATAGAATTAGTGCTTAAAAATGGATTACCAAACTTTACAATGTAAATTACTCTTCCATAGACACCATATCAGTCCAGATTTATGCATTTTTATCTAAGATGAACAACGAAATCACTAGTGAATTATAGAAAGAGGTTGCAAGCAAGTATGATAGTCATCTCAGCAAGAACACATATAACTTAGGCGTGGTCATACATTCAGTGATTAAAACCCTCATTTTATATTCTGAGAAGAGTTACATGGGAGTTTCACATACCTTAGTGCAGAAAAACAACTAAAAGACCAGCTAAAGATCAGAAAATAGTAGATTGAACTTCAGCAGTGATGACAGAAATAGCCCAGAAAGATGAATCAGAAAATCTTGAACCAAATGGGAATACTTTGAAACCAGACAAAACAACCCAAGGGGAAACAAGAAAACCTTCCACTTCAAGCCATATTTTCAACTTGTGAAGAATTAGAAAATGAGAAGTTTTCGAGTTTTTTCGTAAGTTTTTCTGGAATCTCCCTTTTCAGAAAGAAAATGGAACTTTTATGCAGTAAAATTATGCTCAATTGTGTGTGTGAGAGTGAGGGAAGGTTCACTTTATATAGAGTGCCTAAAGAATGGCATTTAGAAAAGAATATTCTGACCTAATTCTTTTTACTGCAGAATAGTACAACATTTCTGGATAGTTGTCCGTCCTTTTTCCTTATCCAAAACCAGTATTTTCTAAAGATAAGGATAGTTGTGCTGTGTTCTAGAACTTTCCTAGTTCTACCCATGTGAAATCCCAATTTTACCCTTTGAATTACCAGCTATTTCAGTTTTAACTTAAACTTTTAGGTTCAATTAAGCCCCCTAAAGTTTCTATCTGTGAGCAAATTAGAACAAACAAGGACAAAATGAAAAGGGTCAAAAATTTGGATCAAAATGCCTAAGCATGATTGAATGGGTGCAATCTAAACTTAATAGGAGGAAATGCTTGATTGATTAAAACTGAACTTGTACTGAAGCTAACAACAGTGCATTTAAACAGTAATCCAAAATCAGAAATGCAACTACAAGGAAACAACTAGAATTCAGACTCTATCAATTTGTAGAACTTAAACGACTGAAACAATGAAAACCTAAACATTCATCAATTCTCATAGAATAAACTGACTGTGAACAAGAGAAGATGAAATCATGGGAAAACATGGTATATAACAAACTAAACTAAAAACGAAACCTAAACTAACATGATTAGTTCTTAATGACCAGATGCAAAACAAGAAATCTAGACATGTAATTTTAGACAGAACAAAACTCAAAGAAAAATCAAGCAACGGAAAGGAGAAAGAGATGGCCAGGAGAAAAGAAAAAGGAAAAGAAGATAGAAAGAAAAGCCCAGAAAATTACCTATAATAGAACCAATTGGAACCAGAGGACTTGATTGGAGTCGGGACTTGATTAGAGTAACTCGAACAATAGGTCCAATCCACATGAGTCAACTGCTCTCATCAAAAGCTGTCGACTCATGTAGAATAGAGCCATTAAAATCCCGGAATCGACTCAGGCAGAGGTCTTTTAGGCTTTTAGAATTTAAGGTCCAAAATTCGACCAAATTGGGGCCGAATTGGAAGGGGCTAAAGGTAGCTTGGGGGTTTAGAAAGGGGTAAGGATTATAGGGTGTGGGTTTGGAGTGATTTGGAACGATTAATGTTCTGGCCGGATTTTTCGATCTAATATTCGAAGAACTCGGCCATGATTCGAAGGAAACTAGTTGGGGATTGGGAATGAGGAGGTTGTGGGGGTTCTGTGGTGTAAATTTGGGGAGGTTTGGAGTGACAGCTCCGCCGTGGGCGATTTCCGGTAGGCGGTCTGCGGTGGAGCCGGTGAGGGGTGAGAGAAAATGAGAGAGATGAAGTGAGGGGTCTTTTGGGGTAAGGGGTGTCTTCGGATAGTTAAATACTTAGGGGTAAATAGTTCCAAGCCATTGTATTAATAAAATCCAACGGCTGTGATCGCACTACCATGAAACGGGGTCGTTTTGGGGACCGGGGGAGCTGGATCGGGTGAGGCTCTTTGGGCCTGGGTTAATTGGACGGGTTTTGGGCAATTTTGGCCTGTTTGGATCAGATCAGGTGTGAGATTTAACCCAATTTCGAAAATAAAATCCCCTTTTCAATTCCTTCTTTTATTTCTAATTTTTCTTTTTCTTTTAATTAAAAATCCTATAATTAAAAATCCTAAATTATCTAAAAGTGTGGAATTAAACTAATTACCTAATTACAAAAATTATAAACATCACTTAATTCTAAATTAAAAGAGAAAAAATTAATAAACTAAAAATTAAAAGACAAAATGTAAACAACGAGCTATTTTTTTGTGATTTTCAAATTTCTATAAAACAGATAATTACTGATTAATTATAAAAATGTAAAAACAGATCCTAAATGCAATGCATGATATTTTGGTATTTTGTATGATTTAAATAAAAATTAAACATGCACAGAAAAATGAAAATAAAATTAAGAAAATTCCACAAAAATTCCTAAAATGGCAAATAATTAACAGAAAACCTATTTTCTTGGGATTTTATAGGAGTATTTCGTATAGGGCAAAATCCACTTGCTCACAACTGCCCCTCTTTGATCGGAAACACGAAGGGTTTTAGGGCAAATATAAAATGAGCAATTACGAGGTATTTTTGCTCGTTCGAAACTCCATGAGAAGCATTTTTTGAAAAGAGTCTGACCGAACCTTGCTTCAGAGGTTGCCTACATATCCTTGGCTATAAAGGAATCAGGTCAGTATAGTTATGGAAGTTTTGGTAGCTGGGACTACCGGTAAATTGTGATTTCACTGTTGTTGTTGCTGTTTCTGCTTGTTGAGCTCCTTATTACACCAAAATGAAATATGAAAAGCTAAACTTAGCTAAGCTTATCAACTACAAGTTACAAGATTCCTATCTATAAACCTTCAAAAGCTTGATCTTGAGTCTTGGTCAGCTCTTCCCGTAGACTTTGATTTGAATCTTGATGCTTGTTAGCGCAATCGCTGGTTCATTCTTCAGTTTTTCGGATCAAGGCGGGACATGCAAAACTTGTGACTTTAGTCAAATTTGGAGTAGTTCGCATCTTTTCTCCGCTTCTGCACCTTGAGTTCAACTTCTTTTCTTGTTTCTTCTTTTCTTTTATTTGGGTTGAGACCTCTTCTTTTGGTCATCTCAAACCTTGTGCCTTACGGAGAAAACCTGTTTAGGCACCAAAGCAAACAAACGAACAAAATTTTTCTGCCCCAATTTTTACTAGGAAAATTTCGTGAGTTATTGTAACAAAATCTAAACTATTTCTTTATTGAAAACAATAAAATTAGGATTGTGTATCCTTGAGAAAAAGAAATTAGGGAGTGAAGCCCTATATCTATACAAAAACCAACTAGGGAATGGAGACCCTATGTTGGAAAACGACTAGGGAGTGGAGACCTTATGTATAGAATAAAATCAACTAGGGAGTGGATGCCCTATGTTGGAAAAGCAGACTAGGGAGTAGAGACCCTATGTTGGAAAAGCATACTAGGGAGTGGAGACCCTATGCCTAAAATAAAATCAACTAGGGAGTGGAAACTCTATGCCTAAAATAACTTCAACTAGGGAGTGGAGACCCTATGTTGGAAAAGCGACTAGGGAGTGGAGACCCTATGTCTAAAAATAAAATCAACTAGGGAGTGGAGACCCTATGTTGGAAAAGCGACTAGGGAGTGGAGACCCTATGTCTAAAATAAACTCAACTTGGGAGTGAAGACCCTATGTTGGAAAGGCAACTAGGGAGTGGAGACCCTATGTCTAAAATAAACTCAACTAGGGAGTGGAGACCCTATGTTGGAAAGGCGACTAGGGAGTAGAGACCCTATGTCTAAAAATAAAATCAACTAGGGAGTGAAGACTCTATATCTAAAATAAAGTCAACTAGGGAGTGAAGACCCTATGTTGGAAAAGCGACTAGTGAGTGGAGACCCTATGTCTAAAATAAACTCAATTAGGGATTAGAGACCCTATGTCTAAAAGTAAAATCAACTAGGGAGTGGAGACCATATATTGGAAAAGCGACTAGGGAGTGGAGACCCTATGTCTAAAATAAAGTCAACTAGGGAGTGGAGACCCTATGTTGGAAAAGCGACTAGTGAGTGGCGACCCTATGTCTAAAATAAATTCAATTAGGGAGTAGAGACCCTATGTTGGAAAAACGACTAGGAAGTGGAGACCCTATGTCTAAAATAAACTCAACCAGGGAGTGGAGCTCCTATGTTGAAAAAGCAACTAGGGAGTGGAGCTCCTATGTTGAAAAAGCGACTAGGGAGTGGAGACCCTATGTCTAAAATAAACTCAACTAGGGAGTGGAGACC
Source organism: Nicotiana tabacum (assembly GCF_000715075.1). Taxonomy (NCBI): domain Eukaryota; kingdom Viridiplantae; phylum Streptophyta; class Magnoliopsida; order Solanales; family Solanaceae; genus Nicotiana; species Nicotiana tabacum. The sequence continues at coordinate 90,928,838 of NC_134090.1, forward strand.
ATATGTTGGAAAAGCGACTAGGGAGTGGAGACCCTATGTCTAAAATAAAATCAACTAGGGAGTGGAGACCCTATGTTGAAAAAGCGACTAGGGAGTGGAGACCCTATGTCTAAAATAAAGTCAACTAGGGAGTGGAGACCCTATGTTGGAAAAGCGACTAGGGAGTGGAGACCCTATGTCTAAAATAAAATCAACTAGGGAGTAGAGACCCTATGTTGGAAAGGCGACTAGGGAGTGGAGACCCTATGTCTAAAATAAACTCAACTAGGGAGTGGAGACCTTATGTTGGAAAGACGACTAGGGAGTGGAGACCCTATGTATAAAATGAACATAACTAGGGAGTGGAGACCCTATGTTAGAAAGGCGACTAAGGAGTGGAGACCCTATACCTAAAAAAACTCAACTAGGGAGTGGAGACCCTATGTTGGAAAGGCGACTAGGGAGTGGAGACCCTATGTCTAAAAATAAACTCAACTAGGGAGTGGAGACCCTATGTTAGAAAAGCGTAACTAGAGATTGGGGACCCTAGGCTACCATGTTTTTGAATTTTTTCTTCTTATCTCTTTTTTTCTTTTCATTTTGTTTCTTCTTTTTTTTTTTTATTTCAAAGAATGAGTGAATGTGGGAATTTTTTTTTGAGGGGACTTCCCTTTTATGGATTGTTGCTCCAAAGTTGTTTCTAGCCCTTCCGTAGTTTCTTTTGGTTGGGCTTGCTTCTTGCAAGGTTGGTTTGGATTGCACCTGTTTCATGTTTTCAAACAAAGAACAATGGTTAGTTTGAAACGCTGGTTGGTTTTGTGGTCTTGATTGTTTCGATCTTGGTCCAACTCTTTTGATGAAAACCTCTACTGTTCGCTGGCTTTCTGGAGATCGATCTCTCTTCTAACACCAGGGACCTTGACTTTCCAAAATTTCACATGATGATTCACCCGTGTGGGACTTTGGCTTTTTCATCTTATTCTGCCTTTATGGACACTTAACTTTGGATTTCTTTCCTTTTCAATAAATTTGAACCTGGAGCATCGGCCCTCATGGCCAGTCGAGATCGACTTGAGGCACATGCTAAGGCTAGGTGCTTTTCTTTGGATTTGGCTTTTGTTGAGCAAAAACCTGTAAAACCAATATTTCCATCTTTTCTTTGTATCAGTTTCAAAGAGGGATTAGACCGAAAGGGACTCAAAGAAAAGTAAACAAAAGTAGGATAATGAATTTAACAAGAAGCGTCCCTTTCGAGGGAAAGAAAGAAGGACTTATCTGGAGTGCATGTAGACTTCAATAGACATGACATGCTTTTTGGACTGGATGCCGGATCTGCGCAGCCATCCAATCTCGTAAAAACCCTTCATAATCCATATCTCAAAACCGAGAAACCTTGCCAGGACTCTTATTAGTGCCGATAGTTGTAAGGAATTCTCTTTTTCGATCAATGGCGCCCTTTGTGGGTTTTTGCCAATGGACCTCTCTCATTTCTCTTCTTACCATCGCCTTATACTGCTATTTGCGAGTTTTCAATAACAAAACTCTTTCATTTTTTAATTTCTCTACTCACCATCGCCTTACGGTGCCCGTGTGGATTTTCACCAATAAGACTCTCTCATTTTATTTCTCTCATCTTGATTGCATCAAATCCAAATAGTTGCATTCTCGGATTCTTGAACATTCTCACTGATTGATCGGAAGGACTTGAACAATGTTCGGGGTAAAAGGAATTTGGATCAAATTACAACTTTGGTACCATTCAGGCGGGATTATTGCCGAACCATTACAATATCTGCCCCAGTTTCACTTTTGAGGGAATTTGGATTTTTGTTTTGGTGTGATTGAACCCCAGAGAGAGGCTGGCTACGTATCCTTTCGGAATCAAGTCGAACGTAGTTCAGGAAGACTTTGTTCTTAATTTTTGTTGACTTTTTTATTTTTTATTTTTATTTTTTATTTTTACAAACGTTTTTATATTCCAAAAAGGGTAATCAAAGAAGGGTAGCCGGCTCAAAGGGTTAGCAAATAGGTTGAAGTGTTTGGAGTAGCGAGAATGAAAGCCTTCGTCATCCCAATCGGCTAGTATCAGTGCTGCAGAAAGATTAAACATAATACCTTTTGACTGCGTCTGCATTTACAGTTGTTTCAGGGTCATTTCCTTCAAGGTCTCCCAGGTATAATGCCCCTTTTGGCAATAATTTTCTGATAATGTATGGGCCCTTCCAGTTAGAAGAAAACTTTCCTTTTGCTTCCTAGTGGTGAGGGAGAATATGTCTCAAAACAAGTTGCCCTACTTCAAAGTTCCTAGGCCGCACTTTTTTTTGTAGGCACGAACCATCCTTTGTTGATACAATTTCCCGTGGCAAACTGTGGCCATTCTCTTTTCATCAATCAGGGTTAACTATTCCAGACGAGTTTTGACCCACTCAATGTCCTCAATCTTAGCTTTTACAATGATTCGGAGAGAAAGAATTTCAACTTCTGTAGGTATTACGGCTTCAGTACCATAAATTAATAGATGTGGGGTTTCTCCGACTGATGTGCGCATAGTTGTGTGATATCCCAACAACACAAATGACAACTTTTCATGCCATTGCCTGGAACTTTGGATCATCTTCCTAAGAATCTTCTTGATGTTCTTATTTGCTGCTTCAACGACACCATTAGCTTTGGGCCAATAAGGGTAGAGTTTCAATGCATGATCTTGAATTATTCGCATATCTCCCTTATCAAATGACTATTCAAGTTCGCAGCATTGTCCGTAATGATGGTCCTAGGAATACCAAAATGGCAGATGATGTTGGAGTGCACAAAATCCACCACTGCTTTCTTAGTAACGGCCTTGAGGGTGTCTGCTTCAACCCACTTTGTGAAGTAGTCAATGGAAACCAATATGAATCTATGCCCATTTGAAGCTTTTGGCTCGATTGGCCCAATAACATCCATATCCCAAGCAATGAACGACCACGGTGCTGACATAGGATGCAATTCTCTAGGCGGTGCATGAATCAGGTCACCGTGCACCTGACACTGATGATATTTTCGGACAAAACTGAAGCAATCTTTTTCCATAGTCATCCAGTAATAGCCTGCTCGAAGGATTTTCTTTACCAGGACGTATCCATTCCTGTGGGGTCCACACACTCCTACGTGCACTTCATGCATGATTCTTCCGGCCTCTTCGGCATCTACACATCTTAACAAGTTGAGATCTGGAGTCCTTTTGTACAAGCCCTCGCCACTCATGAAGAAACCGCTGGCAAGCCTTTTAATGGTTCTCTTTTGGTCTCCATTGGCTTGCTCGGGATATTCTTTCGTTTTCAAAAATCTCTTGATATGGTGATACCATGGCTGAACATTTGGTTCCACCTCAACCACATTGCAGTAACGATGCCTTTCCCGGATTTGGATTTCCAATGGGTCAATGTGGAGATGTGACGACCCAAAGGGGTCATCATCGATTTCTAATTGAATTCTGTGTCTCCGAGGCCTTGAAAACCTCATTTAGGGTTGCCTCAATTTGCGTGCGCAGTCCAGGCGCGTAGCCGGAAAGCTTAAATATGAAATTCTGTGAAAATGCTAAGTTTTGATATTAAAATAAAAAAAGAAATTTGACTTCGGTCAACATTTTGGGTAAACGGACCCGGACCCGTGATTTGACGGTCTCGAAGGGTCTATAGAAAAATATGGGACTTGGGCATATGCCCGGAATCGGATTCTGAGGTCCCAAGCCCGAGGAATGAATTTTTGAGTGAAATTGTTTTCTTGAAGTAATTAAGGAAATTGGAAATGAAATTTGGTTAGAAGACTATGGTATCGGGCCCGTATTTTGGTTTCGGCACCCGATACAGGTCTTATAGATGTTTGAAATCACTCCTATAAAGTTTGGTTAAAAAAGGACGTCGTTTGACGCGATCCAAACCCAAATTGGGGAATTGATGTTTAAAAGGGAAATCTGAGAGATTCCATTGATCTTGAGGCTTCATTCGATGTTCATGATGTTATATTGATGATTTGACCACACGAATATGTTCGTAGAGTGTTTTAGAAGTAGTGTACATACTTGGGTTAGAGCTTCGAGGGCTCGGGTGAGTTTCGAGTAGGTTCCGGGATGCCATAGGCTTAAAAGATTAGATGTTGCAGGTTTAGAAAAAATATTGCATGCCTCTGAACCCTTTAGCACAGCCTGCGAGGTATCGCGTGCGGCCACGGTCACCTTTACGTGGTCCGCGGAGGGGCCAGCGCGGCCACGGTCGCCTTTACATGGTCCGCGGTGGGTGATATGCGGCCGCGATTGGCTTAGCGCGGTCCGCATGGGGCAAAGGTCCGCAGGTCATCAGGAAGGGCCAGCGCGGCCGCGGTCATCTTTGCGCGGTCCGCGGTGGGTGCTGTGCGGCTGCGGTCGGCTTAGCGTGGTCCGCACAGGGGGCTTCAGAAGGGTATAAATACACGTGAATTTCAGTTATTTTTACACTTTTCAAAAACCCCAAAACATAAGAGGCGATTTTCTAAATAATTTTCTTCTCCAAAACGATTGGTAAGTGATTTATAACTCATTTTCTTCACTCCTTAACATCTTTTAACACGATTTCAACTTAAAATCAAAAATTTTCATGGGGGAAAATGGGAGTTTTGGGTAGAACCTAGGTTTTTCTAAAAATTGGGGATTTGGACCTCAATTTGGGGTTCGATTTCAAAACAAATTATATATTTAGATTCGTGGGGGAATGGGTAAACGGATTTTGGTCCGAACCTCGGGTTTCGACCACGTGGGCCCGGGGGTGATTGTGACTTTTTTAGTAAAACTTTGGGAAAACTCATTTTCATACATTGGGATTGATTCATTTAGCACTTATTGATGTAATTAAGTAACTTGTGACTAGATTCGAGTGGATTGGTGGTGGAATCAAGGGGTAAAGCTATAATTGAGGCTTGAGTGGTGTTCAAAGCTTCGAGGTAAGTGTTTGGTCTAACCTTAACTTGAGGTATTAGGAGTTGAGTCTTATTTGCTACGTGCTAATTGTCGAGTACGACGTATAGGCATGGTGACGAGTATCTATACGTTGGTGTCTAGTATGACCGTGAGTCCTTATATTGCGGATATTCTGATTTTGTTGTATCTTCCATGCCTTAATGATGATTTTCTGTATATTGTAACAAGCATGTGAAAGAAATTTTGATCCTTGCACTTTGAGGAGTGTTGGCTCGAGCTATAATACAAATTGTAAAAGTGTACGAGATGATTGAACCCCTATAGAGCGTTGGCTCAGGTGGTAAAGTGAGATGAGAAGTGAAAGTGAAAGAAAGAGAAAGAATTATTAAATTGCTCTCTTGCCGGGATGTTTGTTATTTTGTTGATTATCTCCCTGGCCGGGAAGATGAGAATATTGATATTGTTCCCTTGTCGGGATTTAACTACTTAATTGTGTTCCCTTGCCGGGATTTAGCTGCTTGATTGTATTCCCTTGCCGGGATTTCTACCATTATTTGTGTACTCCCTTGCCTCTTTGTTTGTGATTGTTATTTGGGTGAGGAAGAGTATAAAGCACGAAGGGTGATGCCGTGCATTGCTTGCTGTTGTGAGGGAAGAGTGTAAAACACGAAGGGTAATGTCGTGCCGCACGATGTACCATTCCGTGCCGATTTTATTGATTATATGGTGAGGAAAGAGAGTAAAAGCACAAAGGGTGATGCCGTGCATATTTTTATTATATTATTGTTTTGGTGAGGACGAGAGTAAAAGCACGAAGGGTGATGCCGTGCATTTCTTGATTCCTAATTTCTTGTTGATATCCGAGTTATGTTGTTTCTTTCATTACTTGTTGTTATTTGATTTACTTTGAGGTTATAGATTCCCTTACCCTATTTGCCTTGTGATTGTTGTTTGGGTGAGGAAGAGCATAAAGCATGAAGGGTAATGCCGAGTATTGTTTTGGTGAGAATGAGAGTAAAAACACGAAGGGTGATGCCGTGCAAATTGTTGACTTTTGATTCTTGTTGATATTCTGGCTTTGCTGCTTCTTTCTGTTACTGAGGATTTCTATTTGAAACTGTTACCTCCCCACAACATGTTTCCCCCTCCCACATTGACTGGTTATTTCTGTATCTCTTTTCCCGCTGAATATATATATGTATATGAACCGTATAGGTCTATTTGGAGTCTGGTCCTAGCCTTGTCACTACTTCGCCGAGGTTAGGCTGGACACTTTCTAGCACATGGGGTTGATTGTGCTGATACTATACTCTGTGCTCTTTTGCACAGATCTAGGTCTTGGACAGCAGCAGTAGCGCAGGGGTCAGCCTTCAGTCCAGTGAGACACCGAGGTAGCCTTGCAGGCGTCCGCAGGCCCGTCGTCTCCTCTATCTTTTATTCTAGTCTGTTATCTCATGTATTTCGAGATAAAACAACTTATATTTTTTTTTTCTTTCAAACGGTTGTATTTAGTACTCTTAGAAGTTCGTGAGTAATGTGACACCAGTTCTTAGGTAAAGACATATGTTTATTCTCGCATTATGGTTTCATATTCTTTAATTTAAGTCTTCCGCATAATCATTTAAATTCTGTTGCTTTCATGTTATCACTAATAATTGTTAAAAAGAGAAATTGTTAATGAAATAAGCAGTTAAGGATTGGCTTGCCTAGCTCGCATTAGTAGGCGCCATCACGACTCCCGAGGGTGGGAAATCCGGGTCGTGACAAGTTGGTATCAGAGCCCTAGGTTGCATAGGTCTCACAACACACGAACAAGCTTAGTAGAGTCTGAGGGATCGGTACGGAGACGTCTCTATTTATCCCCCAGAGGCTACAGAGTTAGGAAAATCTCATATTTGTTCTTTCTTGTCGTGCGGATTTGTTCTTCATATGCTAATTGAACTTCTACTCTGTTCTTCGCAGATGGCGAGAACATGCGCTTCCTTATCTACCGCTCAGTATCCCGAGCCCCCTACAACAACTCCCACTAGGGGAAGAGGGCGAGGCCGAGGTAGGGGCAAAGCTCAGCCCCGAGCAGCAGCACTAGTGGCAGAGCCCCAGGTTGATTTTGAGGAGGAGGTTCCGGCCCCAGCAGTTCCAGTGGGCCCAGCTCAGGTTCCACAGGGGTTCATTGCCACCCCAGCTCTTCAGGACGCTCTGGTCCGATTGGTGGGCCTCATGGAGAGTGTCACCCGAGCAGGTTTGCTTCTAGTAGCACCAGCCACTTCTCAGGCTGGAGGAGGGGCTTAGACTCCTGCTACGCGCACTCTAGAGCAGGTAGCTCCCCAGGTTCAGATTCCGGCGGTTCAACCAGCTGTGGCGGTCCAGCCGGGTGTAGTAGTGCGGCTATGTCCGCCGATGCTTTGTGGAGGTTGGATAGGTTCACCAAGCTCTTCACTTCTACATTCAGCGGTGCATCTACTGAGGATCCCCAGGATTTTCTGGATAGTTGTCACGAGTTTCTTCGGAACATGGGGATCGTTGAGACCAATGGAGTTGATTTTGCTACCTTTCGTCTGTCTGGACCTTCCAAGACTTGGTGGAGGGATTATTGCTTAGCTAGACTAGCCGGTTCGCCATTTTTGACTTGGGAGCAGTTCACAACGTTGTTTTTGGAGAAGTTTCTCCCCGTGACTCAGAGAGAGGCCTTTCGGAGGCAGTTTGAGCGCCTCCAGCAGGGTTCCATGATGGTCACCCAGTATAAGACCAGGTTCATCGATCTAGATCGCCATGCTCTTGTCATACTTCCCACCGAGAGAGAGAGGGTGAGGAGGTTTATTGATGGTCTTATTCAGCCGATTCATCTTCAGATGGCCAAGGAGGCCGGGAGTGAGATCACTTAAGAAGTGGCCAATGTGGCCCGCAGGGTTGAGATGGTTCTGTCATAAGGAGGTGGTCATAGGTCGGATAAGAGGCCCCGTCATTTAGGAAGATTCAGTGGTACCTCGTCTGGAGGTAGAAATTCATATGGTAGAGGCCATCCTCCTAGGCCCTTTCAATCAGCTCTCCAGGTCTCTCATGGTACTTCAGGTGGTCGTGGTTCTTAGACACATTATTCTGATCAGCAGCCTTACAGTATACCACCAGCCCCCATCAGTGCACCACCGGTTCAGAGTTTCCAAGGTGGTCATTCAGGTCGATAGGGCCAACAGTTTTAGCAGCCGAGGGCTTGTTACACTTGTGGTGATCTGGGTTACATTGCCATGTTTTTCCCTCGGGCACCGGGTAGCTCTCAGCATCAAGGTTCTCGTGCGATGGTACAGGCACCAAGTGTTACATAGTCCGCCCAGCCAGTTAGGGGTTGGGGTAGAGGTGCTAGAGGTGGAGGTAGAGGTCCTAGAGGTGGAGCTCAGACCGCCAGAGGTGGAGGCCAGCTAGCAACATGTCTTCCCAGAGAGGTAGTTCAGGGTGGTGGGCCCCAGCCCTGATGTTACGCCCTTCCAGCTAGGCCCGAGGCTGAGACTTCAGATGCAGTTATTACAGGTACTATTCTGGTTTGTGATAGAGATGCTTCAGTGTTATTTGATCTAGGGGCTACGTATTCATATGTATCCTCTTATTTTGCACTGTACCTGGTCATGCCTAGTGACTCATTGAGTGTCCTTGTTTATGTATCTACACAGGTGGGTGATTCTATCGTGGTCGATCGAGTCCATCGCTCTTGTATTGTGGTGATTGGGGGTCTTGAGACCCGTGTTGATTTATTGCTTTTAGACATGGTCGATTTTGACGTTATTTTGGGGATGGACTGTTTATCACCTTACCATGCCATCTTGGACTGTCATGCCAAGACTGTGACCTTAGCTTTACCGGGTATGCCTTATTTAGAGTGGAGAGGGACTCCTGGTCATTCTACCCGAAGTGTTATTTCATATGTGAAGGCTCGACGTATGGTCGAGAAGGGGTGCTTGGCCTATTTGGCTTATGTTCGGGATCCTGAGGTTTTTCCTTCAGACCTGCCGGGTATGCCACCCGACAGGGATATCGACTTCTGCATTAATTTGGCTCCGGGCACCCAACCCATTTCTATCCTGCCATACTGTATGGCCCCGCCTGAGTTGAAAGAATTGAAGGAGCAATTACAGGACTTTCTTGAGAAGGGTATCATTAGACCCAGCGTTTCACCTTGGGGTGCGCCGGTGTTGTTTGTTAAGAAAAAGGATGGTTCGATGAGAATGTGCATTGATTACCGGCAGTTGAACAAGGTCACGATCAAGAATAAGTATCCACTTCTGAGGATTGATGATTTGTTCGATCGGCTTCAGGGTGCCAAGGTATTTTCAAAGATTGACTTGAGATCTGGCTACCATCAGTTGAGGATTAGAGCATCCGATGTCCCTAAGACAGCATTCCGCACTCGGTGCGGGCATTATGAGTTCTTGGTCATGTCATTCGGGTTGACAAATGCCCCAGCAACGTTTATGGATTTGATGAACCGAGTGTTCAGGCCTTATTTGGATTTGTTCGTGATCGTCTTCATTGATGATATTTTTGATATATTCTCGCTGCCGGGAGGAGCACGAGCAGCAGCTTAGAGTGGTTCTTCAAACTCTGAAGGATAGTCAATTATATGCTAAATTTCCGAAGTGTGAGTTCTAGTTGAGTTCGGTTGCATTTCTGGGTCATATTGTATCCGCAGAGGGTATTCAGGTTGATTCGAAGAAGATTGAGGCGGTCAAGAACTGGCCTAGACCAGCATCAGCTATATAGATTCGGAGTTTCTTGGGATTGGCAGGCCACTATCGTCGGTTCGTGGATGGGTTTTCATCCATTGCAGCCCCGATGACTAGGTTGACTCAGAAGGGTGCCAGTTTAGATGGTCAGACGAGTGTGAGGCGAGCTTTCAGAGGCTTAAGACAACTCTGACTACGACACCGGTGTTAGTCCTGCCCACAGGTTCAAGGCCTTACACCATTATTGTGATGCATCTCGCATTGGGCTTGGTGTAGTATTGATGCAGGAGGGCAAGGTCATTGCCTATGCTTCGAGGCAGTTGGAGATTCATGAGAAGAACTACCCAGTGCATGATTTAGAGTTGGCAGCCATTGTTCACGCATTGAAGATTTGGAGACATTATCTGTATGGCGTGGCATATGAGGTGTTCACCGGTCACAAGAGTCTTCAGTATTTGTTCAAACAAAAGGAATTGAATTTGAGGCAGAGGAGGTGGTTGGAATTGTTGAAGGATTATGATATCACTATCTTATATAACCCGGGAAAGGCCAACGTGGTGGCCAATGCTTTGAGTAGAAAGTCAGCTAGTATGGGCAGACTTGCTTATATTCCAGTCGGCGAGAGGCCGCTTTCTTTGGATGTTTAGGCTTTGGCCAATCGATTTGTAAGGTTGGATATTTCTGAGCCTAGTCAAGTATTAGCTTGCACGGTCGCTCTTTCTTCGTTATTGAAGTGTATTCATGATCGGCAGTTTGATGATCCCCATTTGTGTGTCCTTAGAGACACGGTGCAACGTGGAGGTGTCAAGCAAGTTACCTAAGGTGATGATGGAGTTCTAAGATTGCAGGGTCGAGTTTGTATGCCTAATGTGGATGGGCTTCGAGAGTTGATTTTAGAGGAGGCCCATAGTTCTCGGTACTCTATCCATCCTGGCGCCGCGAAGATGTATCAGGATTTGCGGCAGCATTATTGGTGGCGTAGAATGAAGAAGAATATTGTGGCATATGTGGCACGGTGTTTGAATTGTCAGCAGGTTAAGTACGAGCATCACAGGCCTGGTGGTTTATTTCAGAGGATTGAGCTTCCCGAGTGGAAATAAGAGCGGATCACTATGGATTTCATTGTTGGGCTTCCGCTAACTCGGAGGAAGTTCAACGCAGTTTGGGTCATTGTTGATAGGCTGACAAAGTCAGCGCATTTCTTTCCTATGGCAGTCTCCTATTCGTCCGAGAGGTTAGCTGAGATCTATATCCGGGAGATTGTTCGCCTTCATGGTGTGCCAGTATCTATCATTTCGGACCGAGGTACGCAGTTCACCTCGCGCTTCTGGAGAGCAGTTCAGCGAGAGTTAGGCACCCAGGTTGAGTTGAGTACAGCATTTCATCCTCAGATGGATGGACAGTCCGAGCGGACTATTCAAATATTGGAGGATATGCTCTGGGCTTGTGTTATTGACTTCAGAGGTTCGTGGGATCAGTTTTTGCCTATAACAGAGTTTGCCTACAACAACAACTACCAGTCGAGTATCCAGATGGCTCCTTACGAGGCTTTATATGGTAGGTGGTGTCGATCTCCGGTTGGATGGTTTGAGCCGGGAGATGCTCGGTTGTTGGGTACGGATTTGGTTCAGGAGGCCTTGGACAAGGTCAGGATCATTCAGGATAGGCTTCGTACAGCTCAGTCCAGGCAAAAGAGCTATGCAGATCGCAAGGTTCGAGACGTGGATTTTATGGTTGGTGAGCGGGTATTGCTCCGAGTGTCGCCTATGAAAGGCGTGATGAGATTTGGGAAGAAGGGCAAGCTTAGCCCTAGGTTTATCGGTCCTTTTGAGATTCTTGACAGAGTGGGAGAGGTGGCTTATAGACTTGCATTGCCGCCTAGCTTATCAGCTGTGCATCCAGTTTTTTATTTGTCTATGCTCAGAAAATATCACGGCGATCCATCCCACGTGTTATATTTCAGTACTGTCCAGTTGGACAAGGACTTGTCCTATGAGTAGGAGCAGATATCTACTCTAGACCGGCAGATTTGTCAGTTGAGATCCAAGAATTTCCCTTTTGTTCGTGTTTAGTAGAAAGGTCAGCCCCCTGAGGCTTCGACCTGGGAGTCCGAGTCCGACATGCAAAGCCATTATCCTCATCTATTTTCCGACTCAGGTACTTCCTTCTTTTGTCCGTTTGAGAACGAACGATTGTTTTAGAGGTGAAAAATGTGACGATCCAAAGGGGTCATCACCGGTTTCTAATTGAATTCTGTGTTTCCGAGGCCTTGAAAACCTCATTTAGGGTTGCCTCGATTTGCGTGCACAGTCCGAGTGCATAGCCGGAAAGCTTAAATATGAAATTCTATGAAAAATGCTAAGTTTTGATATTAAAATGAAATTTTTTTTAAACTTTGGTCAATATTTTGGGTAAACGGACCCGGACCCGTGATTTGACGGTCTCGGAGGGTCCGTAAAAAAATATGGGACTTGGGCGTATGCCCGAAATCGGATTCCAAGGTCCCAAGCCCGAGGAATGAATTTTTGAGTGAAATTGTTTTCTTGAAGTAATTAAGGAAATTGGAAATGAAATTTGGTTAGAAGACTATGGTATCGGGCCCGTATTTTGGTTCCTGCGCCCGGTACAGGTCTTATAGATGTTTGAAATTACTCGTGTAAAGTTTGGTTAAAAACGGATGTCGTTTGACGCGATCCGGGCCCAAATTGGGGAATTGATGTTTAAAAGGGAAATCTGAGAAATTCCATTGATCTTGAGGCTTGATTCGATGTTCATGACGTTATATTGATGATTTGACCACACGAATATGTTCGTAGAGTATTTTTGAAGTAGTGTGCATACTTGGGTTAGAGCTTCGAGGGCTCGGGTGAGTTTCGAGTAGGTTCCGGGATGCCGTAGGCTTAAAAGATCAGATTTGCAGGTTCAGGAAAAATATTACAGGCCTCTGAACCCTTTAGCGCGGCCCGCGAGGAATCGCGTGCGGCCGAGGAAGGGCCAGCGCGGCCGCGGTCACCTTTGCGCGGTCCGCAGTGGGTGCTGTGCGGCCGCGGTCGGTTTAGCGCGGTCGACGCGGGGCAAAGGTCCACAGGTCTTCAGGAATGGCCAGCGCGGCCGCGGTCAGCTTTGTGCAGTCCGCGGTGGGTGTTGTGTGGCCGCGGTCGTCTTAGCGCGGTCCGTACAGGGGGCTTCAGAAAGGTATAAATACACGTGAATTTCAGTTATTTTTACACTTTTCAAAACCCCAAAACATAAGAGGCGATTTTCTAAATAACTTTTCTTCTCCAAAACGATTGGTAAGTGATTTCTAACTCATTTTCTTCACTCCTTAACAACTTTTAACATGATTTCAACTTAAAATCAAAGATTTACATGGGGGAAAATGGGTGTTTTGGGTAGAGCCTAGGTTTTTCTAAAAATTGGGGATTTGGACCTCAATTTGGGGTCCGATTTCAAGACAAATTATACATTTGGATTCGTGGGGGAATGAGTAAATGGGTTTTGTCCGAACCTCGGGTTTCGACCACATGGGCCCGGGGGTGATTTTGACTTTTTGAGTAAAACTTTGGGAAAACTCATTTTCATGCATTGGGATTGATTCATTTAGCACTTATTGATGTAATTAAGTAACTTGTGACTAGATTCGAGCGGATTGGTGGTGGAATCAATGGGTAAAGCTATAATTGAGGCTTGAGTGGTGTTCAAAGCTTCGAGGTAAGTGTTTTGTCTAACCTTAGCTTGAGGGATTAGGAGTTGAGTCTTATTTGCTACGTGCTAATTGTCGAGTACGACGTATAGGCATGGTGACGAGTATCTATACGTTAGTGTCTAGTATGACCGTAAGTCCTTATATTGCGGATATTCTGATTTTGTTGTATCTTCCATGCCTTAATGATGATTTTCTATATATTGTAACAAGCATGTGAAAGAAATTTTGATCCCTGCACATCGAGGAGTGTTGGTTCGAGTTATAATACGAATTGTGAAAGTTTACGAGATGATTGAACCCCTATGTAGCGTTGGTTTAGGTGGTAAAGTGAGATGAGAAGTGAAAGTGAAAGAAAGAGAAAGAATTATTAAATTGCTCCCTTGCCGGGATGTTTGTTGTTTTGAGGATTATCTCTCTTTCCGACAGGCTGAGAATATTGATATTGTTCCCCTGCCGGTATTTAACTGCTTAATTGTGTTCCCTTGCTGGGATTTAGCTGCTTGATTGTATTCCCTTGCCGGGATTTCTACCATTATTTGTCTACTCCCTTGCCCCTTTGTTTGTGATTGTTATTTGGGTGAGGAAGAGTATAAAGCACGAAGGGTGATGTCGTGCATGGTTTGCTATTGTGAGGAAAGAGTGTAAAGCACGAAGGGTGATGCCGTGCCGCACGATGTACCATTCCGTGCCGATTTTATTGATTATATGGTGAGGAAAGAGAGTAAAAGCACGAAGGCTGATGCCGTGCATATTTTTATTATATGATTGTTTTGGTGAGGATGAGAGTAAAAGCACGAAGGGTGATGCCGTGCATTTCTTGATTCCTGATTCCTTGTTGATATCCGAGTTATGTTGTTTCTTTCATTACTTGTTGTTATTTGATTTACTTCGAGGTTATAGATTCCCTTACCCTATTTGTCTTGTGATTGTTGTTTGGGTGAGGAAGAGCGCAAAGCACGAAGGGTGATGCCGTGTATTGTTTTGGTGAGAAAGCACGAAGGGTGATGCCGTGCAAATTGTTGACTTTTGATTCTTGTTGATATTCTGGCTTTGCTGCTTCTTTCTATTACTGAGGATTTCTATTTGAAACTGTTACTTCCATACAACATGTTTTCCCCTCCCACATTGACTGGTTATTTCTGTATCTCTTTATATATATATACACACACACACACACACACACACACACATATATATATATATATATATATATATATATATATATATATATATATATGTGTGTGTGTGTGTGTGTTTGTGTGTGTGTGTATATATATGTATATGAACCGCATAGGTCTATTTGGAGTCTGGTCCTAGCCTTGTCACTACTTCGCCGAGTTTAGGCTGGACACTTGCCAGTACATGGGGTCGGTTGTGCTGATACTACACTTTGTGCTCTTTTGCACAGATCCAGGTCTTGGACAGCAGCAGTAGCGTGGGGGTCAGCCTTCAGTCCAGTGAGACACCGAGGTAGCCTTGCAGGCGTCCGCAGGCCCGACGTCTCCTCTATCTTTTGTTCCAGTCTGTTATCTCCTGTATTTCGAGACTAAACAACTTATATTTTTTTTTCTTTCCAACGGTTTTATTTAGTACTCTTAGAAGTTTGTGAGTAATGTGACACCAGTTCATAGGTTAAGGCATATGTTGATTCTCGCATTATGGTCGTATTCTTTAATTTAAGTCTTCCGCATAATCATTTAAATTTTGTTGCTTTCATGTTATCACTGATAATTGTTAAAAAGAGAAATTGTTAATAAAGTAAGTAGTTAAGGATTGGCTTGCCTAGCTTGCATTAGTAGGCGCCATCATGACTCCCGATGGTGGAAAATCTGGGTCGTGACAGGAGATTGCCTGGATATGGCAACATCAAGGCCAAAGTAGCGAGTGCATCGGCTAACTCATTGTGAAAACGAGGAATGTACCTGAACTCAACTGACTTGAACCGCTTGCTAAGATCTTCCACATGTTGCCTATATAGAATAAGCTTGACATCCCGAGTTTCCTATTATCCTTGAGCTTATCGGATAATCAGATCCGAATCTCCCATGATTATCAATTCTTCCACATCTTGGTCGATTGCTATATTCATACCCATAATGCAGGCTTCATACTCGCAGTGTTATTTGTGCAGAAAAACCAAAGCCGAGCTGTGGCTGGATAGTGTTGACGAGTGGGTGAGATTAAGATTGCCCCAATTCCGACACCTTTTGCGTTCACAGCTCCATCGAAGAACATTTTCCAAGCGTTGGCGTCTTCTGATGTTACCTCAACTGAATTCACTTCCTTGTCCGGGAAGTAAGTACTCAAGGGCTGATATTCATCATCAATAGGGTTTTCAGCTAGGTGATCTGCTAAAGCCTGGGCTTTCATTGCCGTGCGGGTGACATAGACTATGTCAAATTCAGTAAGCAGGATCTGCCATTTTGCTAACCTCTCTGTGGGCATCGGCTTCTGGAATAGGTACTTTAAAGGATCCATCCTGGTGATGAGGTAAGTGGTATAGGCCAACAGGTAATGCCTAAGCTTCTGAGCGACCCAAGTTAAGGCGCAGCAAGTCCTTTCCAACAGGGTGTATTTGACTTCGTAGCTAGTGAACTTCTTGCTCAGATAGTATATTGCCTGCTCTTTCTTCCCAGTCACATCGTGTTGCTCGAGGACACAGTCGAAGGAATTCTCCAAGACTGTCAGGTACAAAAACAAAGGCCTCCTCGGTTCAAGTGGGACCAAGACTGGTGGGTTCGACAAATATTCTTTGATTTTGTCAAAGGCTTCTTGACACTCGTATCCCGAATAGACTTAATCTTTGTTGGATCTAGCTCGATGCCCCTTCGACTGACTATGAATCCTAAAAGCTTCCTGGACGGAACTCCAAATGCACATTTTGTCGGGTTTAGCTTCAAATCATACTTGCACAGATGCTCAAAGAACTTTCTCAGGTCCCGAACATGGTCATCATGTGTCCTAGACTTAATGATCACATCATCCACATACACCTCGATTTCTTAGTGCATCATGTCATGAAATATGGTAGTCATAACTATCGTGTACGTTGCCCCGGTGTTCTTCAAACCAAAATGCATGACCCTGTAACAATAGGTGCCCCAAGGTGTGGTGAAGGCTTCTTTTCTGCATTTTCTTCATCCATCAAGACCTGATGGTATCCATCATAACAATCCACGAAAGATTGTATCTCATGTTTGGCACAGTTGTCAACAAGGATATGGATGTTCGACAAAGGGAAGTTTTCCTTGGGACTTGCTTTGTTCAGATCTCGATAGTCAACACACACCCGAGTTTTCCCATATTTCTTTGGCATGGGAACCACATCAGCTAACCACATGGTGTATCAGACCACTAGGATCACCCCCGCTTTCAACTGTTTGGTGACTTATTCTTTGATCTTATCACTGATATCAGTTTTAAACTTCCTTTGCTTTTGCTGGACAGGGGGATAATCGGGGTAAGTCGGCAGTTTGTGGACAACCAAATCGACATTTAATCCTAGCATATCATCGTAGAACCAAGCAAACACATCTTTGAATTAAAACAAAAGTTGGATCAATGCATCCCTGGTTCGTTCATCTGTGTGAATGCTTATCATGGTTTCTTGGACCTCTTCAGAATTACCCAAATTAACCGGCTCGGTTTCATTTAAGTTTGGCTTAGCTTTATTCTCGAATTGTTCCAATTCTCGGTTTATTTCCATAAAAGCCTCTTCTTCATCATATTCCGATTCTTGATTCATTTTTTCACAATTAGACAGCTTGCTCGAGCCTTCTCCCGGCTGGACCATGTGGGTTTTATACAACATCTGCCTCATGGCTCCATATATGTCCTCATTTTCCTCGTTCGTGAAGGTCTCATCTTATTCTTCTTCTACGTACTTGGGCTTGACAAATGTTTTGTATAGATGAGAAACCGGCTGAGGTAAAACCCAATCATTGCTCTTTTGTTCATTTTCCCATGTCACATCAGTTTCTGTGGTGTAAAAACCCACACCGAAAACTTTCTATCAGGCAGGTAAAGTGATAGGTTCCGTGATACCTTGTAGTGATGCCCCGAGTCCCTTCCCAGGCTTATAACCATGCTTGATCATTTCAATAGCGACCATGATGGACGCATTTGACAAAAAGGACTGAGGACATGGGCTTCCCTCCTCACATTGATCTGCGACCACCACCTCGAAGGCTTGATAAACTATGTCACGCCTCCTTTTTCACTACACCACGTGAAGAGATATAGTATAAGGGAGTTTTTCCAATTAAAGGACAATCGAAATGGGATTTATTATCAAAAGATTCAGAGTTGCCACTTGGGAGAATTATGGTGTCCCAAATCACTGGTTGAATCTCGAATCGAGGAAAATATGGCTCTGTTTAACAGTCCACGAACTAGAAATCTGGGTAAGGAATTCTGTTAACCCGGGAAAAGGTGTTAGGCATTCCCGAGTTCCGTGGTTCTAACACGGTCGCTCAACTGTTATAATCAGCTTAATTATCTGTTTTTAATCATTTATGAACCTATATGCTGATTTTAATTTTTTTAACCGCTTTTAATCATTTAAGGAAGATTGAACGTCGTTTAAAATATGTCTTTGGATCGTGCCACATGAAATGCACCCACAATCTGGAACACATTTTATTCAACGTTTTAGGATTTGGATTTGGGTCACATGAAATGCGCACCCGAGTTTAAGAAGGTAATATTATTAGAAATAACGCGCCTAAAGCAACTAACACGTTGTTAACTTTGCAAGGGCCATGAAAATTCGCTAAATGGCAAACCTCGATTTCTAGGGATTCAAACAAAATAGTTAAATGATGGCCGCGTATTTGAAAATTTTATTTGGCGCGACTCACCTCAATTATTTTTTAAAAAGGAAATTGCACTAAACTTCGGAGATCCGTGAACCATCCATGTTACATAATACGACTTGCCTTGATTATTAAAGGGCTTGGCTAGTTGGTTAGAGGGCATAAGAAATCATCGAGTCAAATTTGCAAAACCTGCTTAAACTAATTTGACAATGAGGAACTGGGCCAGCTATCAGAATGAGTTGGCCCAACCTACCATTTTTTATTTTTAAATGCTTTGCAGATTCTGGGCCCTAATCGGGCAACGACAAGGATAGCCCAGAACGCATAACCCACAAACCAGATCTGATCTTTTAACTATATAACTGGGCCAGTTTTTAGGCCTAATTCTCAAGCTTTAACACTTATGCAAAATCAATTAACCAACAATTAACCAAAACCATATGAAAATATGAAGTTACACAAAGCATTTAGTTCAATCAAACATCCCAGGCTTAAGGGACAAGCCCAAATAACCATAACAGGCCACCTTCTCTTGCCAACGACCCTTGTATCCTAGGTTCAATGGACTCAACACCCATAGGTGATTAAGCTAACGATTCTAGATTCAGCATCGAGTCCACACTGATGCGAGACAGCTTTTAAAAATCGACACACACTGACAAATTGCATTGCCACCCAATAGCTGATACACCCAAAAACTTCGAATACTACTAAAGCATGCCCAGAAATAGCTTGTAAAGAAAAACTGACCATAACTTGAAACCTGTTCAATTAGTTAGCTTGTGAATCCTAAGGTTATTTAAACACAACAATCATGCCACGACACATCATATGAATCATATAATAGGAAGACAACTCCAATGTAATCACACTATTTGACAAGATTGCATGCAAACCTAGCTATTTGATTTGATTAGTCAGGTTGTCAACTCAATTCTCATGACAATTCATGATCAAGGAGGATAATGGGATCTCAGATTATCCAAATCAACATTCAGCTATAGAACTTTGCGAGAAAATTGAATCCCCTGCTAAGTACAAACCCAACTCAACCCCTAGAAGAGTGCAACACACAACTAGCAGAATATGATACACTCAAAACAAGTAAACACTAAGGGAATCGGGGAAAAGGGAAGAAAATAAGACTAAACTACAAGTGAATAGTTTGCTGCTATGCTTTGAAAATGTTGTTTCCATTTCATCTCTCAATTCGAGTCTCATATCAACAGGGATTCAAAGACATGTACCTGAATATAACAAGACAGAACTAGAAACTCAGTTTGTGATCAAGAATAGACGAACAACATCAGTAAACTAGCAGTGAAAAGCAATCAGCAGAAATCGGACCCAACCTAGCAATGGAATAGTAAATCAACCAGCAGAAACTCAAACCAAAACATTCAGTCCATTTTCAAACCAGAATATAAAACTGTGAAATTTCAGTGGTTTTGAGTAAGAATATGAGGATTAGAGGGACAAAACCAAGTAGAATTTTCAACAATTTTTCCGAAGAACTTAAGGGAATTTCAGATTATTTCAGAAGTTTCGAAGAGAAACAACCATTTTAGTTTTCTAGGACCCTCTAATTCTGCCTTGAATGACAAGGAAGATGCCTTTATAGGCAAGAAAATAGGGCAGACCCAAGGAGATACGTTTTTGTCATTCAGTCCTTTTTTAGTTTCCATTTTAGCTTAAACACCCCTAATTTAAATTCAGTTTTTGCAAAGTAGTCCCCTCCTCAACTTCCTAGAAGCTTTCCAGACAGTTACAAATAGATTCCCTTACTAAGACTACCAAACTAACCCCCATACCCCTGTTATTTACCTTAGCCTACCCAATAACCCATGGTCTAATTAGCCAGACCCTTTAACCAGGTCAAAGATGACCATAGTTACTCGTTAGGGCTCGAAACACTCAGAAGTGACCAAATGAACTAAAGGAAATGATAAATCAGAAATTCAGGGAAAACACAATTATTCTTGATTTTAAGCTTGAATTATTTTAATTACCCAACTCAGCATTGAACTCTTAGCTGTAAATCAGCATCCAAACAAAGAAGACAAAAATGTGATTAAAACAGTATTAACAGAAAATACTATGGTGTAAAGGAAAACGAGTAAGAAGAAAGAGAAGGGGGAACAATCACGGATATACAACACAAACGACGAGGAACGGGGATGAGATAAGAAAAATTGAACAGAAAGGCTAAGGAGACTCACTGATTCAAACCTCGAACTTGACTGAACCTCCGATCAAATCTCCAAATAATGCTAATCGCTTGTGCTTGATTAAGAACAAGCAAATGACGTTATTTCGGGATAAAATCGTCCCTCAATATTATGGGGAATCCGGGATATAACCTTGCATGCACTGGTCAAGTTTTGGGCTTCTAGGGCTCAACCTCAGATTCAATATTCGACGAGTTCCGGACAGATTCGAGGGGAGCTGGTCACAGATTTGGGAAGAGGGGGTCGAGGAGGCATTAGAGTGTTGATTTGGTGGGGAAAGGTGGTGGCGCCGCCAGGTTAAGGCGGTGGAATTTAGGGGCGGCGGGTAGGGTTTCTGTGAGAGAGATGAGAGAGGTAAACGGAGGGGGGGGTCTGTTCGAACTGAAGTGTCTCTACAGGTTTTAGGACACTTTTAAACAAAAATGATGAAGAGCTCTGGGCCGTTGGATGCAACGAGACGAGCGGCCATGATTTGTTGAGGTTTAATGAACTCGAAACGACGTAGTTTTACGCCTGTACTACGTCGTTTCTTGAGACTTAGGGACAGAAGGGCTGTGGGCTGGGTTTGGCATGGTTTGGATGGGTTCTTTGTTTGGGCCTGGGGAATTGGATTGATTTTGGCCCAGATTTAAACCTTCTTATTTCTTTCTTTTCCCTTTTCAATTTCACAATTCTTTTCCTTTCCCAAAATTAAAATAAATCCTAAATTAATTAATAATAATTTTTAAACTAAATTTCCTACCCAATTAGATTAATCACTCATCATGGTATTTACAATAACTAATTAAATCCTAAATTTAAAGAAAAATTATACAATTCAAAATAAAAAGTAAAATGCAAAATGAATTATTTTTGTGATTTTCATTTTTTATAGAACAAACTAATTTGCTAATTAATCTAAAGATGTAAAATTAAAACCTAAATGCATATGCAACATATATTTTTGTATTTTTCATGAATTAAATAACTTAAAAGTGCACAGACAAATGCAAATAATTAACACAAAATGTCACGAAATCCAACAAAATTGCAAACACTGAAAGAAATTATTTTATTTTGAATTTGTTGGAGTAATACATATAGGGAAAAAATCACGTGCTTATAGCTGCCCCTCTTTGCCCGGAAACACGAAGAGTTTTCGTGCAAAGATAAAGTGAGCGGATACGAGCGATTTTTGCCCGTCTGAATACTCCGTGGGAAGCATTTTTGAAAGATTTGATCGCACCCTGCTTCCGAGGTTGCCTACATATCCTTGGCTAAAAAGGGATCAGGTTAGTGTAGTTCGGGAATGTTTGGTAGCTGGGACTACCAGGAAGCTGTGATTTCGCTGTTGCTGCTGCTTACTGAACCCCCTTATTACACCATGTCAAAATAAAACAAGAAGCTAGACTAGACTATGGTCTATGGATTACAAAAGTCCTATCTATATATTCAAACTTGCTCTTGTGTTTCTTGTTGCCTTGTTGTCCTCTATTCTCCCGAAGACATCCATTTGTTGCCACCTTGAATTGTAAACTGAGATGTTTTCCCCTTCTTCAGGTGGGGCCTGACTACTGAACTTGATATGTATTCTCATGCTATCTAGGCGGGCTCCTGACTTCAAAATGTGAATGTATTCCCATGCTATCCAGGCGGGCTCCTGACTGCTGACTTGAAATGTATTCCTTGCTCTTCAGGCGGGCTCCTGACTTCAAAATAAACAAAGCAAAGAATTTGAAAGCTAAAACTTAAATGGTACTCCCTTGTTCTCCAGGAGGGCTCCTGACTGCTGCGCTTGAAT
This sequence comes from Nicotiana tabacum, assembly GCF_000715075.1. Lineage (NCBI taxonomy): Eukaryota > Viridiplantae > Streptophyta > Magnoliopsida > Solanales > Solanaceae > Nicotiana > Nicotiana tabacum. The sequence continues at coordinate 90,950,993 of NC_134090.1, forward strand.
GTATTCCCTGCTCTCTAGGCGGACTCCTGACTTCAACTTGAAATGTATTCCATGCTCTCCAGGCGGGCTCCTGAATGTGATTTGAAATGTATTCCCTGCTCTCCTGGCGGGCTCCTGACTGTTGACTTGAAACGTATTCCTTGCTCTCCAGGAGGGCTCCTGACTGCTTTATTTGAAAGTATTCCCTGCTCTCCAGGCGGGCTCCTGATTGCAACTTAGACGAAACAAGGAATTTGAAAGCTAGAACTTAAATGGTACTCCCTTGTTCTCCAGGTGGGCTCCTAACTGCTGCATTTGAAAGTATTCCCTGCTCTCCAGGCGGGCTCCTGACTTCAACTTGAAATGTATTCCCTTCTCTCCAGGCGGGCTCCTGACTTCAACATTTGAAAGTATTCCCTACTCTCCAGGCGGGCTCCTGACTTCAACATAGACAAAACAAAGAATTTGAAAGCTAAATTTAAATTTTACTCCCTTGTTCTCCAGGCAGGTTCCTGATTGCTGACTTGAAAGTATTCCCTGCTCTCCAGGCGGGCTCCTGACTTCAACTTGAAATGTATTCCCTGCTCTTCAGGCGGGCTCCTGACTTCAACAAAACAGACAAAAACAAAGAAAATTTTCTGCCCCAGTTTGGCGGCTGGGGACAGATGTGATTGTATAACTAAATCATATTAGCAAGTGTTACTAAGGATTTGAAAGCTAGGTTACATTATTCAGGGGGGTCCTGACAACTCTTAACTAAACGACAATTTAAAATATAATTTATATCTTCTACAGGAGTGACTTTTGCTAAATCTTGCTATCTAAGAGGATCTTTAAACTACTCCCCATTATCCAGGAGGGTCCTGAAAATCAAAGGTCAAATTTTATCTTAAGGGTGACAACTTTCATATCCGAATTATACTACCCTACAACAGAGTTTACGCTAAATGTTGTTATCTAATCGAAATCTTAAAGCTAAGTCCCATTATTCAGGAGGGTCCTGGAAACTCCTAATTGAATCCTATCTCGAACATGCAAATTTCTAAGCTAACTTATATTCCTTCAGGATACATTTATGCTAGATTATGCTATTTCTAAACTTTAAACTAGGTCTCATTTTCCATGAGGGTCCTGAAAGTTTACGGTCAAACGTGTCTGGTGCTTGCTTTTCCTTGCGGAGGGTTTCTCCGAAACAAACGAAATTTTCTGCCCCTGTTTCAATCAAAGAAAATTTTGTCAGTTTAAAGTGGTGGTTAGCTAATGGCATTCTTGCTGAAGATCTTTCTACTGCAATGTTTTGTTCCGACTGGCTTCTCCAAACTGGCCCTGAACCGCTTTGACTTTCTGTCTGACTCTCACACCCCATGACCTTTGACGAACCGAGTGTTCTATACCCATGCTGTTGTTTTACCTCTGACCTTTTTATCTGAACCTTTGCATCTCCCATGACATTACCAATCCATTCCACCGATGAAACTTCCGGTGATTCCTTGTACCCCTCTCTTACATCATGTTATCCTTAGTATGCTTTGACCACTCCGTGCTTTATAATTTTGGAAGTTAGTAGTGGGCTTTGAAATCCTTTTCACTTGATTTTGACAAGACTGATATTGAAACATCTTTAGATAAATACCCAAGAGAAAATGAAATGCAATGACTTTGCGAGTTAAGGATAAGAAGAATCCAAAACTAGATGACTGCTACAAAAGGAAAAAGAAAAAGGAACTTATCTGAGTGGAACAGCTGGTACCAATGATCATGACATGCATTTCAGATTAATCGGCCCAATCTGTCCAACTAATCAACTTTCAGTTGTCGTACTTCGTTGCCACAGAATTTCCATGGCCTGATTACTTTACCCAAACCTTGACTTTGTTCATCCTGCGGCGCCTTGAAGGATTTTCACCAGCAGACCTCTTTCATTCGTTCATCTCTTAACTCACTTTCGCCTTACGGTGCCCGTGAGGGTTTTCACCAATAAGACACTCTCATTTTATTTCAACTCTTGTCGCCTTACGGTGCTTGTGAAGGTTTTCACCAATAAGACTCTCTCATTTTAATTTCTCTCCTTGCTTGAACCAGAGTGTTGCCCTTGACATGAATTACCTTTACCTGCTTGACTTGGCATTTCTCAAAGACTGATCAGAAGGTCTTTCTTTGGACCGTAATGTGGGCTTTTGGACAGGGTTAGAAGGAAAGGGTATAAAAAGGCTCAAAATAATTCACATGGGTTCAAAATTACAACTTTCGGAATCAGATTTCTTACAACAACCACAACTTCAGCCCTAGTTTCTTGCTTGGGGACTTTTGGATTTTTATTTTAATGAGACCAAACCGTGAGGTTGCCTACGTATCCTTAAAAGGAATCAGGTCGAACGTAGTTCATGTCATAGAAATTACTTTGTTGTTGTTGTGATTTTTATTTTCTCTCTTTCTTTTCTTTCTCTCTTTTTTCTTCTGTTGTTCTTTTTTTTTTCTTGCCTCTTTTTTTCTTTTTGCTTTTCTCTTTTCTTTTCTTTTCTTCTCTCTTTTCATTTTTCTTCTCATTTTCCTTTCTTGTTGATTCTTTCTTTTTCTTTTCACTTACTTATCCTCCGCACTTGCGTTTTTGAATTGTGTCGTTGATCCCGAAAGAGGGGTATGAAAAAAAATAAGGCTCAAAAGGGGTGACAAGGGATAAAGTGTTTAGATGGCAGAATAAAATGTCTTCGTCGTTTCAATCTTCAAAATATGGCAAATACAAACAAGTACAATCAAAGAAAGAAATCATACATAGTATCTTTTGACTGCATCGGAATTGATAGTCATTTCTACACATTTGCCTTCAATATCTGTCAAATACAATGCGCCATTGGACAACACTCTAGTTACAACAAATGGCCCCTGCCAGTTTGGGGTAAACTTTCCTTTTGCTTCAGCCTGATGAGGCAAGATACGTCTCAACACTAATTGACCCACTTCAAACTTCCGTAGACGTACCTTCTTGTTATATGCTCTCGCCATTCTCTGTTGGTACAATTGGCCATGACACACTACTGCCAATCTCTTTTCATCAATCAAACTTAATTGCTCCAAGCGGGTTTTAACCCATCAACATCATCAATTTCTGCCTCAGCGATAATCCGAAGGGATGGGATTTCCATTTCTGCGGGTATTACTACCTCCGTGTCATACACCAACAAATAAGGGGTGGCTCCTACTGAAGTATGGACAGTAGTTCGATAGCCCAGCAATGCAAACAACAGCTTTTTGTGCCATTGCCTAGAACCTTCCACCATTTTTCGAAGTATCTTCTTTATATTTTTTTTGGCTGCCTCGACTGCTCCATTCGCCTTAGGGCAATATGGGGTGGAATTGCGATGTATAATCTTAAACTGCTGACAGTCTCCGTCATCAGATAACTGTTGAGATTAGCACCATTGTCCGTGATGATTACCTTCGAAATCCAAAACCGACAAATGATATTTGAATGCACAAAATCGACCACTACTTTCTTGGTCATAGATTTGAAAGTTTTCGCTTCAACCCACTTGGTGAAATAATCGATGGCTACCAGAATAAATTTGTGTCCGTTTGATGCTGCTGGCTTGATTAGCCCAATGACATCCATGCCCCAAGCAACAAAAGTCCATGGTGCAGACATTGTATGTAATTCAGATGGTGGAGAATGAATCAAATCTCCATGCACTTGGCACTGATGACATTTACGCACAAAACTGATGCAATCCCGTTCCATAGTGAGCCAGTAATAACCTGCTAGGAGAATCTTCTTTGCCAAAACGTACCCACTCATATGCGGTCCACAAACTCCGGAGTGTACCTCAGTCATGATAGTTGTGGCCTGTCTAGCATCTATGCATCTTAGCAATCCCAGATCTAGAGTTCTTTTGTACAATACCCCTCCACTGAAGAAAAATCCACTTGCCAATCGTCGAATTGTTCTTTTCTGATCACCTGTGGCCTATACCGGGTATGCCCCCATCCTGATGTATTCTTTGATATCATGGAACCATGGCTCCCCATCAAGTTCTTCTTCCACCATATTACAGTAAGCATGCTGATCACGGACCTGAATCTTCAAAGGGTCCACATAAGCCTTATTTGGATGATGTAACATTGATGCCAAAGTAGCCAAAGCATCGGCGACTTCATTATGGATCCTTGGGATATGCTTGAATTCTATCAACTGAAACCATTGACAAAGATCATGCAAACATTGTCTGTACGGTATGAGTTTCAAATCCCGTGTTTCCCATTCTCCCTAAATCTGGTGCACCATGAGGTCCGAGTTACCCAAGACCAAGACTTTCTAGACACCCATATCCACAGCTAACCTCAAACCCAGAATGCAGGCCTCGTATTCTACCATATTGTTTGTGCAGTAAAAATGAAGCTGAGCCGTAACAGGGTAGTGCTGCCTTGTTTCAGAAATAAGTACTGCTCCTATCCCCACGCCATTCATGTTTGCAGCCCCATCAAAGAAAAGTTTCCATCCCGTCTTCTCAACTTGCTCCAACTCATCAATGTGCATCACCTCTTCATCGGGGAAATAAGTTTTCAAAGGTTCATAATCTTCATCAACCGGATTCTCGGCCAAATGGTCCACCAAGGCCTGTGCTTTCATTGCAGTTCGAGTCACGTAGACAATGTCAAACTCTGTGAGCAGGATCTGCCACTTTGCAAGCCTCCTTGTGGGCATAGGCTTCTGAAAGATATACTTCAATGGATCCAAGTGAGATATGAGATAGGTAGTGTAAGATGACAAATAATGTTTCAGCTTCTGCGCCACCCAAGTTAGGGCGCAACATGTCCTCTCAAGATGAGTGTACTTAACCTCGTAGGATGTGAACTTATTGCTGAGGTAATAGATGGCCTACTCTTTCCTACCAGTGATATCATGTTGACCTAATACACAGTCGAATGAATTGTCCAAAACCGTCAAATATAGAATCAAAGGTCGCCCTAGCTCTGGGGGGACCAACAAGGGTGGATTTGACAAATACTCCTTTATCTTATCGAACGCTTCCTGACATTCATCTGTCCACTTGACTGCAGCATCCTTTTTTAACAGTTTGAAGATTGGCTCACAAGTTGTCGTGAGCTGAGCGATGAACCTGCTGATATAATTCAATCTTCCCAACAAACTTATCACCTCGGTCTTATTCTTCGGAGGTGGCAATTCCTGGATGGCCTTGATTTTCGATGGGTCCAGTTCAATACCCCGGTGGCTAACTACGAACCCTAACAACTTTCCAGATGGCACCCCAAAAGCGCACTTTGCAGGATTAAGCTTGAGATTGTACCTGCGAAGCCTCTGGAAGAACTTCCTCAGATCCCTGACATGGTCAGACTGCTTTCTAGACTTCACGATCACATCATTCACGTACACCTCGATTTCATGGTGTATCATATCATGGAATATTGTTTTCATTGCCCTCATGTAGGTTGCCCCAGCATTTTTCAAGCCAAATGGCATGACCCGACAGCAGTACGTTCCCCACGGCGTGATGAATGTCGTCTTTTCTGCTTCCTCCTCATCTATTAAAATCTGATGATAACTCGCGTAACAATCCACAAAAGAACCGATCTCATGCTTGGAACAATTATAAATCAATATATGGATGTTTGGTAGGGGAAGTTATCCTGCGGACTTGCCTTATTGAGATCCCGATAATCAACACACACCCTAGTCTTGCCATCCTTCTTTGGCACCGGCACGATGTTGGCTAACCAGGTGGGATACCACATGACCCGAATGACTTTGGCATCGAACTGCTTGGTGACCTCTTCTTTGATCTTTACACTCATATCCGTTTTGAATTTTCTCAGCTTTTGTTTGACAGGAGGGAATGTCGGGTCAGTGGGCAACTTGTGAACCACTAAATCAGTGCTTAGACCCGGCATGTCGTCATAGGACCATGCAAAACATCTTTGTATTCGAAAAATGCTTTAATTATCTCCTCCCTGAGTTGAGGTTCCAGATGGACACTTATTTTAGTTTCACAGACATTATCTTGGTCCCCTAGGTTAACTGCTTCTGTATCGTTTAAGTTAGGTTTAAGCTTTTCCTCAAAATGACTTAGTTCCTTACTAATTTCTTCATAGGCCTCATCATCCTCAAATTCCAACTCGTCATCACACTCAATTTCTTGCATTATTATTATTTCAGAGTTAGATTGGCCTTTAAAACTGGGCCGAAGATTCCTCATGCATATCATGTCATTGATATCAGCATAAAAAGAACTGTACAAAAGAGGAAAACAAAAATAAAATTAGAAGAAATGAAGGAAAAGGAACAATTGCATTTCATTGAATACAAAGATAACATGGTTTTAACACATCCAACTGGACGAAACATAATATCTGAATTACAGACCCTGGAATAATCCAGACAACTAAAAGAAAATCAAAACCCACTACCAAGACTCCCTTCGGGTGGGAAGAGGAGTAGCTTCCCAGTTGTTGATTTTTGCACGTGGTCCCACGAATTGCACATTTGCCTTGCTTGACCTTTCCCCATCCTGAACCATGTTAACCTCGGTGAATAACCTTTCAAACCCCTTCACCAAGTCTCCATCAGCACCAATCAGTGGTCCAGGGACCTTTGAAAACAGTTGCTTCCTAATACCCGACCTGACGAATGATCTGGACAGACGCGGGGTTGGCTTTGGCAATGCCCATGCTTTCTGCATCATTTTTCTAGCTCTTCTCATGTCTGCAACGGTAGGCTTGAACCCTACACCAAAAGTATCCAGATTCTTTGGAAGAGAAACTGGCTGCACAATACCTTGCAGAGACGCACCCAAACCCTTGCCCGGTACGAAACCATTTTTCAATATTTCAATAGCCACCATAACTGATGCCATAGCCATCTTTGAAGTTGGCACGCACTTTCCTTCCGGAATTTTCTCTACTGATACTGTGTCGGAAACCTGATAAACCCATGGTCCCTTGTCATTGTCAACCTCTATGAACGGAACAATGGCACCGTTGGGTACACACAAATTATCTTCGCCGTGTACAACAATTTCCTGTCGATCCCATTCAAACTTGACCATTTGATGTAGAGTAGATGGGACTGCTTTGGCCGCATGGATCCAGGGTTGTCGCAACAACAGATTGTACGAAATAGCCACATTGAACACCTGGAATTCCATAGTAAATTCAACTGGCCCTATTGTGAGCTCAAACACTATGTCCCCGACTGAATCCTTACCCCCACCATCGAACCCCCGAACGCAAATATTGTTCTTGTGAATTCTTTCATCCTCCACTTGCAGCTTGTTCAAGGTGGAGAGAGGACAAATGTTTGTGCTGGACCCATTGTCAACCAGTACCCGAGTAACCACAAAATCTTCGCATTTCACCGTCAGATAGAGGGCTCTATTGTACTCGGTACCCTCTATGGGTAACTCATCATCAGAAAAAGTGACTCCATTTACCTCAAATATCTTGTTAGCTATCTTTTCCAAGTAGTTTACTAAGATTTTGTCAGGAACGTGGGCTTCATTCAAGATCTTCATCAAAGCACGACGGTGTTCGTCTGAATGGATCAATAATGACAAGAGCGAGATCTGAGCTGGTGTCTTCCTTAACTGCTCCACAATGGAATAGTCTTACACTTTCATCTTTCTCAGAAATTCTTCTGCTTCTTCCTCAGTCACCGCTATCTTCACCAGCACTGGGTTATCTTTTGAAGTCTTAGCTTTCCTCAACTCTTCGGGGGCAAAGCATCTCCCCGATCGAGTTAAACCATGGGCCTCACACACTTCTTCTTTAACCTCTTTCCCCTGGTAAGTTACTGTCACTCGTTCATAATTCCACGGGATTGCCTTGCTGTCAACTATCGGTAATTGAGTTACCGGTTTGATAATAACAGGCTCTGTGCGAGCACCCTTCACGACCACAACAGGTTTACTTGTAACCCCTGGTACTACCACTTTAGCTTTCTATGGTTTCACTGTGACAACGCTTGACAACCCTTTCCCGGCTACCACAGCTGGCTTATTGTCTACCCCTTTCAATAGGACCACTGATTTCCCACTGGTTACCGTTTCCTTTGAACTGATTTCACTGGAGTGGATCATCATTACCGTCTGTGAGGGTTTGTTAGCCTCCTCTCTCTTGTGTATCAACTCAATCATATGGGTCTCATGGTGAGCTGGCAGCAGATTCTGGTTGATATTTGGTGCTTCTGGGGCCTGAACCTCGATCCGATGAGTATCAATGAGCTCTTGTACAACTGTTTTCAGTTTCCAACATTTCTCTGTGTCATTGCCCGGGGCCCCTGAACAATACTCACAACTCACCGAGCGATCAAGATTTCTGGGAAGGGGATTCGGTATTTTGGCCTCGATCGGATTCAACATACCCAATTGTCTCAGTCTGTGGAATAGGCTGGTATATGATTCTCCCAATGGAGTAAAAGTCTTCTGCTTCTGCATCCTCTCGTTCTTAAAGGCTTGATTGGGTCGAAAACCTGTTCCAGGAGGGTTTTTGTAGGCTTTTGGGGGTGGATAGTTATTTTGTGGAGCTTGGTATGGGTTTTGTGGAGCTGGCACACGCCATTGTGCATGAGCGGGAGGTTGGGTATAGGTTTGTGTGTGATGGACAGAAAAATGGGGATCTAGCGGTGGGTAGTAGTGTTGTGGTAGGCTATATGGAATGTGGGGGCATGTTTGGGGATAAGGTCGAGGCTGGTTGTAGAACGATGGAAGGTTCCTGGATCCACCCCAAGCTGCTGACTCGATCGTTGCAACATCCTCTTTCTTCTTCTTTTCGAGCACACCCCCAATACCATTTTGAATGGCCTGAGTGGTTTCTTTGATTGCTAAATAACTCATGATCTTATTGGACTTGAGTCCCTCCTCAACCATGCCTCCCATTTTCACAACTTCATTAAAGGACTTGCCCACTGCTGACACCAAATGACCAAAATAAGTGGGCTCCAAAGCCTGCAAGAAATAATCAACTATCTCACTCTCTTTTATCGGGGGGTCAACCCTCGCTGCTTGCTCTCTCCAACGGAACCCATATTCTCGGAAACTCTCACCGGGCTTCTTCTCAATCTTCGTCAATGACAGACGGTCTGGGATGATTTCAAGATTATACTGAAAATGACAGGTGAAGGCTTGGGCCAAATCGTCCCATGTGTACCACCTGCTATGATCTTGTTTGGTGTACCATTCTAGAGCTGACCCACTCAAACTTTGGCTGAAATATGCCATCAGCAATTCGTCTCTTCCACCTGCTCCTCTCATCTTGCTACAGAATCCTCTTAAGTGTGCTACTGGGTCACCATGCCCATCGTACAGATCAAACTTGGGCATTTTGAACCCTACTGGCAACTGAACATCTAGGAACAAACATAAGTCCTTATAGGCTACGCTCACTTGACCTCCCAGCCCCCTCATATCTCGGAACAATTTCTCTAAGCTTTTGACCTTTCTGATCATCTCTTCATGCTCGGGATTTTTAGGCAGTTTCTCAGTCTCTACCGAGATATCAAGATGAGGAGTGTAAGAATATGGTTCTGGAACTTTGAAGGTGGGTTCAGGGGGATAGTACTGGTTGTCGTGAGTTTGGAACAGGGGTTCACTAGAAGATCGGTGTAATGTAGCAGGTGGAGGTGCCACAAAAACAGGTGTAATTGGTGGAGGGGGGTATGAGACTTGTTTGGGTGGTGGAGCATGAGAAGTATGGGAAGTGGCGCCATGACATTGTTGGTAGAGGGGAAAGGCTGGAGATGAGTTCATAGTGGGAGGCTTCGGAGGTTGGGCTGATAGTGGGATATAAGCAGGATTGGCGGGATAAACCGGTGGTGGATGCCCCTTCGCCCAAGCTTGGTACATTTAAGCCATCTGCTGCTTCAGCTTATACATTTCTTCCCTCATCGCATTAACGTCCATTTCTTCCACCTCTTTCGATGGGTCGACAATACTTGTTTTCGGTTCCTGGTCAACCATATTCATCCTGTCTTTCGATCGGGTGTTGTAGGAGTGAGTTGCCAGAATGCCAGTCAACTAACCACCTGCCTGGACTTAATACATCAAACAAACAACCTTGTTAGCAATTAGGCTTTAACAGATTGGTAACCGCACATTGGGCATGAATGCACCTAAACAGTTAACCGTCTCTATTATGTATTTGATCGGTTGCATGCGTTATCCTGGCCTTTTCTTTCTTTTAATTTCAAACATCCCCTTTTCTTTTCTTTTCTTTCCTTTCCTTTCATTCTGGCCTCTGTTCTCTCTTTGTTTTTACTCTCTCTTATTTTCTCTTTTTCTTTCTTGTTTTTCCGCTCTTTCCTTTTCTTTACTCTCTTGTTTTTCCTCTTATTTTCTTTCCCTCTTTTCCTATCTCTTTTTTTTATTTGGTTGCGGTCGAATCCTATGGAGATTGCCTACGTATCATGACCCTGCATAAATCAGACCAAGCGTAGTTCTTGTAGATAAGTGCGAAATAAAACATTTTTGGGATTTTCAGTTTTCATAAAATAAAACGACAAATGCTTCCATTACAAACTCAAAACTAACAAATTCCAAAAGACTAACAGATTTCGATGCAAAGATGAAATATAGACTCCAAAAATAGACATTATATTCCAACAGAAGAAAATACAGACTCAAAAACAATTGGACGGACTCTAGTAGAAAAAAACTCAACATGATTGACAGACGCTTAACAAAAGTAAATGCAGACTCAAACGAAAAAATCATGAATACATCAATGCTTCTAGTGCCCGCGGGACATCATTCGGTCTCGCTACGGGCCTATATGCAAGCTCCCTTTGAAGTCGATCCAAGTCGTTCATTATCTGTTTAACAAATGTCATTACTGCTGCAAAGAAGGTAGTGCGAGTCATATCCTCACAAATCTGGCACTTCATAATGATGTAGTTGGCAATGCTTCTAATTCTCTCTCTTATGGCGCCCTTTTCTTGTAACAAACGCCCAATCTGCTGGGCCCTGGCTTCCAAAGTTTGCTCAGCCGCATGATTTTGCTCCTGAAGTTGTTGCAAATCTATTTCTAATTGCGCCAATGCTGTATAACAATGTTCCCTTTCAACTTTAAAGTCTTTGGCCTGTTTGATCATTTTGTTTTCCGTGGCAATGACCCTTTTCTTCAACCCTGCGACCTCATCGTCGTACCTTTCTCTCAATTGCTTAACCAGGCGTACATGTTCGTCTGCGTTCTTAGCCAATTGTTTTTGAGCCTTGGCTAGTTCACTTTCTGCTTTGTTCAAATCGAAACTGTAGTCACTCACTTTCTTCCTCAGGTTAGCTATGAGCTTTTCATCTCTTTCACTTCGAACTGGATTTTCTGCCACTACTTTCAATTTCTGAATTTGAGCTCGAAGGACCTCATTTTCTTTGGCTAGCCTTTTCTTTTATCCTTCATCTGCCGCGACCTGCAAGCTATTCTCGAATAGAAATTCTCTGACTTGTTTTTCCAACTTGCTTATGGTAGCCCTGTACTCGTTTTCTTTGGTCAGCCAATCCCATTGTACCTGAGCTCCGTCGGTCAATTGCTGGACATGGGGTCTCTATGCGGGCCTGTCAGGCTCATGCTGCACTCGGGATCTTTTATCATACCAAGCAATATAACTGGGCTCCACCTCGCCTCTAGATAGGTCTCGCAATTAAGTGTTGGGCCCTAAGAATCTGCACTGATGCCAAACCCGACGCACTTTTTCTTCTGGGAAGACCGTTTTTGGCATTAACTCAATGACTTGCTGACTCTAATCTTCATTGTGCGGGATGGTGTGGTATCGGCCTAACTGACGTAGGACTCTGTGCGGAGCATAAGGCTGGATACTCTGAAGACCCATCAATAGCAAAAAACATACCGCAGCCGACATATAGATTACTTCATCGACTGAAAGCCAACCGAATGTCCATTCGATCTTATTTGCGGTCAAAGATCTCATATGAGCATGTCATGCTTCCGTACCATCTGGAAACTCATAACCCTCTACTCGCTTTTTATGTTTTTCAATACACTCGAGGCCAGTCATACCGCAATTCAAGTAGCCGGGACAGTGGTAAAGATGTTCCTCCATCCATATTTATAACAGCATATTGCATCCTTCAAAGAACTTTGCTCCTTCTCGACAACGAGTAAGAGCTCGGTAAATTTCTGCCAAGATCAGCAGCACTATAGTCCCATTTGCCTTTTTTATCATAAAGTCATCTATCCCTACTAACCCCATCTCTATGTTCCCGTCTTTTCTCGGGCAAACCAAAATACCCAGGAACGCCACTATGAAAGCTAACCCTCTCCGAGCTTCCCACTTGTCTTGATTCCCAGCATGAGTAAGACCAGTATTTGTTGTTTCAAAGCCACGGGGATTCCCGTATCGTCGGTACAGAAAGTAGAAAGTACAAAATCCTTTGGCCAAATTTCCATCTCGGATGTCCCGACTGATGCTTAACAAGTCCAAAAATTTGTAAGGGGTCACTACTCTTGGTGCTACCGGGTACTGACTCTTGAGATTCCCTTCGAACCCGGCTTAGCCTGCTATCTCCTCCAGCGTAGGAGTTAACTCGAAATCCGCAAAGTGGAACACATTATGTGTTGGGTCCCAAAATCGTATCAAGGCCTGAATCACATCTTTTCTGGGCTTAACCTTCAAAAGCCCAATAAGACCGCCCAATGCTTTTGTCACAACTTTCCTACTGTCGTTCCCAAAATCATGTCACCACATATGTAGCTCCAAAGGGATCTCTTCATGGACTGAGAAAGGTTCATTTTGATCTGTGCTCATCCTGCACATTTATTAAGGTGATTTTAATTAAAAGAAAACTATGACTCATTTTGACTTAAGAGAAAAGACCGTTTTCAAAATTTTCCACAAAACATCCGGCCTTGCCAACACGGCCTTCAGCACTTCAAAAACGAAGATTTGAAGGTTGTGTCAGCTAACCAGCCAAAACCTTTAACATTGACAAAAAAGTGGTTGTTCTTGCAAAAACAGCCTTCCGGCGCCCTTTTAGGGACATTCGGCTATTTCTGACAAGAATGACATCACCCTAATTATTTTCAAATTAAAGTAAAAATTTTCGGGCTACTTTCACAAAAGGAAGTGGGACCCGATGGGGGTTGCCTACGTATCTCACACCCTGTGAGAATCAAACTGGCGTAGTTCGGGCAAGCAAAACAAACTATTTTTTTTTGAAAGCAAGATTTTTTTTCATTTCATTGGCAAAGAAAACTATTTTTTGAAAACAACTTTTTTTTTCATTTCATTGGTAAATAAAACAAACCATTTTGAAAACAAAATACCTTTTTTTCCTTCCCTTTTTATGTTCTCGAAAATTCGGCAGAGTTTCGACACTATTTGGACATTGGTTTTTTTTTCAGAACAGGCGATTAACTCTCTTTAACCCTCATACTGCTATCCCTCTTTCCAATATTCATAAGCCGGTCAGCATGCAAGTTCGAAGCAAATAAATGCACAAGTAGCAAGTAGGATGCATCAGGATAGTCTTTTTGTTTCGGGTGCACCTGTCCTAGACAGACCCAACCCCTGTGTTGAGTCTCCAAAGTCAAAATGCACATGACACAAACAAACGTTCCTACTAGGGATCCAACATGAGGTATTGTTATACTGGGTTTAAACCTGAGTTTATTTGTTCTAGACCTGGCTTACCCGAGCGGACAGCTCGAGCCGAGGGGGGCAGCATACCGGGAATACAGAAGCTTCATCGGCTTTGCAACTTGTCCGAACCTCGTTCTAAATTTGAAATATGACTCTAACAGAAAAGAAGTCACACGAAGTGCACACTTCTTCATGATTTAGAAGACTCAGAGAGGAGGGATTTTGCAACAGTTTATATACAGCTCACGGAATATAAAAAGCGGTAAAAGCAATCAATTAACACATTAGTCCCAAATCATGTAACAAAATCAGATAATGGATAAAGCCAACTATAACAATTATTCTAAGCTCGAATTCTTGAACCCTGAATTAGAGATTCTGGGTTCGATCCCCAGCAGAGTCGTCAGAGCTGTCACACCTCCTTTTTTACTACACCCCGTGAAGGGCTATAGTATAAGGGAGTTTTTCCAATTAAAGGACAATCGAAACGGGATTTATTGTCAAAAGATTCAGAGTCTCCACTTGGGAGAATTATGGTGTCCCAACTCACCGGTTGAATCCCGAATCGAGGAAAATATGACTTTGTTTAACAGTCCGCGAATCAGAAATCCGGTTAAGGAATTCTGTTAACCCGGGAGAAGGTGTTAGGCATTCCCGAGTTCCGTGGTTCTAACACGGTCGCTCAACTGTTATAATCGGCTTAATTATATGTTTTTAATCAATTATGAACCTATATGCTGATTTTAATTTTTTAACCACTTTTAATAATTTAAGGAAGATTGAACGTCCTTTAAAACATGTTTTTGGATCGCGCCACATGAAATGCACCCGCAATCCGGAAAACATTTTATTCAACATTTTAGGATTTGGATTTGGGTCATATGAAATGCGCACCCGAGTTTAAGAAGGTAATATTATTAGAAATAACGCGCCTAAAGCAACTAACGCGTTGTTAACTTTGCGAGGGCCATGAAAATTCGCTAAATAGCAAACCTCGATTTCTAGGGATTCAAAAGAAATAGTTAAATGATGGCCGCATATTTGAAAATTTTATTTGGCGCGGCTCACCTTAATTATTTTTAAAAAAGGAAATCGCACTAAACTTCGGAGATTCGTGAACCATCCATGTTACATAATACGGCTTGCCTTGATTATTAAAAGGCTTGGCTAATTGGCTAGAGGGCGTAAGAAATCATCGAGTCAAATTCGCAAAACTTGCTTAAACTAATTTGACAATGAGGAACTGGGCCAGCTATCAGAATGAGTTGGCCCAGCCTACCATTTTTTATTTTTAAATGCTTTGCAGATTTTGGGCCCTAATCGGGCAACGACAAGGACAGCCCAGAACACATAACCCACAAACCAGATCTGATCTTTTAACTATATAACTGGGCCAGTTTTTAGGCCTAATTCTCAGGCTTTAACACTTATGCAAAATCAATTAACCAACAATTAACCAAAACCATATGAAAATATGAAGTTACACAAAGCATTTAGTTCAATCAAACATCCCAGGCTTAAGGGACAAGCCTAAATAACCATAACAGGCCACCTTTTCTTGCCAACGACTCTTGTATCCTAGGTTCAATGGACTCAACACCCGTAGGGGATTAAGCTGACGATTCTAGATTCAGTATCGAGTCCACACTGACGCGAGGCAGCTTTTAAAAATCGACACACACTGACAAATTGCATTGCCACCCAATAGCTGATACACCCAAAAACTTCGAATACTACTAAAGCATGCCCAGAAATAACTTGTAAAGAAAAACTGACCATAACTTGAAACCTGTTCAATTAGTTAGCTTGTGAATCCTAAGGTTATTTAAACATAACAATCATGCCACGACACATCATATGAATCATATAATAGGAAGACAACTCTAATGTAATCACACTATTTGACAAGATTGCATGCAAACCTATCTATTTAATTTGATTTGTCAGGTTGTCAACTCAATTCTCATGACAATTCATGATCAATGAGGATAATGGGATCTCAGATTATCCAAATCAGCATTCATCTATACAACTTTGCGAGAAAATTGAATCCCCTGCTAAGTACAAACCCAACTCAACCCCTAGAAGAGTGCAACACATAGCTAGCAGAATATGATTTACTCAAAACAAGTAAAAACTAAGGGAATCAGGGAAAAGGGAAGAAAATAAGACCGAACTACAAGTGAATAGTTTGCTGCTATGCTTTGAAAATATTGTTTCCATTTCATCTCTCAATTCGAGTCTCATATCAACAAGGATTCAAAGACATGTACCTGAATATAACAAGACAGAACCAGAAACTCAGTTTGTGATCAAGAATAGACAAACAACAGCAGTAAACTAGCAGTGAAAAGCAATCAGCAGAAATCGGACCCAACCCAGCAATGGAATAGTAAATCAACCAGCAGAAACTCAAACCAAAACATTCAGTCCATTTTCAAACCAGAATATAAAACTGTGAAATTTCAGTGGTTTTGAGCTAGAATATGAGGATCAGAGGGACAGAACCAAGTAGAATTTTCAACAATTTTTCCAAAGAGCTTAAGGGAATTTCAGATTATTTCAGAAGTTTCGAAGAGAAACAGCCATTTTAGTTTTCTAGGACCCTCTAATTCTGCCTTGAATGACAAGGAAGAGATGCCTTTATAGGCAAGCAAATAGGGCAGACCCAAGGAGATACGTTTTTGCCATTCAGTCCTTTTTTAGTTTCCATTTTAGCTTAAACACCCCTAATTTAAATTCAGTTTTTGCAAACTAGTTCCCTCCTCAGCTTCCTAGAAGCTTCCCAGACAGTTACGAATAGATTCCCTTACTAAAACTACCCAAACTAACCCCCATACCCCTGTTATTTACCTTAGCCTACCTATTAACCCATGGTCTAATTAGCCAGACCCTTTAACCAGGTCAAAGATGACCATAGTTACTCGTTAGGGCTTGAAACACTCAGAAATGACCAAATGAACTAAAGGAAATGATAAATCAGAAATTCAGGGAAAACACAATTATTCTTGATTTTAAGCTTGAATTATTTTAATTACCCAACTTAGCATTGAACTCTTTGCTGTAAATCAGCAACCAAACAAAGAAGACAAAAATGTGATTAAAACAGTATTAACAGGAAATACTATGGGGTAAAGGAAAACGGGTAAGAAGAAAGAGAAGGGGGAACAATCATGGATATACAACACAAACGATGAGGAACGGGGATGCGATAAGAAAAATTGAACAGAAAGGCTAAGGAGACTCACTGATTCAAACCTCGAACTTGACTGAACCTCCGATCAAATTTCCAAATAACGCTAATCGCTTGTGCTTGATTAAGAACAAGCAAATGACGTTATTTCGGGATAAAATCGACCCTCAATCTTATGGGGAATCTGGGATATAACCTTGCATGCGCTGGTCAAGTTTTGGGCTTATAGGGCTCAACCTCAGATTCAATATTCGACGAGTTCCGGATAGATTCAAGGGGAGTTGGTCACAGATTTGGGAAGAGGGGGTCGATGAGGCATTAGGGTGTTGATTTGGTGGGGAAAGGTGGTGGCGCCGCCAGGTTAAGGTGGTGGAATTTAGGGTCGGCGGGTAGGGTTTCTGTGAGAGAGATGAGAAAGGTAAACGGAGAGGGGGTCTATTCGAACTGAAGTGTCTCTATAGGTTTTAGGACAATTTTAAACGAAAATGATGAAATGCTCTGGGCCGTTGGATGCAACGAGACGAACGGCCATGATTTGTTGAGGTTTAATGAACTCGAAACGACGTAGTTTCACGCCTGTACTACGTCGTTTCTTGAGTCTTAGGGACAGAAGGGCTGTGGGCTGGGTATGGCATGGTTTGGATGGGTTCTTTGTTTGGGCCTAGGGAATTTGGATTGATTTTGGCCCAGATTTAAACCTTCTTATTTCTTTATTTTCCCTTTTCAATTTCACAATTCTTTTCTTTTCCCAAAATTAAAATAAATCCTAAATTAATTAATAATAATTTTTAAACTAAATTATCTTACCCAATTAGATTAATCACTCATCATTGTATTTACAATAACTAATTAAATCCTAAATTTAAAGAAAAATTATACAATTCAAAATTAAAAAGTAAAATGCAAAATGAATTATTTTTGTGATTTTCATTTTTTATAAAACAAACTAATTTGTTAATTAATCTAAAGATGTAAAATTAAATCTTCAATGCAGATACAACATATATTTTTGTATTTTTCATGAATTAAATAACATAAAAGTGCATAGACAAATGCAAATAATTAACAGAAAATGCCACGAAATCCAATAAAATTGCAAACACTGAAAGAAATTATTTTGTTTTGAATTTGTTGGAGTAATATATATAGGGCAAAAATTACGTGCTCACAACTATATGCTCACTACCTTCCCTAGCTTCAAGACATGGGACTGACGGTCCCGCTAAATTGACTGCTCGTCTTCTCCATGAACTACGATCTCTTGATCTTCATATTCAAATTTTACCATCTGGTGGAGAGTGGAAGGTACGGCCCCCGCTGCATGAATCCAAGGCCTTCCCAAGAGAAAATTATAAGAAGTATCCATGTCTAGGACCTGAAATGTCACCTCGAAATCCACAAGACCAATAGTCAAAATCAAATCAATCTCGCCTATGGTGTCTCTTTTGATGTCATCAAAGGCACGCACACAGACATTGTTAGGCCTGATTCTCTCAGTCCCAATCTCCATTCTTTGCAAAGTTAAGAGAGGGCGGATATCAACCCCCGATCCATCATCCACCATGACTCTTTTTATATAATACCCCTCACATTTAACTATCAAATGGAGGGATTTTTGTGGGAGGCCCCTTCCGGGGGCAAATTATTCTTGCTAAATGAGATCTGGTTGATTGCAAAGAATCTTTCCGTCATCCTTTCCAGTTGTTCAACAGTGGATTCAATCGGAACATAAGCTTCATTGAGGGTTTTTATCAACACTTTCTGATGCTCGCTTGAGCTTACCAGTAGAGACAAGAGTCAGACCTGTGAAGGAGACTTCAGGAGTTGGTCTACTACCTTATAGTCCACAGTTTTCATTTTACCGAAGAATTCTTCGGCCTCTTCGGCACTAACTAGCTTTTTGAGCGGGAAGCGCTTATGCTTGGCATTGTTCGCTTCCTCTAGATTGAGGTATTTCTCAGCTGGGTTAGTTTCATTTGCTTCTCCCAGGACCTCTTTTCCCTTGTAGGTTACTACCTTGTTGTAATTCCATGGGACAGCAGTAGGGTCTGTCATGGGCTTCTGCGGTGCACGGCCAATAACCACAGGTCATTCAGCCTTGGTGAAATTACTGGCCCCCGTACCACATATCTCCCTTTAGGCACGTACATCTTAGGTCCCTTATTCAGCTCGAGCCTTTTTGGAGGGCTCAATGTCATTTGTTCTTTCCTGTGACCCCGGGGAACATAAAAAATGACATATTTTGGGGGTACTGCCCTAGTTTTGATTTCTACTGTCTTTTCTATATTTTAAGGGGTGGGTTTACTCTTTTTCCCCCTTGTCTTGCTTTGCAGCAGCCTTTGGCTTCTTCTCGACATCAGCGATTGCAGTGATGGCTTTCAAAGTGGGATCAAACTCCTTATCTTCGCAAATCATTCCAATAATCGGCCCGTTGTTGTGAGCCAGTAATGGGTTGTTGGTCACATTAGGAATTTATTCATCCTTTAGTACTACCCGTTTTTGCTCGATGAGATTTTCAACAGCCCTTTTTAGAGTCCAACAGTCTTCAGTGTCATGTCCTTCCACCCCAGAATGATAGGCACATCAGGTACCGGGTCGATAGGAGGGTGACTCTGGGTTTTGTCTGGTTTGGTGTACGGGTTGAAACAAACCCATTTGGACCAGTTTAGGGAAAAAGGCTAAAGTATGACTCACCAATAGGCATGAAGTTTGTTCTCCTGGGTGGATCCTGAGCACGAGAATTGTAGGGGAAATTATTTTGTGGAGGTCGGGGATTATACTGAGCTTGGTTAGGAGGGTGATTTCTAGGAAATGGAGCTCGGTTTTGGTTGAACTATTGTTGTGGCCGAGCGTATGGCTGGGCGTTTATTACTATGTACGGCTGAGGAGCCATAGCATAGGCTACATCCTGATGAGGATAATAATGTTGTGGGATGCTTGGAGGTAAGTAATCTCTGGGTGGACGGGGGTTTCTCAGACTTGAAGCTTCCATCGCCAGCTCTTCTTTCTTCTTTCCATTTGCTACACCTCCGGACCCACTTTGAATTGCTTGGGATGTAGCTCTTATGGCAGATTGGCTCAATATGCGCCCTATTTCTCGACCATCTCACCAATCTTGATGGCCTTAACAAATGGTTTTCCCATTGCGGACATCATATTCTGAAAGTAGTCAGCCTCTTGGGCTTGTAGGAAAACACTAACCATTTCCGTTTCATCCATCAAGGGCTTGACCCTGGCCGCTTGTTCGCGCCATTTAACAGCATATTCTCGGAAACTTTCCGATGACTTCTTCTTGAGATTTAACAGAGAATTCCTGTCGGGAGCTATGTCTATGTTATACTAAAACTGCCTGACAAAATCTCGAGCCAGATCATCCCAAATGTGTCAACGAGATATGTCCTGATCCATGTACCACTCAGATGCAATGCCAGCTAGACTCTCTCCGAAATAAGCCATTAGGAACTCTTCTTTTTCGCCTGCCCCTCTTAATTGATTGCAATACCTATTGGGGTGGGATATGGGATCCCCGTGCCAGTCATACTTTTCGAACTTTGGGGTCTTGAAACCTAGGGGAAAATGCACATGTGGGAACATACATAGATCAGCGTAGGATACGCTCTTTTGTCCGCTTAATCCTTGTATATTCTTAAGGCTCTGTTCCATGCTCCTCATTTTTCGTATGATTTCCTCCTGCTCGGGGTTCTTTGTATCCTTCTCCTGTCTAGCAGTAAACGCGTACTGGGGTTGTTGAGGGTAAGAATTGTTGGTGAAATGAGTAGGTTCTGGTGGAAAAGATGGTACTTGGAAAGTGAAGATGATAGATCAAAGCTTGGCCTGGGCATAGTCGGATGTACCGCAACCGAGGTTGGTGGTGCTGTAAATATGTTAGAGGTCACTCCCGAAACCACCTGGGGGCAATCCTCAGAAGGTGTTCTGGTGAAGTGAGCTGAGATGGTGGGGTATCCAAGTGGGGTATTCGGGTAATTTATTAGGACATTGGAATTTCCACTTGCTCTGGGAAGTAGCTCGGGGAAGTAGGGTATGGCACTTGGTGGTTCTCTCCCATTGGACTAGGCGTCCCACATTTCTAGCACGCAGAGGCGCAGTGTCCTATTCTCTTCAGCTGCCGCTGACTGTGAGGTTAGGATAATAGATAGTGGGCTATCCTGTGAGATGGGAATTCTTGGTGGATGACCTTCTGATGACATTTCTACACTGCCCTTGGATCTTGTAAAGTATGGGTGTAAAGTCAGGTTACCACGAACCAGCCACCTTAAAAACAGAACCTAAACTCAACAGTAGATAACAAACCGTTTAGTTTGAAATAATTAACACATGAGAAATCGCACATTGGGGGTGTAATGCACCTATATAGTTAAATGTATTTCTACATGTTTTGCAACGATTGCATGTCTCATCCCAGCTTTGTTTATCTCCCCGATCTTCTCTCTTGCTCTCTTTTACACTATCATTTCCTCTCTTGTTCTCATTCTCTTTTCCTTGTTTTCTCTCTTTTTTTTTTTGTTTTTCTTTTTGGTTTTCTCTTTTACACATTCCTCTTTTATTTGAGTTATTTACAAAAATCATGACCGGATCCGTTGAGGATTGCCTACGTATCACGATGCCGCGTGAATCAAATCATCACATAGTTCAAAAAGTAGATGCATTAAAATAAATAAACACAATTTTTGTTTTTTCTTCAAATTTCATTAATAAAAACTCCTAAACTTTTATATTACAAATGACTTCATCATATTTTATAGGAATTGACAAAAAGACGAAAATGACAGACTCAAAACAGACTCTAAAACTGAAAACTGAAAATACAGACTCGATACAAAAATTAAGAATACATAAGTGCTTCTACCCCCGGGGCCCGTGGGACATCACCCGGTCTTGCCATGGGCCTATGTGCAAGATCCCCTTGGAGACTCTCCAGGTCACTCATTATTTGGCGAACGAAGGTCATTACAGCAGCAAAGAAAGTGGTTCTAGTCATGTCTTCACATTCATGGTACTTCATGACGATGTAGTCAGCAATTGATCTAATCCTTTCCCTGATGATACCCTTTTCTTTGAGCAAACGCCGGATCTGCTGAGACCTAGCTTCTAGTACTTGGGCGTGATGATGGTTTTGACCCTGCAATTGTTGCATATCTTCCTCCAATTGGGATATTAATGCATAGAAATGTTCCCTTTCTATTTTAAAGTTCTTAGCTTGTTTAGCCATCTCATTTTCAAGGGTAGTTATCCTTTTCTTCAAATTTGTGACCGTTCCCTCATATTTCATTTTTAACTGCCGTACAAACTCCGCCCGCTCCTCTGCGTTCTTTGTCAACTGTGCTCGGGCTCTTGCCAAATTACCCTCGAATTTTTCCAAGTCATCCTGATACTCAGATATTTTCCTTCTAAGACCATTTATGAGCCTTTCATATGTTTGGCTCCTTTCCCGATTTTCAGCAGCTATTTTCATTTCTTGGATCTAGGCTCGAAGGGCTTTGTTTTCTTAAGCCAGCTTCTTCTTTTCCCCTTCATCGGCAGCAGCTTGTACAGTATTGTCAAATTTGAGATCCCTGATTTGTTCCTCCAATTTTCTTATATTGGCCCTGTAGCTTGCCTCTTTTGCTAACCAATCTCATTGCTCCCGTAAATCATCAGTGAATTGCTGGACATGGGGTCTTTTAGCAGGCCGTTCAGGCTCCTGATGGACTTGAAATCTTTTTACAAACCAAGTCATGTAATTAGGCTCTAATTCGCCTTTAGATAGACCCCGTACCTGAGTCTTTGGCTCTAGAAATCTACACTCATTCCAAATCTAACAAACTTTTCCTTCTGGGAATACAGCTTTTGGACCCAATTCGATGACTTGTCGGCTCAGATCTTCATCATGTGGGATAGTTTGGTACCTGCCTAGTTGGTGCACCAGCCTGTGTGGAGAATATGGCTGAATGCTCTGGAGACCCATTAAGAGAAGATAGCACACCTCGGCTGACATGTAAATGACTTCAGTGACTGAGAGCCAACCGAATGCCCACTCAATTTTGTTTGAAGTTAAGAAACTTAAATGTGCAAACCAGGCCTCTGTACCTTCTGGGAATTCACAACCCACCACCCGATTTTCATGTTCTCCAATGCAGCTCAGACCAGTCATGCCATAGTTCATGTACCCCAGGTGGTGGTAGAGATGTTCTTGTATCCAGAGTTGTAGAAACATGTTACAACCCTCGAAGAATTTTTCCCCTTCTCGGCAGACAGTTAGATCTCAATAAATCTTCGCTAAGATCATTGGAACAAGGTTCCATTAGCTTTTTAAATCACGACGTTGGCAATTCCCACAAGACCCAGTTCTATATTTCCCCCTTTTCTTGGGCAGATTAAAACACCCAGGAATGCCACTATAAAAGCTAGTCCCCGACGAGCTTCCCATTTAACTTTATTTCCTGAATGAGTTCGGCCAGTATCTGGAGCCTCAAAACTGCGGGGATCGCCATAACGCTGGTACAAGAAGTAGAATGTGCAAAATCCCTCAGATAGATTTCCATCTTGAACCTCCCGATTGATGCTCAGAATGTCCAAAAACTTGTGAGGAGTCACTATTCTTGGTTCCACTGGGTACCGACTTCTGAGATTCCCACTAAGACCGGCATAGCCCGCTATTTTCTCAAGCGTGGGGTTAGCTCAAAATCAGAAAAAACGGAACGCATTATGCGTCGGGTCCCAAAAAGGTATCAATGCCTCAATCACATCCGACCTCGGTTTGATTTTCAGAAGGCCAATAAGACCGCCCAAAACCTTTACCACAATATCTCTGCTGACTTTTCCTAAGTCGTTCTACTACATATGGAGTCCTAATGGGATTTCTTCGAGGACTGTGAAGGGTTCATTTTAATTGTGCTCATCCTGCACATTTATTAGAGCGATTGGTTAAAAGATCATGATTTATTTTGACTTGAGAGAAAGTTATCAGTTTTTTTTTCAAAAATTTTAATTTCAAAACAAAAACCGCCTTTGCAAATACGGCCCGTCAACACCTCAGGAAAGAAGATTTTAGGGTTGTGTTTGCTAATTGGCCAAAATTTAAAAAGGAACCATAGGTGGATGTTCTTGCAAAAATAGTCTTCTAGTGCCCTTTTGGGGACATTTTAGCTATTTAGACAAGAATGACATCACCTAACTTATTTATGACAAAACAACAAAAAAAATTATTTTATGAGGGCCATGGGCTTAGGGGTTTTATTTGGTATGGCACACCTCAAATTTTCTATAAGAGCTAACTAGTTTTATGAGGGCCATGGGCTTAGGGGTTTTATTTGGCATGGCACACCTCAAATGATTTTAAAAGAAATGTATTTAATTAAGGCATTCTAAGGATGTTCTTATGTTAAAACTAACTTAAGCTTAATAAAGCTAACTGATTGTGAACAAGTTTTAATCATTTTTTTCGGACAAAGGGAATGGGCCAGCAGTGGCTTATTAAATAAATCAGCTTTGAGAGCTGTAATTGGGCTCACGATTTGGCCTAGAAATTGAAAGGGGGGCTTAAGGATATCATTGCTGAATTTGAACCAAGCAGCCCACATTGGGCTTAAATTTAGGCAGGCCCAGTTGCTATGTTCTCTAATTGGGCTTATCTACCTTTGTATTCTACAGCCTACTCACTTCCAAAAAAAAAAGAATTGCAGAAATGATTTCACTTTGTTGTAGGGAAGTCAGGAACAAAAGTGCTTAAAAGAAAATAAAAATCCAAACACAAAGATTTAGTTTCATTAACTGGATTTCCAAGGCCTAAAATTCATACATTCATACTATATATATATATATATATACAGAAAAAGCCTTATAATCAAACCAAATCGTTGGGTGTAGTACTCGGGCCCAATGGCCTAGGCCCAAGAAAGCTTGAACCCAAACTTGCCTGCTCGATGAGTTCCATCATCGGAACTCGAAAGCTAGATGCAATTAAATCCCAAAGATATGGGCCTAAGTGTCCGCTAGGCCCAAAATTCTCAAAGGGTAACCAATTCAATATTACAAATTCAACCATGCCCATATCTAACTATAACAGGTTTAAATATTACAATGATGTTATCTTCTAATATAACTAATTTAATATACAAAGAAGATGCTGAAATTCCAACCCAACTCTCCCGACATATAAACTTCAAAAAAAGAATCTCCTATTGCTGATTAACTAAAACTAGTGAGTTTAGATCAGCTATAACCCAATGAACCTAAACATGTATATTAGTGCTTCTCAACTTCTACTTAAACATTAACTCTTATTCAACAGACTCCTGAATGTGTATTATCCACTTCTCCAATTAATCCTTGTGATTTACAAGGAGAGAAGCCACTGGACTTTCCCCTTGTGCATCAGATTGGCAATGAGCAACACCAAATGAGTAAAAAAATCATAATCAATCATTAGTATAGAATTAGTGCTTAAAAGATGGATTACCAAACTTTACAATGTAAATTACTCTTCCATGGACACCATATCAGTCCAGATTTATGCATTTTTATCTAAGATGAACAACAAAATCATTAGTGAATTATAGAAACAGGTTGCAAGCAAGTATGATAGTCATCTCAGCAAGAACACATAGAAGAACACATATAACTTTGGCGTGGTCATACATTCAGTGATTAAAACCCTCATTTTATATTCTGAGAAGAATTACATGGGAGTATCACATACCTGAGTGCAGAAAAAACAACTAAAAGACCAACTAAAGATCAGAAAACAGTAGATTGAACTTCAGCAGTGATGACAGAAACAGCCCAGAAAGATGAATCAGAAAATCTTGAGCCAAATGGGAATACTTTGAAACCAGACAAAACAACCAAAGGAAACAAGAAAACCTTCCACTTCAAGCCATATTTTCAACTTGTGAAGAATTAGAAAATGAGAAGTTTTCGAGTTTTTTCGCAAGTTTTTCTGGAATCTCCCTTTTCAGAAAGAAAATGGAACTTTTATGCAGTAAAATTATGCTCAATTGTATGTGTAAGAGTGAGGGAAGGTTCTCTTTATATAGAGTGCCCAAAGAATGACATCTAGAAAAGAATATTCTAACCTAATTCTTTTTACTGCAGAATAGTACAGCATTTCTGCACAGCTGCCCGTCCTTTTTCCTTATCCAAAACCAGTATTTTCTAAGGATAAGGACAGTTGTGCTCTGTTCTAGAACTTTCCTAATTCTACCCATGTGATACCCCAATTTTACCCTTTGAATTACCAGCTATTTCAGTTTTAACCTAAACTTTTAGGTTCAATTAAGCCCCCTAAAGTTTCTATCTGTGAGCAAATTAGAACAAACAAGGACAAACTGAAAAGGGTCGAAAATTTGGAACAAAATGTCTAAGCATGGTTGAATGGGTGCAGTCTAAACTTAATAGGAGGAAATGCTTGATTGATTAAAAATGAACTAGAACTGAAGCTAACAACAATGCATTTAAACAGTAATCCAAAATCAGAAATGCAACTACAAGGAAGCAACTAGAATTCAGACTCTATCAATTTGTAGAACTTAAACGACTGAAACAATGAAAACCTAAACATTCATCAATTCTAGTAGAATAAAATGACTGTGAACAAGAGAAGATGAAATCATGGGAAAATATGGTAAATAACAAACAAAACTAAAAACGAAACCTAAACTAACATGATTAGTTCTTAATGACCAGATACAAAACAAGAAATCGAGACATGCAATTATAGACAGAACAAAACTCAAAGAAAAATTAAGCTAAGGAAAGGAGAAAGAGATGGCCAGGAGAAAAGAAAAAGGAAAAGAAGATAGAAAGAAAAGCCTAGAAAATTACCTATAATAGAACCAACTAGAATCGGAGGACTTGGTTGGAGTCGGGACTTGATTAGGGCAACTCGAACAATAAGTCCAATCCATATGAGTCAACTGCTTTCATCAAAAGTGGTCGACTCATATAGAATAGAGCCATTAAAATCCCGGAATCGACTCAGGCAGAGGTCTTTAGGGTTTTAAAATTTAAGATCTAAAATTCGACAAAATCGGGGCTGATTTGAAAGGGGCTAAGGGTAGCTTAGGGTTTAAAGAGGGGTAAGGATTATAGGGTGTGAGTTTGGAGTGATTTGGAACGATTAGGGTTCTGCCGGATTTTTCGATCTAATATTCAAAGAACTCGGCCATGATTCGAAGGAAACTAGTTGGGGATTGGGAATGAGGAGACTGTAGGGGTTCTGTGGTGTAAATTTGGGGAGGTATGGAGTGATAGCGCCGCCGTGGGCAATTTCCGGTGGGCGGTCTACGGTGGAGCCGGTGAGGGGTGAGAGAAGATGAGAGAGATGAAATGAGGGGTCTTTTGGGGGGTAGGGGTGTCTTCGGACAGTTAAATACTTAGGAGTAAATAGTTCCGGGCCGTTGGATTAATAAAATCCAACGGCTGTGATCACACTACCATGAAACAGGGTCGTTTTGGGGACCGGGGGAGCTGGACCAGGTGAGGCTCTTTGGGCCTGGGTTAATTGGACGGGTTTGGGGCAATTTGGGCCGGTTTGGATCAGATCAGGTGTGAGATTTAACCCAATTTCGAAAATAAAATCCCCTTTTCAATTCCTTATTTTACTTCTAATTTTCATTTTTCTTTTAATTAAAAATCCTACAATTAAAAATTCTAAAATATCTAAAAGTGTGGAATTAAACTAATTACCTAATTTTAAAAATTATAAACATCACTTAATTCTAAATTAAAAGAGAAAAAATGAATAAACTAAAAATTAAAAGACAAAATGTAGAAAATGAGCTATTTTTTGTGATTTTCAAATTTCTATAAAACAGATAATTACTGATTAATTGTAAAAATGTAAAAATAGTTCCTAGGGTGGTAAGCAACCCCCACTTCCAACCGAGAGGTTGTGAGTTCGAGTCTCTCCAAGAGCAAGGTGGCAAGTTCTTGGAGGGAAGGATGTCGGGGATCTATTTGGAAACAGTCTCTCTACCCTAGGGTAGGGGTAAGGTCTGCGTACACACTACCCTCCCCAGACCCCACTAAGTGGGATTATACTGGGTTGTTGTTGTTGTTGTTGTAGTTCCTAAATGTAATGCATGATATTTTGGTATTTTTCATGGTTTAAATAAAAATTAAACATGCACAAAAAAATGCAAATAAAATTAAGAAAATTCCACAAAATTTTCCTAAAATGGCAAATTAATAGAAAACCTATTTTCTTGGGATTTTATAAGAGTATTTCGTATAGGGCAAAAATCACATGCTCACAGTTTTGAGCTCTAACGCATCGTTCAGTGGTTTGAGGCCTTGAGTAGCTTCACTTCATGTTTTACGACTTGTACGCGTAGTCAGAATCGAATTTCGAGAAGTTCAGAGTTCATTCGGATGAAAATTTCTAATTTTGGAAACTTTAAGTTGGAAGAATTACCTGAAGTTTGACTTTTGAGTAAACGACCTCGGAATTAGGATTTGAAGGTTACAATAGGTTCATATGATGATTCAGACTTGGGCGTATATTCAGGTTAAGTATCGGGTGATCTTATGGCAGTTCAATGCTTAATTTGGAAAGTTAGCATTTTGAAAGTTTAAGAATTTCTTAAGTTTAATTTGAAGTGGACTTTGGTGTTATCGATGTCCCTTGAGAATTCGAGCCTTGGAATAGATTTTATCGTGATTTATGACTTGTACGTAAAGGTTGGCGTCATTCCGGAATGCTTAAGTATGAATTGGACGCATTCGTCGAAGTTTAAAAGTTTAAAGAAAGGTTTTGATCGTCGATTCGTAGTTTTGATGTTGTTTGGTCTGATTTGAGGCATCGAGCAGGTTTATGTCATGTATTGGGACTTTTTAGTGTGATTAGATGGGGTCCCAAGGGCCTCGGGTATGTTTCGGAGGGTCTACGGGTCATTTCGCTATGTTGAGCTTTTGTTTTCTAAGGTCATGTCCGCCCTCTTCGCATTCTCATGGAAACAGTCGCGTTCGCGGAGGCAGATTCGCGTTCGCAAAGAAGAAATTTCTGCTGCATTGGGCTGACTTTGGAAGTTTATATCTTGCAATCTATAAGGGATTTGGAGATAATCTAAAAATAAAGTTGTAACTCTTGGTGCCTAGTTTTCAAGAAGTCAAACCATATCTCATTTGGAGTTTTGTAAAAAACGTTATGACTATTATACTAGAGGCTGTCTGGAGGAGTTGGGTAGCTTTCTCTTTGCGATCGTGATTGGTTTCCACAACCGCGGAGGGAAATTTTGAGCTGAGAAAAGTTGTGCTTCGCGATCGCAAAGCATTGTTCGCAATCGCGAAGGTCAATACCTGTAAAAGCTATATTTCAGGGGTTTGGCTAATTTTCACCTCATTCCTTCCATGGCAGCCGACTTTGGGGCGATTTTGGAGTGCCATTTTCATCATCAAAATTTAGGCAAGGGATTTCTACACCTTGTGAGTTAAATACATGGTTTATACGTGGATTAAAACATGAATATTTATGGAAATTGTGGGATTTTAAGAGAAAAATCTATAATTCGGTATTTTTGGATTTTTACCACAAAATTGGACATGGAATTAGGAATAGATTATATATTTGAGTTTGTAGCATTATGGATAAAGTTTATCTTCAAGAATTTGGAAATCCGCGCACGTAAACCCGAGGGTTAACTTTGTTGACTTTTCGAGCGAAGTTGAGAATTATTATAAATTGTTAAATTATTCGCATTAGAGTATTGTCACGCCCCAAATTCGGGGAGCGCGACCGGCACTCAACCGAGTGAATCCGGCCGAGCAAGCCTATTAGATTCTTTCTATCCAAACTCACCCATGAAAAAAGAGAAGACATATTGTCATTAATTATACAATTGAGAGATTATGTGTACAATACCAAATTATTTCTATTAGTTACTCCATTTTAAAGTCTCCAAATACACGCATTTTTCATAATTTGAAGTGGAATAAATGATTCAAACACAACATAACTCGTTTGTCTTTCCCAGCACCCATATATATAACCCACATTATGTCTACGGAGCCTTTAATAGATAAAGAAGAGTACAATGATAGTTCCAGCAACAAGGCTCAGGCTATACCTCAAAACGTGAATATATAATGAACAAAAATACATGACCTCGGAATGAAGTGGGGCTCACCACGTCTGCTGGGTGGAGGATGTACTGCTATCACTGATTAATGCTACCTGCTGTGAAACTACCAGCATCCATTAAAGATGCAGCGACCCCGGCAAAAGGGACATTAATACCGTCAAATAGCACTACTATGTATAACTAAACACCCTCTCAATAGAATAAATAATAATAGGAGGAACAATCATAGAATCAATGGAAGCCTCAAACAATACCAAAACATCAAGTTAAGAACCACATAAGTTTTCAAGTAAATTTTCATATTTTTAGGTTGGAGATCTTTATTACCGATACACCATCATTCACAATACCATCATACCTTTACACAAAATCCGATCTCAGCCCGAATAGCTAGGCCGCCTTATTTGAGACGTCAACCACAATCACAATTTTAATTACAATTTCCAGCACAACCGTCATCATGTGTGCGTCATGGCGTCCAGTCACGGCCCGATCGAATAGGTTGTCTTACCCGAGATATTAACCTTTTTCTATCAATCATCTCACTTCATGCTTATTTCACATCTTTTCAATGCATCGGCACTAGTGGTCACAATTATAATATCATGCTTGGCAATTGGCCGTATTTCATATTTCATGCTCTCCTTTTTCATTTTCACACATCATCATTAGTATCAACAATAAAACTTTTTGTCATGCCCCAAAAAACGAGGAGCGCGACCGGCGCTCAACCGAGTAAACCCAACTGCGCAAGCCTATGAGGTTTCATTCTACCCAAACTAATTCATGAATAAATAGGATATGGACTCCATTAATCATACTTTGTAAGTATTTCATTAACAACTTTAATTTTATTTCCATTAGCTGCTTAATTCATAATTATCAAAATATTACAAGTTTTATAAATCTTGGCCAAATATCAAGATTTCTAACTCAATTCCCCATTATCAAACACCACCCACAACCTGTCTACAGAGCCTTTAAATACAACTGAAGAGTAATATGGAAATGCCGACAACAAGGCTCCGGCTATACCTCAAAATACAAAGTACATGATAAACAATTGATACAGGACCAAGTGGGGCTCACCATGTCAGCTGAAAGGAAGATGTGTCACTAGCTGCGACCACCACTGCCTGCTATGGAACCACCTACATCCATTTAAAGACGTAGATCCCCTGGCAAAAGGGACGTTAGTGCCATCGAATAACACTGGTATGTATAACTAAATACCATCTCATTAGAAAGAACAACCATACAAGAACAAAGAAATCATAAGGATTCAACAAAAGCTTTAAACAATCACCAAATCATCAAATAAAAGGTATCACATAGCTTTCACATAATTTCCATAGCTTTAGTTTGGGGCATTTAATACTGTTCATCATCATTCACAATACGACCGCTTTCTTGAGCGGAGTCCGATCACGACCCGATCGGCTAGGTTGTCTCATTTAAGACATGTACCTCATTCACAATCTCATTCTCACTTTCCGGAATTCAATATCAGCAACAATACCTCCATGTGTGCGGCATGGCATCCGATCACGGCCCGATAGGCTAGTCCGCCTTACCAAGGCATTGTTACTTTCTCATTAATCATCTCACTTCAATATTTATTTAACATATATCAATTCATAGGCACTTAGGGCCACAATTATCTCATCATACTTGGTATTAGGCCACATTTCATAACTCACATTCCACATCACTTTCACTTTCAACATCAAACTTGCAATTTAAGATACTGGGCACATACAAGAGCAATTCAAGTTGTAAGCATAGAGAGGAATTCTCATGATTCGTCATAATAATCACAATTTAAACTTGACTTGAAATCTAGGCAATTTAGCATATAGTTCACATTTTTCACATATCCTTAATTTACCAAGAATAGCACATTGAACACATTGAGACACACCTTTCACATATATTCTTGCAATACCAAATCCTTTGAAATAACAAATACTACATAAATCAAATTCCGGACTTACAACATCTGCGGGGACACCATGGGAGCTCAATTTCTAAGAAGAGGGGTTTTTAGCCATACGTACCTTGTTTAAGCTTTTCTTAAGTTTCTACAATCCACCAACACCTCTAGCAATAACAATCTATAAGGAGAAAGCGAAATCAATTAATAATTTAGAAGGATTTCCCATGGTATAACTCTCTTAGGAATTTCATCAAACACTCAATCATGTGAAATAGACTACAAGGTTCTACAATGGAAATTCCTTCTTTCCTCATCCAATTTCATCAAGAACTACCCAAAATAGTTCATTAATCCCACATACTATAGCTTAGTGTCATATGCATGGCCTATTTCTATCCCCACAATATATTTTTGAACTCATAATCTCATATATGAAATACTAGAAGTAGGACTTACCAGGAAGATAGTGAGCCAGAGATTAGCATGCTTGATTCCTGAGGGTTTGTGCAAGATTGATGATTAGGAGG
This sequence comes from Nicotiana tabacum, assembly GCF_000715075.1. Classification (NCBI taxonomy): domain Eukaryota; kingdom Viridiplantae; phylum Streptophyta; class Magnoliopsida; order Solanales; family Solanaceae; genus Nicotiana; species Nicotiana tabacum. The sequence continues at coordinate 90,983,307 of NC_134090.1, forward strand.
CTAGGCTCCCTCTTTTTCTCTCTAAAATGCTCTCACATCTCTCTAGATTTAGTGTAAAATGGTCCCAAATCAAGCCCCAAAGCTTATTTATCAAAGTGGATTCGGATATGAAAATTTCCAAAAATGACCCTCGAAGTCAAATATGTGGTACAATTATGCTATAGCATAATCGAAATGTGGGCAGCATTCTTGCAGCATAATCATCATGTGATAGCATAATCAACATACGAAAGCATAACATTTTGCCCGACACTGCTTCATTATGCGGCGCATATGCGGTCTGCATAGTCGTTTTGCGATCGCAAAATTGGTCGCAAATCCAGCCTTTGGTAATTTGATCATAACTTTGTGTAGGAATTTCCAAATGATGAATGGTTTGAATTTTTAGAAACTAGACTCGAAGCCCTTTCATTTGATAGGCTGTTCACCACATAAAACCTTATATATATTTAGATATGCTCGTCCAAAGTGTAGACTTGTGCAAAATCATTTGGAATTTTAGCCTAGTATGAAATTTTCCAATTTTTCTTAGACTTAGGCCTCCCATTAGACCCCACATTACACATTATAAGACTTATACACTTATTTACCAAATCTAATTGATGCCCATCATATTAATAGCACATAAAATATTATAATTAGCCTACCTGGAACCACGAAATCCTAAATTACTTGGAAAAGTTTCTGGGGCCTTACATTCTCCCCCGCTTAGGATCATTCGTCCTCGAATGAGGAGTAGAGTCTACCCTAAATGCTTAACATAATATATCTCTTTTCTTCTCACCTACCTCAAGTCCCTAAATTTTGACTAACTCCTAAATGTTGCAGAAATTTCGGCAGAGTCTCCTTTGTATCTAGGCCTATCCATCTGCCAGAGAATCACCAAAACTATCCTAGCAACACATACACAACGAGAGAAAGCACCACAATGTATATATCAACAATACTAATCTCACCATTACAAGCACTACATTATCATAAGAGTACCTGGACATAAACTACACTTTTCTAAATCATAATACCTAGAAGGTACCTTTCAAGTCAAAACCAATTGCTATACAATCAAGAGAAAATACTTTATTTCCACAACACTTTCAGTCTTCAATGTGGACTCTTATACTTACAGGCTTTGCCATAACACATTCACAGAAACAACCCCAACCTCCAAACTTATCTAACAAGGATGACAGCTAGATACCTCACATAATATAATTATCCATTAGCTTCACTTTCAATAATTTCCACCGGAATGATATGCAAAGGATATCCAACTACTTTCTTAGACATAGACACGTGAAAACATAAAATATATGGGGAACAACTATAGGGAAACTTCATACTCCTAGTGCGGCCTAACGTGAAATAAACTTATGCAACCTTCATTATCAACTCACATAACATCTTTAGGGGAAAGTATTGAGAATAACCTGTTCACCCTCCTCAATTCTAAATCTCTATACGAACACCCACGCTAAACCTTTGATGACCTTCAACAATTACTCTAAGATGTGCTATCATAAAATGACCATAAAATAACCTATCGAATATATGTGATCACACGGGGATGCTTCCTCTTTGACATGTTTGAACCTTCAATACCCACTAGATTTAATACAATGAGGAGTAACGAAATTCAAGATCAGGCTGGAATTATCCAGGAATCCATTAATGTGCTGAGCAGAGTATTTCATGAGGTTATATGCTAATAGACACGAAGATTACTACTAACAATACTAACATGGTTAATTATTTTGATGATATTAATTATTAGACAAATGAGGCATATGGGTAACTAGTACATTGACAATAGGAATCATTAAGGAGGAATATTCAAGTACGTGACCCAGTCGTCTCCTGGAGTGTAGGGAAAATTAGTTTATCGGGAAGGAGAATACTCTGGCACCTTGAATGCGATATGGGTTTCAAAGTACATGAAGTTGAATTACACTCCTATCGTTAACTAACATAAGGAATCTATGCCACAAGCCCATGAGGATGAAAAGGAGTTGAACACTTATGAGATTATCATGTTTCAAACAGCTTAACCTTCCTGATAATTGATCATATATGAGAGAACTAAAGATACCACAACTTGTCTTCCAAATCAATATGCTCATGATATGTGCAAAAATCTGAAGGCATCTAATCTCAACCTTTCACGAGTGAAACCACATAGCTAGGACATCTTAATATTGGGATGAAATCATGTATTGGTTAGAGGGGTTCTAATGGTTAACATGATGCTCCGGGGAGAAAGACAAATAACACACCTATCCACCCAGGAAGGTGGAATACCAAGGGTAGCAAAACTCCCCGCACATGACAATGACATCGTCAATAATCCTAGAAGTCGAGTGAGCTGAAGGCCACATAACCCATACAATCCGACCCATTTAAGACTTTAGAAAAGGGGATGCACTTTGGTTTGAAATCATGGCAATATAAGCCTGATTTTGAGCGAAATCATTACTTTTGGAACCCATGAGACAAGCCCACGTAGCCCTAGAAAATCGTTAACAATGGCGAGAAAGTATTTAAAACCATTACGAGTTGGTGTAGAATAAGGCCTCAAAGTGTCCACATGAATGAGTTTGAAAGAATGAGACATCTTAATGTATTTATCGGGGAAAAGTAACCTGGGTTATCTACTCACAGGGACAAGCAGAGTAGGTAAATGGTTGTTAGAAGAACATCTACAAGGAATACCAACAATATTTATTTACTCTAACAACAGGAATATGTCCCCATCCTTGATACTATAAGACTTCCTCTTTAATGCCATAAAACATAAATGAATTTTACAATGAGAGTTATCAGATTAAATAGAGAGTAGGGCAGCAAAACTAATGAGCACCATTTGGAACCAACAAGCTTAAACTGAGTTGAAGACATTATAAGTCTATAGTAAAGGGGAATTTACCCACTTCCAGTGTCTTTTTTTAAAAGGGGGCTTGTATAGTACATAAAAGTGAGGTGAATTGAATCAAATCATATAATTGGATAGCTAGTCGAGAAAATGAGATAAGATCGTATTGAAAAATATGGAGAAACGACACATGATGCAAGGTAAATGAAAAGAAAGTGAGAGAGCCTATGGAAGTATCCTTTACATTACATTGTAACCACTAGGAAGGGTGGTAATATAAGGGATTAAGAGAAGCTAAATTTTTGAAAGAAGATATTTGTATGTAGTCACGTGATGTATAGCTCGAGAATTCAAAAATCCAATTATGTTTAGCAACTCTACTTCACAATGAAGCACTACAACACACTTCTACACAACCAGCTATTACCAGCCACATTGGGAGATGCTATAAGACTTGATTGAGAGAAAGGCTTTGACAAATGAATGTGTTACTAGGTGTATTTCTCCTTGGTCAACCCAAAACCAAAAGGCGAGAGTTAGATTGATAAACAGATCGTTGGACTAGCATATGTGTAGATAATCCATTATCGAAAAGAGATCATTCAATTCCAGTAATTACGGCATGCTATCAACCCTTGATGAACTTGAAGTGAGGTGGGAACCCAATGAGATAGTATAAAATAATCATGGAAGTTTTTCAGGTGTTCATAATGAGTTCTCCATGGATTTTGACTTGAGAAATACCCAGATGCTAATGAAAGACAGAAAAACATGAGAAACGGGCGTTGTGCTATGATAACCCCCAAAGGTGTGCTTGGTCTTGACAGAGAACCTAGTAAGGGTCCTTATGAGAAAGGAAGTGTTATAATGACACGTAGAAGGATATGTTCTCTCATGGTTATCGAACAAGTGTTAGGAAACTAGCACAATGCATTCACTAACTAAGGAATACAATTAACACATGTTGTGGAGGTGTAAAGAGAAAATAAACATTTGTTATGAGCTGGACATGCTTCTGCTATATTAACTCCCAACTGCAACACACGACCATGCCACAGGCAACCACAATACTAGGAACAAATTGAGCTACTTACTGTGGGATGTCCCAAGTTGACACGAAAGTTATACTAAGATGGCGACACAAGATCTTCCTATGACGGGGATGTGAGGATCTCAATTTTCAGAGAGAGTTTATGCACACGGTAACCATTTCGATTGACATGCACTCATGTGATAGGTGTTAAGGTATGCTCTTATGTTACTAGACAGTGAGACGCTCTCATGATGATACTCGAAAAAGAGTAGAGTGACTGTTCAGACCATAGAAGCCATATATAGACCAGTGAGTAAAAGAGTGACTCGAGAAGGATCGCAACACTGAAATGCTTTACATGGAACTTGACACCACATAGGTAAACTTTATGACAGAGCATGCATAGGCACAAATGAGCAGATATTGTCCATTTAAATAAAAAGATCATGTAAGAAATTTATCAGGCATAGTCACTTGTTGAGAATTTAGGAAAGTAAGTGGAAAGTGTTAATCCTAGAGTTATAACTCAATTCAAGGACATAATTATAGAACTTAATTCCACAAGAGTATGTAAATAAGAGAATTTGTGATAGAGTGGATTCACGAATAATACGTCTTGTTCACGGAGTAGGTACATGCAATGTTTTGTGAATCAGCATCTTATTACGACCATGTTCATGAGAACTCTTCAATATGGGTGCACCTATACAAAAAGGAAATCGTGCGGTGTTCATAATGATATAGCAAAGAGTGACTTACTTGGTAACATTATATTAGTGGGGCAGTGCCTTAACTGATGCACCCTCACTCCACACCTGTAATATACATTGGTAACATACTGATATACTACATGATCCGGTGGTGCAGTGACATTAATAGGAACAAGGGTACTCCACTTAGCAACAAGTTCTACCAATCCCTCTATGGCTCAATACATTCTTCTAACAAACTCTTGGTCAATCTCCCTTAGATTCAATGGTGGGGTCATTCCCTCCTTACTGCTTCAAACTCGTGGATTATGGTTTCAAGATTACTCATCTTGAGAGTAAGACATAGTGAGGAAATTAGCTGCATATCTTGGGTTCTACTGCACGATCTGGAGTATCAAAGAACGGTGAAATTTTTTAATGTCCAAATAGCCTCCAACTTATAGATGTGGTCGACAACACACCAATAAGAAGGACTCTACTAGACACTACTCTGAGACATCCTAGGACACTTTAAAACCTTAGGCTCTGATACCAAGTTTGTCACGCCCCAAAAATTGAGGAGCACGATCGGTGCTCAACCGAGTAAACTCGAATGAGCAAGCCTGTTAGGTTTCATTCTACCCAAAATAACTCATGAATAAATAGGAGATGGAGTCCATTAATCATACTTTGTAAGTATTTCATTAACAATATCCATTTTATTTCCATCAACAGCTTAATTCATAATTACCAAAATATTACAAGTTTTATAAATCTTTGCCAAATATCAAGATTTCTAACTCAATTCCCCATTATCAAATACCACCCACAACCTGTCTATGGAGCCTCTAAATACAACTGAAGAGTAACATGAAAATACCGGCAATAAGGCTCCGGCTATACCTCAAAATACAAAGTACATGATAAACAATTGATACAGGACCCCGAAATGAAGTGGGGCTCACCATGTCAGCTGAAAGGAAGATGCGTCACTAACTGCGACCACCACTGCCTGCTAGGGAACCACCTAACCATTTAAAGACGTAGCGCCCCCGGAAAAAGGGATGTTAGTGCCATAAAATAGCACTAGTATGTATAAATAAACATCATCTCATTAGAAAGAACAACCATACAAGAACAAAGAAATCACAATGATTCAACAAAAGCTTTAAACAATCACCACATCATCAAATAAAAGGAATCACATAGCTTTCACATAATTTCCATAGCTTTAGTTTGGGGCATTTAATATTGTTCATCATCATTCACAATACCACCGATTTCTTGAGCGGATTCCGATCACGACCCGATCGGCTAGGTTGCCTCATTTGAGACATGTACCTCAATCACAATCTCATTCTCACTTTCAGAATTCAATATCACCACAATACCACCATGTGTGCGGCATGGCGTCCGATCACGGCCCGATCGGCTAGGACGCCTTACCAAGGCATTGTTACTTTCTCATTAATCATCTCACTTCAATCTTCATTTCACATATATCAAATAGGCACTTCGGGCCACAATTATTTCATCAAATGTGGAATTAGGCCACATTTCATAACTCACATTCCACATCACTTTCACTTTCAACATCAAACTTGCAATTTAAGATAATAGGCACATACAAGAGAAATTCAAGTTGTAAACATAGAGAGGAATTCTCATGATTCGGCATAATAATCACAATTTAAACTTGACTTGAAATCTAGGCAATTTAGCATATGGTTCATATTCTTCACATATCCCCAATTTACCAAGAATAGCACATTGAACACATTGAGACACACCTTTCATATATATTCTTGCAACACCAAATCCTTTGAAATAACAAATACTACATAAATCAAATTCCGGACTTACAACATCTGCGGGGACACCATGGGAGCTCAATTTCTAAGAAAGGGAGGTTTTAACCATACATACCTTGTTTAAGCTTTTCTTAAGTTTCTACAATCCGCCAACACCTCTAGCAATAACAATCTATAAGGAGAAAGCAAAATAAATTAATAATTTAGAAGGATTTTCCATGGTATAACTCTCTTAGGAATTTCATCAAACACCCAATAATGTGAAATAGACTACAAGGTTCTACAATGGAAATTCCTTCTTTCCTCATCCAATTTCATCAAGAACTACCCAAAATAGTTCATTAATCCCACATACTATAGCTTAGTGCCACATGCATGGCCTATTTCTAACCCCACAATATATTTTTGAACTCATAATCTCATATATGAAATATTAGAAGTAGGACTTACCCCGAAGATAGTGAGCTAGAGATTAGCATGCTTGATTCTTGAGGGTTTGTGCAAGATTGATGATTAAGAGACTAGGTTCCCTCTTTCTCTCTCTAAAATGCTCACACCTCTCTCTAGATTTAGTGTAAAATGGTCTCAAATCAAGCCCCAAAGCTTATTTAGCAAAGTGGGTTCGGATATGAAAATTTTCAAAAATGGCCCCCGAAGTCAAATATGTGGTGCAATTATGCTATAGCATAATCGAAATGTGGGCAGCATTCTTGCAGCATAATCGACAACTATATCGAATATGCTACAGCATAATCAACATGCGACATCATAACGTTTTTCCCGACACTGCTTCATTATGCGACGCATATGCGGTTCGCATAGTCGTTTTACGATCGCAAAATTGGTCGCAAATCTAGCCTTTGGTAATTTGATCATAACTTTGTGTAGGAATGTCGAAATGATGAACGGTTTGAAGCTTTAGAAAATAGACTTGAAGACCTTTCATTTGATTGATTGTTCACCACATAAAACATTATATATATTTAGATATGCTAGTCCAAAATTAGGACTTGTGCGAACTCATTTGGAATTTTAGCTTAGTATGAAATTTTCCAATTTGACTTAGACTTAGGCCTCACATTAGAGCCCACATTACATATTATAAGACTTATACACTTATTTACCAAATTCAATTGATGTCTATCATGTTAATAGTACATAAAATATTATAATTAGCCTGCCTGGCACCACGAAATCCTAAATTACTTGGCTTTTGAGGCCTTACACTTTTCAATTCAAGACTTTAGATACACATGTGAGCAATTAAGAGTCTTAAGCATATAGAGATTTTTCACATAATTTGGCATGAAAACCTTTATTCAAACTTGACTTGAAGTCGTAACATTTATAACGCACAACCCACACTTTGAATATATCCTCAAATGATAGGATAGCAGGATAAAAGCATTTGGAACATATATTGAACATATATCTTTCAACACAAGTTTACTCGGAACAGCCAATTTTACAATGATCAACTCGAGTCTTGACTAACTTACATGAACACCATGGAATTCAATTCTAAGAAAGGAATTTAGCCAACATACCTCATTTGGGCTTTCTTAAAATCTAAAATATTCCGAAATTCTTAGAAACTTTAATATATTTTAGAAATATAACTAATTGAACTAAATTTAAGGAGATGATCATGGTTCTAGCTCATTTGAGCATTCTATCAAACACTAGATGTGCATTAAGGTTTCAAGACCCTTTTTATGGAGATTCCATCATCCTATAATCCATTCTTTACCATTTTTAGTTCACAATCTTTCTACACCCTTTGTTAACACATGCATGCAAAATAAACAACTTTCACACCCAAGAATTGTCTTGCTAATTACCTATTTTTAGATAAATTTTCGAAATTAAGAATTAGGGTGTAGAATCTTACCTCTAGGATAAAGACCTAGTGTGCTTTCCTTGATAATCTTCAAAGACTTAGGCAAGAATTGAAGAATAATTTGTTGAAGATCACTTTACCACTCTAGGACACTCTCTCTCACTCTAAAAGTATCAGATTTTTCTCAAGAATGGTCCATTGCATCTATTTTAACGAGGTAGGGTCGGGTTATAAAACCAAAAAAATAAGGCTCCGGAACAGGATCTGCGGTTGCATATGCAACCGCATAATGCTTCTGCGGTCCGCATCATTGGCCCTCCAGAACTGGCATTTCCTGCTTCACTCTACGACCAGTCTGCGGTCCGCAGACCTATTCTGCGGTCGCATAATGCGCCACAGAACCTCCATTACTACAAAAAAGGTCTTTGGCGGTAATTATTTAGCTGTAATAAGGTAATTATCGCTAATGAATTATTTAAGCTGAAATATTAGCAGCTCATGATCAATAGCCAGTAAAAGATATTCTTTTACCGATAATAAAAAAATTACCGCTAAAAAGCACTAATTGAAATTAACTTTTTTATTATGTTAACTTTTCCTCATACAAAAAAATTCCTTCCAATTTTTTTGGACAAGAAATTACATTCCCTCCGATTAGAAAAAAACAGGAAAACATATTCTCTTCAAAATTAAAGACGTACGCCAGTCGCCAATTTAAAGGTGAGGCACGCCGTAGCAAAACCTACATGCTTAACAATAATGTTGCAACAATCTCTGCTAGTCCGCCCTGCCACGGTCTCCGACCATCCCCAAGTAACTTCTGTTCTTACCCAGCAGGTTTCTTGAAATCGATTTACAATTGATTTTGGGTTGATGTTGCTCGAATATGCTCAATCGTCGCTGTCAATCTTCTCTTTCTCATCCGTTTCCAACTTCTCTTTTCGTGTAGGTTTCAAGATTGTTGCAGAAATAATTCTTCTCCTTTAATTTCTTGTCTATCGGCAAAAATTTCTGCTTACCAGGTACCAATTTCTAATTTTGATATCAAACTATGGTGTTTTGGGATTTGTGAAAGTATAGCTTTTTTGTGTTTGCTAAGTTTTTTGTGATATCTGCCTTCTGTTAGATTGATAGTTGATTGATTGAATTGATTCTTCCTCTGTTACTCTATTGTTGTTTATTTGTCTGCTGCTTTTTTGTTGTTTACTCTGATTGATAGTTGGCTGTGATATTTGCTGCCTTTTTTGTGTTTACAATTTCTGTTTTCTTGTCTTTGAATTGGTTCCTCTGTATTTTTCTAAGGTACTACTAGGCGGAACTAAGCAAATAAGATTCTGGGTTGTGGCCTCTCTATTTTTTGCCTTTTTTTAATCTTTCTTGAACCCTGCCCTTCCTGCTCATCTGAATTATTTTGGTCAGCGGACATGATTCTTTGTAAGAATCTGTTTGTTCTTGTTTTTGGCTTGAAAGAGGAATATGCATGAATCCCCAAATTTAGGTGTAAATGAGTATAATTTGCAAGAATATGTTTAATCTAGTATTTCTTCTACAGATTGGAGGAGGATTAATTTTTTAATCCCTAAATTCAGGAAATCACAGGAAGAGTATTACAGATATTAGATATTAGATCAATTTTATATCTCCATGAAATGCTTGCCTTTCATTCTGTGGAGTCTCTAGTATAGACGCTTCATATATAGTGACCAAGTGCTAGCGATAAGTCTCAAGAACTGGTGTTATTTTAGCATTTTAGACAAATACACTACATTGCTAAGCTCTAAATTATAGGATACCAACAATGCATCCTAACAATACAAGTATGGCAGTCCACTGCCGAAATATCCTTTTAGGCGTTGGATATTCCGTTAAAAATTTTAAGTGTATACACTTTATTTCTTTCTTGTCATGTTTGGTTTAAGTAGTCTTTAACTGAAACTTTAGATGGATAATTTTTTTTAAAATAATACACTAGGCAAGTGCCTAGGGCTAGTTTTTATGAATATCTAAAGCAAAACAAGCAAAAGTAGTGTAGAGTCTTACAAGATGTAAAGACATATGCTAAGGTAATTACATAGCCCCTATTACCAGAACTGAGCAAGGAATACTCAATCCTAATAGTACATTCTGAACTAATTAACCAATGATAAAGAAATATAATAATGTAGTAAGGTTCTTGAATAAAAACTAGCACTAAGCATGCCATGATAGAATCTGTATAACTCATTGCCCAGTAACTCTGTCTTCCGTGCATAATGTAGATCATGATCTATCCCATAATGTGTCCACCCTGCTGCATATAGTGAAGGAAAAGGCATAGAAGCAGAGCAGGTATCATGTAGGCGCTCGCACAAGCAGTTATTAGCATAGCATTTGTTGTAGGTGTAGTACTTGGCCTCCAGTTTTTGTATACATTTTCTGCTTGTAATCTTGATGTCTCAGCAGATACATCATACATGAAGGTATGATGTCCCTAACTGTAGATGTAGCTCGAATTTCTCCCATGTTGTATCCAAAATGTCCGCAATCATTGTCGAATAGGTGATCACGTCCTGTTTGCCATGAAGATCGAGTGTTCCCCAGCAGTATCTTTATGTAAAATTTATGTGGCACCATTCTTGGGATGTAGTATGAACAAAGTGAACTGGGTAATGACTTCCCAATACCTTCATTGTTCCCATTTTTAGATGCCATAAATATGAACATGTCACGTACCAAAAACTAGGCAGCCATCGCGTGTATATCCAAGAATAATTATTCCTTATTTGTACCTTCACATTAGAGGAGCTCATGCTTAGTATAGGGACTGGTGTTTAGGTAGTACTTCTTGATGACAACCCTTCGAAATTTGAAGGTCTAGCAATCACTTTCATTCCCTTGAACACCGGTGCATCTCCATGTTATCATGCTTATGCTTACCAGTGACATCCCTTCATGGGAATGAGCACATAGTCCTGATACCACCCATAAAAGTTTAGTCACATGGTAAGGCATGTTTACAGTAGTTTTTCCTGCAAAAAAGAACACTATGTTAGTCAAAAAACAACATACTATGATCTCCTCCCTAAGGTTCGATCACAATATTCAATATGATCTCCTCTCCTCCTTCTATTTTCTATCTCCATTATCCCTAGTTCTTGGCAGCCCTCACCCTCAAATATGGCATTGCAACTTGTCATTGTTGACAATTTTTTTACCATGTGTGGGCAGTTGTGCAAATTCCTCTGCTTCAATATCCCCCAGTAAAGAGCATAGTTAGCAATATAGTCTGCCAAACTATTGCCCTCTCTCAATATATGCGATATATTAACAGTACACTTCTGCATTACTTTCTTGATCTCCTCCACATGATTAGCAATATTCCAAGGAGAAATCCATAGTCCTTCCAGTACATTCTTCAACAGTAACGAGTCAATTTATAGCATCACTTGGACATATTGGTGTTCAACACAGAATATCAAGGCTTCCAAGATAGCCAATGCCTCTGCCTCATTGTTTATTGTCTCATGTATTTCTTTCCCTCTTGTATAATGTGCATCTCCTTCTTCATCCCTCAACACAAAACCTATGGAACTTCTTCCTGGGTTCCTCGAGATGTTCCATCTATATTTACTTTGATCCACCCTGGGCTAGGAAACTCCCATGTCACCTTAGTCACCTTCAAAGCTGGAGTGTACATCTCCAATTTTTTACTTAAATCTGGCCATTTGTGGGGGATATTTTTCATGCTAGATTTCCTTAATTTAACAAGAGATTGTAAAGTAGTGGAAACTTGGTATATGACTCTACTGATAGTCACCACATCGCCATATTTATAGCTATTTCGTCTTTTCGACAGCTCCCAAATGATGATCGTTGGCAGTGCTTGCAAAATAGGTTGAAATCTTGTTATAGTGTCTTTTTTATAGTTATTCATCGCAGTTATAGCCATATTTATAGCTATTCATCGCAATCATAGTGTCTGTTAATTATTTATAATATAAACTAACTTATATTCCGTTTAGCTCTAGAACTAGATAAATTGATTCTTAATGAACAAAAGAGTTATAAAAAGGAATATTCAGACTAGAACTAGATAAATTAATTCTTAATGAACAAAAGAGTTATAAAAGGAATATTCACATAACTGATAAACGTGAAAAAAGATGCAGAAGACCACCAGGAAAATAAAATGACACTAACAAATTAAACTGATCAGTACTTGACAAACTACATACTCTACTTCTGCAATAACTATTTTCCCCTAGCACACGTCTTCGACCTCAATGCAACAGCACAGAACAAGTTAACAGAATACCGAATAATAGAGAGACTCACTCTTCAAGCATCCAATAACTTCGCCTCTGAAAGTTCTCGTTGTCCTCCCCATGGGTATAGTAACTTTGAAGAACATCATTGCTTCCTTCAATATTTCATGTAGTTCTTTCACAGCTTTACCATCCTCCTTTCTCCACTGGTGACCATCTTCACAGAAATATGGTAGTAATTTCCGATCAAATAGATACAAGGAGCCGCCTGGAGGTCTATGTGGATAACTTCACATATTGAAGTCATTGGAGGTTTACATCCCGGTAGGCTCCTTTTCCTTCCCCTAGTAAAAGAATAAGGGGATCTGGTTTTGGTTAAGCGAGCATAGTCTTTGATTTTGAGAGAGTTTCCTGCAAGGGATCATTACCATTTGTGGAATGTACATGGATAGATGTCCTTTTTACTCTTTTAAGTTCTATCGACACTACATATTGTGATGTTTCAATTAGTTAAGTGACCAGGTATAATCCACGTCACTGTCAGTATTTCGTTTCATTGTTGTATTTTTTTGCTTTAAGATCAATCTTGTTCGGCTTAGCTTGTGTGTACCTCTACTAATCCACCAGACAATCTATCCAGCCCACTAGTGCAGGTTGTCAAGATAGCCGTGGTCACCCCTGGTGGAGCAGATGTCTCACACCAAGTGTTGTAGCTGGAATTCGAACTTGTGATCTCCAAGTTGTTACTCCCATGCCTGAACCACTATATTGTCACCTTGTGGATGCTCTATTTGTCTAGAGCATTCAAGTGATTTTCCTCTGGCTTTCCTAGGTTGGACCGTTGGAGCGTAAGTACCTCCAAAATAAAACCATTTATGGTTGTCTCTGTGCCATTGAAGAAAAAAAGATCTTATCTCTTGCTGTAAATACACCAAACACAGTTCCAAAAGTAACTCCAAGACTCCTACTTCTTGTGTTGCACATTCGACAGTATGAGGTGCTACTGTATATTTAGTAATTTCCTCACTCTTCAAGATCTCTTTTGGGGTTGATTATGCCTTGGAAGTTTTGGCTCTAGCAAAGAGAGAAATGTTCTGTAGGGGCTTACCAAAACAAATAAATAAATAAAATTCCTCTAGGTAAATACTCCATGACCAAGTTGTGGTACTATTGGCTTATTAGAAGGCTAGAGTTTTCCTCAGATAATTACATCCTCCTTCATTTGTGGGGCTTAGTACTCATCCATTCCGTTTTACTTGTCCCGTTTACTAAAAATGCTTGTTTCAAAATATTTGTTGTTTCAGGAAAACGGGAGAGAATTGATTCTTTTTTTTAAAAACTTTATCCTTACTCTAATAAATTAGGAGAGAGATTAATGTGCTGAAAGGAATAGTAACAAATTGATATCGAAGAATACAAAGGAGGAAGTTAATGTTTTTCTTTAGGGCTGTGCAAAAGGCAAAAAGCAAGTAAAAGAGAATGGAGGGAGTATATTCTCTAGCTCATATTTTAGTGCAAGGGCTTTTGAAAACAATTCTTGTACTTCATAGATATAGACAATGGTCATTCTTATGGTTGAAATCCTATACTTTCTAGAGAAAAAGATTGAAGGTGGAGATATTAAAAAGATATCCAGTGTTCTTAGTATTGATTTGCTCCTTTGTAGAATTTAACATAGCTACTGCTCTTGATTTGCTTTTACAGACCGATGGAGCACATCGTCCTTGTGCATTATAGAGAAGTAAAAGAGGTATTTCCTCTTTTACTCATTAGTTTAATCATTTGGTGCTTTCTGTATGTTGTTCTGGGTTTAGTTGTTTGTTAATTCTCTGATTATGCACTTAATATCTATCTTCTGTTTTACATAGTCCCGCATAATATATCTCTACATGCATCTATCGGTGTTCTCTACATTATAACTTTTAGAAGGGGTTTCTATGTGTTTTCTGGCAAACGTGATGGATTCATTGTATTCTTGTTCCTAGACCCTGATTTGAGAAGCAAATTATTAGGGTAGAGGAAAGGGAAATATGAGTTAAATGTCGTCAATAACTCTCATGAATATTAGTAGTACTCCTCAATTTCATATTATATGACTGTGTTTGACTAGAATGGGAGTTTCATATAATAATTGACATGTGTATGATGCTAGGGGTAGAGGAAGAAATTATTAAGTATGGTTGAAAAGTAAGTTTGATAGAGAAAATATCACATCAAAGTTCAAAATTTTGAGTATTTAAACAAATTGAATTTTTTGAAGTTGTGAAAATTGTGTAGAATAATATTATTAATGGATCGTCTAACATTTTGAGACTTCCTGGATAGAAAAAAATGTCATATAACTAGAAACAAGATTTGTATGATCAGGAAAGGAGGATTTCATTCTCAGTAGACATCGTATTACTATTTTAAGGCGTGCACCCAATTTACTTGTATTATTCTGTATAGTTATTAGTCAGTCAATCTTAAAAACAACACAACATGCTATTGAAGATCAGGAGCAGTGGTCAATAACAGGAAATTGTTACAGATCTCTTCCTTCGTTTCTTTTCTAATTTTATTGTCTCTTCTGTTGAGTCTACGGTCTCCCGAAAACCGCCTCTCTACCCTTTCAGGGTAGGGGTAAGGTGTGCATACATTCTACCGTCCCCAGACCCCACTAATAGGATTTTACTAGGTATGTTGTTGTTGTTGTAAAAATAGAGTATATATCTTGAGAGTCAACAAATAGGAGTAGTAAGTTTTGAAAGTTTTAAAATATATGATATATGGTTCTTCTATAAATTATAAGTTTAATAATTCTATTCTAAAAAAGTTTTATGAACCAATATGTGAAAACTATAGAAGAGTGTGATAAGATATGTCAAGACTAGCATTTTCTTTGTCACCACATTCTGCTGCTGATGTTGATGTTAATGATGCTCTCAATAACTGATAAATCTTTTTTAAATAACTACAGTAGTTTAGTTAAGACATCATGGATAGTAACGTAAATTCAACTACTGCAATAAATGATAGACTGAAGTGACTCTTGACCTCACAATATAACCCTTTTTCATGCACAAAATCCTTTTCCCTTAGAAATTCCTTATGAAACAGACAAGAGTTGAGGCTTTTCTTGTTTTGTTTTGCTGCATTATGAGATCTCTTTACTCTAAACTCTTCTGAAATATCAAATAAACATGTTCTAGGAAAACTTTTAGCTTGGGCAGTGTTTTGACAGCACAAAAATTGAGGTTCGCAGAAGATCTACAGCTTCTTCATAAGTGAAATCCATTGCTTACCCTGCCATTAAAGCATTCAACTCCATACCAACCCTTGCATGCTTGAGAACTTTGTGTCCATGAAACTAATAAGGAACTGCTTTGGTTTTGGAGAGTTGCTTTCCATTTTAGGAGGGCAGTTGCTTCCTTAGTAGAAGCAAAAGTAACTGTGAAGAGGTAGGAAAGAGCGAAAAAATGAAGTAAAGAAAATAATTTGGAGCCTATTTTTCCTTGTGATTGAGGTGTTGACCACCCTAAACCATTCAGCAACTTCTTAGCTGGAGTGCATTCAGAAGTTACGCTCTCACCAAGAGATAATTTTCTAGCATATGTTCCTGGACCGCTTCGTGAGGATTCCCCTAAGGATTCCCACTGAATCATGAAATTTCAGGAATGAACACAAAAAGGAAATGGGTATACAAGGAATAAAATGTAGTTCTTCCTTTTCATAAGTAATATTTTATTGATGCCAAAACAATACTAAGGTGGTTCTGGGAAGAAAAATACATAGTTCTATACTACTATCATTAAAAGCTATTGAGTCTTGTTCAGAATCAAGTCCCTTCTAATGCAGCTTTAAGTTGAAGTAATAGATCCCTTTTCAATACTCAATTTATCTAGGAGCTACGCTAGCTTTGTATATCTTATATTTGTTAGATTGATTGCCAAGTCTTGCATAAATTTCATATGTTTTTGCTTTCTACATTGGTCTGATAATCTCTGTTTTGCATTCTTCTTTTATTTAGTGATTTCTAGTAGAAGAAGATTTGCTTGCTTATGCGTATATCTACAGTGCTCACATATTTCATCTATTGACATAGTTATTTTATAATTTCAGGTTATACAGTCTTATGATTGAAAATTTAGCGGCTCAAAGATTTCAATATGATGAAGAGTTGCAAATATTACTTGAAGATTATTATTCGTTGCAATTAGTCATATAATGACATTAGTTATTTACTTCAAACAATATATGTTTTTTTTAAGTTATTGTGATATTAATATTTTGGATTAGTACTTTCTTTTGTTTGTTAAAATTTTATGAGATACATTATGTTTTTATGAATTAATATTAGTATGTTTTGTTATTTGGAACCGTGTTTGAATCAATATATTAGCTATTATTAATGGTGGCTAAACTATTGCTATTATAGCTTGTGACATTTAGCGCAAATTTAACAGGACATATCGATTATAAAAATGGACGATAAAAGGATAAATTGTGATGTCTCTACTAAGGATATTGTAGCCGTTATAATTGCTGCTAAAGATGACTTTTAGTGGCAATTTAATTGAATTTGCTAGCCATTAAAATGGATGCTAAAGGGCATATTAATACATTTTTAGAAGGGATATTATAGCCATTCTAATTGTCACAAACATTTACCACTAAAGGTATGAACTTTTAGCGACAACTTTTTTTGAATTTAGTGCCTATAAAAATGGACACTAAAAAAGAGTTAGTAGCCGTTTTAGTTTGGATTTAGCAGCCATCATAATTGTCGCAAACAATTGTCGTTAAAGCAAATTATAATTAGTGGCAATAAGTCATACCTTTACTAACTTTTGTGATAAATGCCACTAAAGGCTTTAGCGACCCTGGCTTCAACGGCTAAAGATCAATGGACGGTAAATGATATAGCGGCTATTGTTATTGCCGCTAATTTTCTTTTTTATTGCCGCTACATCCACTTTTTGTTGTAGTGCTCCCTCCAAAAATATTTCCAAGATGAATCTGCGATCGGTATGCAGCCCGCGAAATCGTTGTGCGGCCGCATAATGGACCGCGAATAAAATTTTCTCAAGTTTCTGCTTCACTCTGTGGCCATTCTACGGCCCGCAGAGTGATTATACGGCTGCATAATGGGCCGCAGAGATGCCTTCTTCTGCCAACATTTTCCTTTAACACATAAGTCCATCTCGGCACCACGAAATTTCGTATTTTATGTAAAATTTTATGGGGCCTTACAAGTATATTTTGATTGATTTACACGTTGTTTGACTAGTTTCGAAATATTTGGCTATGAGTTGAGGTGTTAAAGCGGTGTTGGAGTCAGTTATGGAACTTCGGAGTGGGCTAAGTCTCCTGTCTAACCTTGTCAGGGAGAAACTACTCCTAAGTGATGTAATTATTATGTGCTACTAGTTGTGGGTGCTATGTACGCACAGGGTGACGAGAGTCCGTATGTAGCTAATGCATGTTTATGTCCAGGTAGACTTAGGACTTTATCATGTAATATTTGAATTATTTGAACTCATTCTGGTGGCTTAATTAATTTAATTTATAATTAAAATTGATTTAGAATTATATGTATATATTAGGCCGAGCCTTATCACCTTGAGTTGTTGGCAAGTTATTTGAGAAATGGTAAAGGTTATATTCACTTTGTATTCATATACAGTATTGTAAGCACGTATCTCGTAATTCGTTAATTTTCTTCCTTTCTTATGGAGCAGGCTGAATGTCTCGGCACTATAATAGATGCATCTATGGTTCGTGCCGCTCGACCCTTAACAGTGTACACATTATTCTGGATCGGGTCGAACGACCTCGGTATAATCGTGCGTTATTTCGCTGACAGTTCGAATATTCATGAGGTTATCCTTCCTCGGATGCCTGGCATTTTATATGGTATTTTGTTATCCGTTTGATACTGCCACTTGATATATCTGAGCTTTTGAGGTAGAATACAAAACTGGAAAATTCATACCTTTAAAAGAAATTTATGAAAGATTATGTAACTTACAGATTTACCCCATTATTGTTGTATGCTTCATATGTGTTTATGATTTATTCTATTGCTTTATTGGATCTCTAGTAAGTGTCGATGTCGATCCCTCGTTACTATTTCTCCAGGGTTAGGTTAGATACTTACTGGGTACGCGTTGATTTACATACTCATGCTACACTTCTGCACTAAATGTGTAGGATCTGACAGGTTCAATTTGTGGTTATCTTGGCCCGTAGGCATAACTGCTGAGGAGACTTTATGGTGAGCTGCATTTCAGGCTACGCATCGTAGCCCACAGAGTCTCCATCGTACTATTAAATCTATCCTGTCTTAGTTACATTCTGGACAGATGTTGTATTATTATCGTACTCCTTAGCTAATGCTCATAGACTTGTGACACCGGGTTTTGGGATATTCTAGATGTTGAGGTAAGTTTACTTAGCATTTACACACTTTTATTATCTATTCTATTTAAAGTGTAAGTTTCCATGATTTTAATGCGTTGATTTCTTTATCTAATAAAATGCACAATTTTGAAAATAATAAAATGTGTAATCAAGTAGGTAGTTCACTGTTGGCTTGCCTAACGATGACGTTGAGCACCATCACGGCCTATAGTGAGTTTTGGGTCGTGAAAACGCAGACCTTACCCCTATCCCGATGGAGTAGAGAGGCAATTTCTGAAAGACTCTCGGCTCAAGAAGACCAAACTTTGGAAAGTTACAAGGAAAGCCAAAGATGGGAGGTGAAATGCAATATCTCTAACTACTGGGTAAATTACTGTTATAAAGACAAACATGAAGGGAGGTGTTTGAAACTATTATTTCCTACTAGAGTAGTTCAAAAGCTTAGCAAATTAGGGGTGTGACCAAAAGAAAAAGAGAGAAAAACTAATTGCGAGAGTATTACTTGGTAGAGCATTTTTTAAGTTTATAGTGTATTTGTCGGAGACGAAAAGAAATTTTAAAGAATTAAGATATTACTTTCTTTTTATCGAATTATTTCTTTGAGTTATAACTCAAAAAAAATCAAATGACAAGATTTTAAAAGGTACATTGTATGTCGAAGCTTATTTCCTTCAAATAAACTTCTTGTCAGATTTAAATTAATATCAAAATTATTAGTAAATATCATTCTTCACATCACTCTAAACATTTGTCTTTGAATATATTTTCTACTCCTCTGATATATTTATATATTAGAGTCATCATTATTTTAAAAAAAAATCTGCAGAAAAAAAAAATTAACACAATTTTTTTTTAAAAAATGTGCAGAAAAAAGGAGCGGAATTCTTCTTTTTTTTTTTTTAAGTTTAGGTTAAAGTTGCAATTATCACAATTTTAACTAATATTTCACATATTTGATTCAATGTTACTTGAATAATGTGGATGCACTTCAAAACTAAAATGATAAAAATAGTAGGCCAAGAAAGTACTCAAGTAATAGCGTTGAGGAATAATTAAAGTACAATTTGGGAATGGCGACATTGCCTTTCATATAAAAAGTGGGTTTTATTAGGGTGTATGACTTTTGGAGAAAGAGATGAATTGTTTAGTAACGTTTTTATCCTAAAATAAAGAAAACTCATTTTACTAGGTAAATTTATCAAGTTAAATGACCATGGAGGAATTAACTCTAGATAGTTGAATAATGAAGAGTTGACAAGTCACTTCGTAAACGAAAGGTTTAATAATTCTGTCAGGGGTAGTTTGGTTTGAATACGGCTTATGCCGGGATAAGTTATATTGGTATAAGTTATGCTTGAATTAATTATGCTGAGATTGTTTTTTATTCTTGTTTGGTATGTTGTATTAAATATGACAATTGCATAATTTGTAAGAAGAATATATAAGTTATACCGGTACTAATTACCACCCTCTATAAAGTATAAGTTATCCCGATGTTAATTTTATTTCTGAAATAACTTATACCTGATTTGTTAACCAAACAAAGTATTAAGATAATATTAAATTTTTATAACAGCATTATATCTTCTTATGTCTCATACCAAACAGACTCCTTAGATCACTTTGATTACCGATATAAAAGTAACTTTAGGATCAAAGGAGGGAAAAAAGGAATAGAACCAAAAAAAAAAAAAAAAAAAAAGTGATGAAGGGACGTTTAGGGCTTAGGCTATAGATGCCGGAAGCTGTGGAGCAAGGCCAGCGGAATGTTGAATGTGTTATTTCATTTTTCCTTTTTTATCTCCACATTAATTGAAAACCCACTAAAAGACAAGTATAATTCCAACAAAAAGCTACTTAGTCTCTTGAATAAAAAGTATTTTTCTCACATTATTGGAAATTAAGTTCAAATACTATTACTCCTTTGGATCCATTTTATTTGTCGTAGTTATTAAAAATAATTGGTCCAAAATACTTGTCTTGTTAAAAAATTAAGATATGTGTAATATTCTTTTCCAACTTTTGTATGGGGTAAAACTTATTTATGATAGCTGGACGAATGACGGTGTGACACGTGGCATTGAAGACAGGTGGGATATGAGCCAGCAAACAGTTGTCACCGGTTGCAAGCATCGATCGATCAGCGCCTAACAAGCCCAGTAGATAGAACAATCGATGGCAAAGATTTGCCGCATTGTCATCAAGTAACATTCATTGGGCAGCCGTTACAAAGAATATTTGCATTTAAAGCCAACCGTTATGCACCCATCAATGACGATTTTATTCTCTGCACACAAAAGCTGTAATTTTGTTATCTTGCTACGCTCAAATTGAACACCTGAACAACCTCTTTTACTTTTGTCCTCGAAAAGGTTAAGTTCTGAGTCGGGCTTATTATCTCCTTTAATTTCAATCGTTAACCTTATTTTTCTTCTTATTTATTTATCGTTTTTAGATCAAATCGATTCGCTTGTCTATAAACCACGCTATCAATTGTATCGTTTTATGGGTCAACAGTTTGGCACCCACCGTGGGGCATACACAGATGCATAATTTCTTTGATACATTATTTTGTTACTAACAAAGTTTTGACTCTTTCCTTAGTAAGAATCAGAAATGGCAGCTAATGATGCCAATAACGCTTACAACATTGGAGTACATAATGAATGGAAAGAATTGTCCCAGCGTGATCACTCAATCAGAGTGAGCCGCAAAGAAGGGGATGAAACAACCCCGGTTCATGAAGGTCAATACCCTCAGTATGTGAGGGCCCCAACTCCTGATGATACATATGATGAACATGTTGTTGAAACGGTCAATCTATTAAGAGAACAACAACGAGCAATCATGGATCATCTCTCATGGAAAGATCGGGAGATGACGGAATTAAAACAAGCATTGTCAGGTGCTTTCAATAATGCGAATGGAAGGGCCCTGATTCCTCCTAGTGTTCCCTCAAATCAAACGGCTCAGAGAACCGATAGCAACACCCCAATGGATGAAGTCGGTTATGACAAAGCTTGAGGGACCGGTAGTGGATCTGGGAATAATAACATGAATGATCCTTTCAAAATCGAGCTCATAAGGTTCATGAAAGAGATGAATGAACGAATGGATCATAGTGCGAAGGAGTGTCATGCTCGGATGGATCAGATTTCGGGCGTGCCGCCAGAGTTAAAGGGTCCAGATTAAAAAAAAGTACACGCGGTTGCTGTTTAAACCAAGTGCGGAACTAGAGTTGATCATGAAGAGGTTCGAAATGCTAGATATACCAAAGTATAATGGAACTTTAGATCCGCAGAAGCACATCATGGCCTATACCATAACAGTGAAAGGAAATGACTTGGCTCAGTATGAGATAGAGTCGGTTTTGTTTAAAAAATTCGGCAAAACCCTCATGAAGGGTGCCTTGACATGGTATTCTCTCTTAACTGAGCATTCGATCGATTCTTTTGAAATGCTTGCAGATTCGTTCATCAAAGCTCATGCTGGAGCAACAAAAGGTCCATGCCAAAAAGGCAGATACATTCAGAATTTTGCAAGGAGAATTCGATTTGTTGCAAGAATTCGTGATCTATTTCCAAAAGAAGAGTATGTTGTTACCAGCGGTTCCAGATGAATGGGCAGCGGAGGAATTAACGAAGAGTCTAAATACATTGAGTTCTGATGCCTCCCAAAAATTGGAGGAGAGCTTGCTCGTGTTTCGGGAAACCACATGGGCAGATGTCCATAATCGCTACGAGTCGAAGATAAGGATAGAAGATGATCAACTTGGCTCTTCGGTGTCATCCAAGGGACGGTCGCGATAAAAATCATTATAAGTTTAAAAATGACTTTGATCCAGATCGGAGGTCTTCTAGGGTTCGTTTTCTAACGAGCCCAAGACCGGTGTATAAAACTTAGGCTTGCTAGTCAAATATAGTAGTATAGTTTTAAATCGTCTCCACATGGATTGGTTTAAATAATGTTCAATAAATCTTCAGGTTAACACTATTCATAAAAATAAAGCTTTGATTTTGAGTTATCAACGAACTAAGAATAAGACTAAAATTATCAATTTACGAATGAATAATGGAAATTGGGTAGCTAAGTAGAAACATTTGAATATCAATGAAAGAAATAAGGGCTTTGACAAGATATGTAATCAACTATTATTCGGGATAACTTTGTGCTAAGTTCACTCTTAAGTTCTATTGACTCTTTCGATTTTAGTAGATGATTAGGCATCGATTATAATTGAAAAGAAGACTCACAAGAGGCTGTTGAAACCAGAAGAGGTCTTTATTTTCATTTTTTTATCAATCAGTTGCAATTTAAAAATTTCTGTATTCCCCGTGTTATTATTATTCAGATAAGAATCCTCATAATCATAAATTGGACTATTACTAGTATTAATATTATTATAGCCTGTCTCTGTAAGGTGAGAGTGGAATTTATCCTTTATTTTGTCCTTTCCATTCACTCGGATTTCTTCCGTTTCATCGATTTTGTCCGGATCCCACCTTTCTTCCGAAAAAAGGGAAGGAGAAGGATAAGGATCTTCTTCAGTGGATCCCTCTTGTTCCTGTTTAGTCCCCTTTATTTCGGAAGCTGTTTCTATTTCTACATCTCTTTCTTCCTCACTTTCCACCCTTTCTTCTGTTTTTGAGGCTTCTTTTAGTTTCTTAGTAAGAATGGGTGAGGGTATTCATCTTAAGGATTCAAATTCGTCTTCCGAATGAATGAGAATTCTGTTAAAAAACCTAATGACAACTGCTATGAACATATGCAAGAATACGTTGAATGAATGATCTTACGAAGAACGTCTCTCGTCTATCCCTCTAAATTGGGTCAATTGATAACTCTACAAGCTCTTTCGATTACCTATGAGAGTCGTGAAATTAATCCAAACAAGATAACACAATTATAATTGCAACAACACTTTTCTTCTGATTAAATTACAACCACAAATAACCTTGCAATTCAATTAGAAACTCGTTCAACAAATTCAAGCAACTAACATAAATCAAACCCTCGAATAATAATCAATTCACAGCATCTGTCAATAACCCTAAGAAAGACTACTCTATAGTGAAGAAATTATTCATCACAAGAGTAATAAGAGGACAAAGAAAACATTACAACCCATGAATTCAAACAAACTTTTGTATTGAATAATTTGGATGAAGTATTCAATGTCTCCGTTGTTTCCTTGCCTTCTTCTCTCCAAAGGTTGCTCCAAAATCGAAGATCCCTAGTTTGGGACTGTCACGACCCGAATTTCCCACCCTCGGGAGTCGTGATGGTGCCTACTAGTGAAAGCTAGGCAATCCAACCAATTGAACTATCTACCTTATTTCTATTTTTAATCCTATAACGGTTAAGAGCCAACAATTAGATAACAACAAAATTGAATAAGCGGAAGACTGCATTGTAAAGATTTAATAATACTGTTATACCAATCCATAACAAATCTACCCAAGACTAGTGTCACAACTTCACAGACTGTCTAGGAGTACTACAAATAAAGGTCTGAAAGAAATAAATACAACACTGACTCTGAAAATACATGAAAGAAATAGGAATAGTAGATAGAAGGAGACGCTAAGGCCTGCGGACGCCTGCAGGACTACCTCGGATCGCCTGATGAATAAGAAACAACAATCTCACTGCGGTCTGAAGTCTACCGCACTGGGATCTGTACAAAAAATGTACAGAAGTGTAGTATCAGCACAACCGACCTCATGTGCTGGTAAGTGCCTAGCCTAACCTCGGTGAAGTAGTGACAAGGCTAGGACAAGACTACCAAATAAACCTGTGCAAGATAGCGTACAAAAATAATAGGAAGCAGATAACAATGATGGCAACAATGATCAACCAGGTATATAAATAGCAGGCGACAAAAACACCATAAATGCTTCTCAACAAATAATAAATACAAGTGCAATCAATTAATCAAATCCTTCAAATATAAATCTTTCGCCTATAAATCCTTCAAGTAATAATCTCTAAGATAATGTGTTTTTCAATAAATATATTTCGAATATATTTCCTTCAAATAAATATCTTTCAGATAAGCATCTTTCGAATATAATTCTTTCGAGTAAAGGTCACCTTGTGACACCTCATTTCATAATCATAAATAATATAGGTCTCAGCCCATTTTCATATTTTTACGGCACCTCGTGCCCATATTTATGTCACAACCGCACGGACAACTCACGTGCTATTAAATAAAACCATAATATTTTTCCCGGCACCTTGTGCCAACATATTTCTGTCTCACATTGCACAACAATATTTTCATGTTACTCAGCTCATAGGTTCCATAACCCAATACAATTAAGAATGTTCAAGGAGCTTCCTTCACTTAATATAAAGTAGAGTACAACTTCCAACCCAATTAGAAAATCAACAAGAAAAGATGAAGTAATTTTTAAAAATCATTTGATAAAGAAAATACCATTTTCAATTAAAGTACAATATCGAAGGAATCATTACCTTTAATACGAGAAATTAATAAATCAAAACATAGTAGAAATTCCTTTTAAGTAAAGTACAACCTCAAACGGTTTAAGGAAACTTTAGTTGAGAAATTAATTGAGTTAAAAATGTAAAGACTCTTGAAATTTGAAGTATTGGACATATTAAAAAAAATAAGGCGAGGTATTGTAAACACTATGGATTCCAACACAAAGGATCACAACAGTAAAGGGATCTAAACAGTTAATACACTTGAATTGTTAATAACAAGTAAACACAGCAAACAGAAAGTGCACGGCATCACCCTTCGTGCTTTAACACTCTCTCACCAAAACAATACACGGCATCACCCTTCGTGCTTTAACACTCTCTCACCAAAACAATACACGGCATCACTCTTTGTGCTTTACACTCTTCCTCACCCAAGCAACAAACACAAGGCAAATAGGGTAAGGGAATCTATAACATCGAAATAAAATCAAGTAATAACGGAAAATCAGTAAATAAATGTACAGGACAACATAACTCAGTTAGAATCAGGAAAAATCAAGGACAAGTGAACGGCATCACCCTTCGTGCTTTTACTCTCGTCCTCACCATAAGAATCAATATAAACTGCAAGGCATCACCCTTCGTGCTTTACACTCTTCCTCACCATAAAATCAATATAATCGGCACGGAATTGTACATCGTGCGGCACGGCATCACCCTTCGTGCTTTACACTCTTCCTCACAAAATCATACACGGCATCACCCTTCCTGCTTTAACACTCTTCCTCACCCAAACAACAATCACAAGAAATAAGGGCAAGAAAATAAATGAAATCACAATAAAATCCCGGTAAGGGAACAATAGTACAAAAATCAAATCCCGGCAAGGGAAACAACATCAAAACAATAATACTTCCGCAAGTCATATTCCTCAATAGAAATTATCATATAGAGCATATACACTACGAAACAGAGTCAGATTAATCAAAGTAGAAGACACACTGGCATGCTTGACACCAACGTATAGATATTCGTCACCATGCCTATACGTCGAACTCAACAAATAACACATAACAGATAGGACACAGCTCATAATCCCTCAAGCTAAGGTTAGACCAAACACTTACCTCGCTTTGCAACCAATTCAAAATTCCAACAAGCCTTTGCCTCGCGAATTCGTGCCCGAAATTCTCATATCTAGTCATAAACAATTCGATTCAGTCAATAAAAATTATAGGAATTAATTCCATATGAAATTTTACATTTTCCATTAAAAATTCGAAATTGCACTAAAATTTCGTCCGTGGGGCCCAAGTCTCGGAACCCAACAAAAATTACGGAATATGAAACCTCATCCAACCACGAGTCTAACCATACCAAAATTACTAAATTTTGATAACATTTCGACCCTCAAATCCTCAAATCTATCCGAGAGAGTTTTCAAACTCTTCCAACTAAATTCATAGATTTAATACCAAAACTAGTAATAGATTCGGGTAATCTAACCAAAATTAAGTTAAGAACACTTACCTCGTTGTTTTCTCTGAAAATCTCCCGAAAATCGCCTCTTCCCGAGCTCCAACTTGACAAAAATGAAAAATGGGACAAAGTCCCATTTTCAGAAATAAACATTCTATCCAGAATTTGGGGTTACTGTTCACGGGGTACTGTTCACGGGGTACTTTACACCGTACTGTTCATGGGGGTACTGTACATAGTACTGTTCATATGCTGTAAAAGAAAATTCAGCAGCCTTTTTATATCCGTTAACCTTCCGAAATCCACCCGAGGCCCTCGGGACCTCAACAAAATACACCAACAAGTCCTAAAACATAATATAGACTTAGTCGAAATCTCAAATCGCATCAAATAATGCTAAAATCGTGAATCACACCCCCATTCAAGCCTAATGAAACTAAGAACATCCAACTTCTATATTCTATGCAAAAACCTATCAAATCAAGTCCGATTGACTTCAAATTTTGCACACAAGTCATAAATGACATAACAAAGCTATGAAAATTTTTAGAACTAGATTCCGACCCCGATATCAAAAAGTCAACTCTCCGGTCAAACCTAAGAAATCTTTAACCTTAGATTTCTAGATTCTGTTAAATGGCGATAATTTAATCTAGGGACCTCCAAATTCGATTTCGGGCATATGACCAAGTCCCGAATCACGATACGGAACTACCGGAATGGTCAAAACTTTTATCCGGGTTCGTTTGCTCAAAATGTTGACCGAAGTAAACTCAGTTGAGTTTTAAAGCTCTAGTTCACAATTTAATTCATTTTTCACATAAAAACCTTCCGAAAAATTATACAGACTGCTCACGCAAGTCGAGGAATTATTGATACCGCTTTTCATGGTCTAAAAAATACCTAGATGATTATTTAATTTAAATATGACACTTTGAGTCATCACATTCTCCACCTCTAAAACAAACGTTCGTCCTCGAACGTACTAAGAATTATTATCAAGTTACCAAATTGATGATTTTATTTTTACACAATTATTCGCGGTTGATCCCACATTATCGCATTCGACATAAGTCCGACAACACCATTTCAATTGAGATCATTTCCTTTATCCATATTCGTAAACTTCAAGACCAAATTTCTTACACTCCAATCATTTCTAGAAAGGTTCGATTTTTACGTCAACACACGATATTAGTCCCGACAGGCTATAGCAACTCGTGCCTATGCACCCATCAAATTCGGGGTATTACATTCTCCCCGACTTCGGGTCATTCATCCTCAAATGAAAAGTAGAGTCTGTCCTCCAACACATAATGTAACTTATCTTTTTCTTTACACATCTCAATATCCCAAAATTTTCTAACTCCCAAATTTTGCGGAAATTTCGGCAGAGTCTCCCCTGTAATTGGGCCTATCCACCTGTCAGAGTAACACCAAAACAACTCCTAACAATATGTTCACGACCCAACAACGCACCACAAAGTATATATCAATAACACTAATCTCTGCATTACAAGCACGCCATTATCACAACGATATCTTGACATAAAACGCATCATATATATGACCATAACCACATCTCTGGTCTTAATGGTTGTTCATAATAGATTACAACATCGCCAATTAACCTCATGTTAACAAAATTTCATTTCAAACCTCCAGTTTACTAACAACAAGGCATGGAGATCTTATAATTACTTACCCGAAGTAACGAGTCACAATTTAACGCCACCTGGGCTCTCACCTTGTAGGCTAAAACTCAATAGTTACAATACAATTTTGGCAAATTATGCACAGAAATATTCATACAAGAATTTTGAAATAAGCCTAATAGGCATGACTCCCTACAAGTGCTATAACACAAATTTTAATTTCACAAAAGGAGAATTTAAACACATAAAATTTTCACCATCAGGACCTCGTCCTTATATAACATCCACCTCAGCTTGTAGCCCGGTTTAAATATTTCATCTCATATAAAAATGTGAGGATCTCATCCTCAACCCTGAATCAGAAGTATTTTGCATATTGTGCCAACTAAAATTTTCCATTTCCTTTCTTCCTTCTTTCAAATAATCTTGGTTAAACAATCACAACATACAATGATCCCTCATACCGGTAGGGCATATAATTTACAACTAAAATCAATTATTTAGAAATTACATTAAACTCATCGAATTAATTCACAAAAGTCACTTTTAGCCTCACAACTATTTTTAGTGACCAACACATAACGATAGACATGGCTATCTCCATATAATCTCCCAACAGAATTATTCACAGATGTAGATTTAAGAATTACAAAGTTCACTCATAAGTGGAGCACAATAGGAGAACTTTCCTCGATACTCAAAACCAAATCAAGTTAAGGAAATTTTGACTTTATAATAATTTGAGACCGTTCTTATAATGATACCATCTGGTGCAACCTCAGTCCTACCATAGAAAATATATCAACGGACTGGGTCTCCACCTCTAGGAGTCTCACCTCCACCTCTAATATCCTGACCCCTACCTATGGTTGGTCATGTAAGTGGAGTAGTAACTGCAATGGGGCACGTAGCCTGAGTGCTTTGATGAAATATGTCTCTCCCAAGTCTAGGATAATTTCTCAGGATGTTCTTAGTATCACCATTTTTATAACAACCCATCCGCAGTTCGACTACTCATACTGAGTCTGTACCGGATAACTTAAATAACCATTGTAGGAAATTCCATGCCACTGGTACATTAAAAGATGACTGCCACACGCGAGTGTTGTGATTAACTTAAGCACTACGAGTATACTAAATATGTTTCCATGACCTCGCTGATACTGAAATGTAGAATTATTAAGGACGAGGAAATATCTCAAGTCTCATCATCATCCCATTCAAATATCAACTCTTAATCATATACAAGTTTTTGGAAAACCTTTCAATACCACATAAATACATCTCAGGCCAAAATTGGTATAACACGTGACCCCGCAATTTGATCGTTGATAGTGGACTCCCCTCACTTGGCACGAAGCCATAGGTCACAACATCCGATAATCCACAATATTTGACCTTCACAACTCAAATAAATTAACTAGACGTCAAGGTAAGTTGAACCCCAACATGATTCATTAGGTGATCTCTTGATACGTCTACATCTTCCGTCGGAGCCACAAATGGTCTAGTAAATACATTATCTTTCCACTACCTCTACTTGTCATCTGAAACATAGCAAAATCAACCTCATTGCTTTCGACTATTCTCACGTTCTGCAATACTTTATAGCAGCGGTCAAGATAATCATATGGATCCTCAAAAGATGCACCGCTGAAAGTGGTAGCGAAGAGCTTGGTGAAACCTATCCAACCTCCGCAAAGACTCCGAAGACATAATTGATCTATCACCGGTCTGTGATATTGTTTGGCTGAAGAAGCGGCACGTGACTTCGCCATTCGTGAAAGGACAAGAGTAGAGGTTTCAATTTAGCAATGTGAGAACAAAATCGCACGACAGAGAAGAATGGGAGTGGAACTTTTCCTAACTCTGTAGCCTCTGGGGATAAATACAGACGTCTCTGTACCGATCCCTCAGACTCTACTAAGCTTGTCTGTGAATTGTGAGACATATGTAACCTAGGGCTCTGATACCAACTTGTCACGACCCGGATTTCCCACCCTCGGGAGTTGTGATGGCGCCTACTAGTGAAAGCTAGGCAAGCTAACCAATTGAACTATCTACCTTATTTCCATTTTTAATCCGATAACGGTTAAGAGCCAACAATTAGATAACAATAGAATTGAATAAGCGGAAGACAACATTGTAAAGATTTAATAATACTGCTATACCAATCCATAACAAATCTGCCCAAGACTGGTGTCACAACTTTACAGACTGTCTAGGAGTACTACAAATAAAGGTCTGAAAGAAATAAATACAACACTGTCTCTAAAAATACATGAAAGAAACAGGAATAGTAGATAGAAGGAGATGCCAAGGCCTGCGGACGCCTGCAGGACTACCTCGGATCGCTTGATGAACAAGAAACAACAATCTCACTACGGTCCAAAGTGTACCGCACTGGGATCTGTACACAAAAATGTACAAAAGTGTAGTATCAGCACAACCGACCCCATGTGCTAGTAAGTGCCTAGCCTAACCTCGGCGAAGTAGTGACGAGGCTAGGACAAGACTCAGTTGAGTTTTAAAGCTCTAGTTCACAATTTAATCCATTTTTCACATAAAAACCTTCCAAAAAAATTATACGAACTATGCACGCAAGTCGAGGAATTATTGATACCGCTTTTCAAGGTCTTAAAAATACCGAGATGATTATTAAATTTAAAGATGACACTTTGAGTCATCACAGGGACGAGCTTAGGCTTTATATACATCAAGGTGAATGCCCAATAATTACAAAAATAGGTATGTATTAAGTTTCCCACAGGCCAACACGTGTTGTCGCGCACCTGGAAGCTTCGGCGCGCATGTGGGTATGCATCTATAGTAGTGTCTAGTATAAATACCATAACTTTGTGTAAAAGAATCGAAACAATGTGATGTTTGAGATGCTGAAAACTAGACTCAAAGATATACATTTTCCTATAAGAATAATGATAAAACTCCTTGTAGATTGGGAGATATCATCTATTGAAGTTGGATCATGTGTTTCTAAAGAGAAACTTTAGCTCCAGCCTCTAAATCCTATAATCGTTTGCTTGAATATTCATCCCTTGTCACCATTTGACTTCTCAAACATCGTATTCAATTATCAAAAACTCTCCTTTGCTATCTTTTGTATAATTTTGGACTTTTCACCTTTTTCTTCTCATATCTACACTTAGAACTTGCCTTACATCAGCAAAACACAAATGTGATTTTTCTAATAAAATTATCACCAAATTATTCACCAAAAATCTAATATCCACCCAAAATATAAGATCATAGGTCCTCTATGGGTCGTTTTCTACCGTACGAGAGGACCGATGGGCATAGCAGTAAAGGATTTCAGTCATCGGATAGGTTCGCTTCCAATAGAAGGACAGATTGTGGCCGGAATAACAAATCGTTCAAGAGAAAGAGGTGCCAGGGTCCCGAGATCCCGCATATCCCAAGTTATCAAATTACAACTTTAGCATTAGCCTGGTAGAATTGGTACCGACAATGAGGAATATCAAAGAAGCGTGGTTTTTGAAACCTATCTGATCAGATCCTAGCCAAAGGGATCCTAATTTGCGGTGTAAATTCCACGGGAATCACGGCCATAGAACTAGGGACTACCTATATCTTCACAAGGAGGTGGCGACGTTGTTGAAGAATAGCCATCTTAGAGTGTTTTTAAGTGATCGCGCCAAAAATAATTACGGTAGAAGCCGAGATAATGCGGAGCCATCAAAGACAGCAACATGATCACCCCAGATGACAATCAACATAATCTTCGGAGGAGACAAGGTCAATGGAGTGACATTTTCGGCAGAAAAAAAGAGAGATGAAAATGTCAGTGACTCACGGCAAGAGGACCCAGGAAGTCTCAGAAGATAACATCACCTTTACAGAAGAAAATGCTGATGGACTTCTTATGAAGAAGGGATAAAACCAAGATTATTACTTTGAAACATAAATTGAAAGAAGGTGGAAAAGGGTGAGATTGTTACCTGCCCCGAACAATGCATGTTGTTATTTATGAGGCACTCCCTCAAAAGGGAGTCCATCTTCTTCTAGTCTTTCACTGAAGCCAGCAACTTAAGATAATTGGAAAGCTCCACCAGCTTGGAGAAAATGTGGCACTCCTTCAAAGCCGAAAGAGTGGCACTTCACCTTCCACAAGGATCTTAGAAAGGTGTAGGGTAATTATTTCCCAAGTTCTCGTGGTCGGGAGATCGTTGAGGAGTGGCTTTCCCTACTTGTTCGATTGACCGGTGGAGGAGAAGCAGTCAATGATGGTGGAGAAGGGACAATAGGTGTCGATGGATAGGGAGTTATTGGTGTAGATAGCGAAGAGGAGGCTGGTATGGAGGGGGCGACAGTCGTGGCTGGCTTAGCAGTCTGTGACAGAGGAAGGTCAGGTGCTAAATTCCTCAGACTGGGAGCATCGACAGGGATGAAAAAGCGGGAATCAGCATTTTCAACCAAACCCATTTCCCCAGAGTGCCTAAACTTCCTCTGATGATGGATTTAGAAGCTCTACCGAGTGAGAACCCGGTTGCTCAGATAAAGTCCTTTTTCTTCGTTACAGATAGGCGCCTTCATTATTAGCCCCTTATTCATCATCAATAACCATTGTAACTGGTTCAATTGATGATCTTCTCACTCTCTTCTCCTGAGACTAGTCGAGGAGGTTCGCTTCCTCTTTGGTTTCTTGCTTTTAGACTAGGGACTGCGAGGGAAGGCATCCTCACCGGAGGCTCGAGCAGATCCGTGAGCCCTGCTCTAATTAAGGGCATTCTGCAGTATCCGCTCGGCTTCCTTGGGTTCATTGAGAGCATCAACATCGGGGCACACCACAGAACCCCTCAGAAGCCATATATAAGAAAAAAGGCAGTTAGTCAATTGCTGTTAAGATATTTACACAAATAAGATTGAAAGAAAGTAGAATTTTGTTTACCGTGGTTCTTGGCTCTCCACCTGTATTTGGGAGCCATTTCCTTCCATTGTTGGGTTTCTGAAGTAGTGTTATCTAATATTGTTTGGACGCATTGGGCCAGTCCTTGAACCTGTGGTGGTTCCCAACGGGTAGTTGGAATGCAGAAAATAAAATGTTAGTTAAAGAAAAAGTTTTCGCATGAAGACAAGAAAACAAATATAGGAAGACTTACGGAAAAGATTCCATGAGTCGGGAACAATGGCACTGTGATGGGGATGATATCCCCGGTAGCAATGATAATGAATTATTTCATCCACCCACGATCGTTGTTGTCATCAACACTGGTGAAAGGGTATGGTGACCACGCTTGTTGAGTTTCAGTCCACCCCTGTGGAAACTTTTAGGGGAGTAAGGATTCATCACGTGTGTAAGAGCCAGGGTTTCCCCGGTTTCAGAGCACAACTGGTGGAGGCAAGCCACCGTACGCCATATAGATGGACCTACTTGTGCCAAACAGATCTGGTACCGGTGGCAGAACTCCAAGATTATTGGGTCAAGTCCTTCACCCGACCCCAAGGTGAAGGGACCCAAAGTGAAGGGGTATGTATAGACATACATGAACCCTACTCTAGAGTAGGTAACTCATTCTATTCATCTGGGGTAAAGATTTTGATATTGTTAGAGTTACAGTCCTCCCTCACAATATGGATGCTAGAAAGACGAATGGAGGAAGGATACCTATGAACATGCCAAAACCTCCACTTGTGAGATCTGCAGGTGCTCTTTGATCCTGGAGATCAGACGCGATGCTAAGTTGAAGTGGAATGATGGTGTTTATTATTGGAGGTTCAGATTGGACGTCGACCTCTTTGGTATTGTTTTTATTTAGGCTTCCACCGAATAGAAGACCTGTGTTTCCAGAAATAGTAGTGTAAGAAGACATGATGGTAAAATATCAATGAAGTTCTTACTAAGAAAGTTGAATGTTGTAGAAAAGTTCTAAGGAAATTCAGAGAAGGAGAAAAGTTGTGAAAATAGTGTTGATACCTAAATTTTCTCTCATATTTTTAAATTGTATACATATACTTCCAAAATAGTATATTTGCATCATAATTTAGTTTATAAACTCATATAAACATTTTACATAATTTTTCATGATTTTTAGAAGCCCTAAAATAATTTCCTTCTACATTTTTATTATATAAATATTCGATAATTATCTTTTAAATTATTTTTATGATGTTTTAATCATCCAAACTTATTATTTACATCAACGGCATATTTTTAAATATTTTTACTGCATTTGTTCATAATTACATTTGTAGTTTTAGGCTAGATGCACATTTCTGCAATAATAGCCTATATTCATGTATAATTATATTATTTATGCAAAAACTATATTTTTATAATGATAAGTTGTTATTTTTAA
Organism: Nicotiana tabacum; assembly: GCF_000715075.1. NCBI lineage: Eukaryota > Viridiplantae > Streptophyta > Magnoliopsida > Solanales > Solanaceae > Nicotiana > Nicotiana tabacum. The sequence continues at coordinate 91,018,114 of NC_134090.1, forward strand.
TTATTTTAGTGCACAAATAATATTTTTTCTATTTATTAATTACTTTTATAAATTATTTCTTGCTAAATATTGGGTATTTAAAAACTAGCCTCACACTAAACCGAAAACAGGGCGCGACAAATAGTGAAGGTAAAGAGTAAAAATGGTGAGCAGTGGAGAAGTTATAGACAACTGTCATGATCCCAATTCTCCACCGGAGGATGCTATGATGGCACATAATCTCTAAGACTAGGTAAGCGTAACATGCATAGAGAAATAGCAGAAATAATAATAGAATTTCAAATTTAAACCATCTAACTATCAGAATAGAACTCAACAATACCACTGATAATAACTCCCAAAATTTGTGAGATTGAGTCATAAGCTCTACAACAATATACTGTAAAATCCCTAATACATCACTATCTAAATAAAGAGTAAGCGGTAGAAAAACAAGGAGAGGGGTTGACTCCGAGGCCTGCGAACGCCGGGTAGATATACCTTGAAGTCGCCAAACTGAATGCTCTACTCGCTTGTGCCTATCCTAGGTTGAGGTACTCGGATCTGCACAAAAATGTACAGAAGAGTAGTATGGGTACACCATAATGATACACAATAAGTATCAAGCCTAACCTCAATAGAGTAGTGACGATGACAGGTCAAAACACCTACCAGGATAAGAAAAATAACTGAACTAGTGTAGTATAGTCTAATAATGAAAATGAGGAAATAGTGGCAATACATCAATACAACAAGGTAAACTACAACTCAATTTTAAGCAATAAAGGCAACAAGGACAGGACACATACTAAAAACGCCAAAAAAACAATGTGGACAAATACAAATGAGGTAATTAGGATATAACAACAAGAATCACAACCGAGGTACCGCCTCGTAATCTCATTTCACAATCAAAATCACAATCACAATCACAATTTCTCTTTAACCGCCGTGTGAGCCTTACATTTAGATAGTTTTGAAAATATTTTTTTCGAAATAGCTACACGCACTTTAGTTCACCTTATGTCACCGCGGGGCTTCAAGTAATTCCCTTACTAGCAACACTCACACAAATCCTACCTTATGCCGCCACATGCGCATTAACCTCTATCTTTATACTACCGCATGCACATCAATATCAAAACATAATCACAACTCGCACCACAAGCGCACATATACCATAACTTGCCAAAAGAAACAACAATACTAATGTTTTTAATAACAAATAGTCCATGGATCAACCACAATGTGTACAAGAGTCTCAACAATAATAAAATAATGGTGAATAGCTCAACAATAATTAACAACTTCGCCTCAAGTGATAATGGGTTTTACAACTTCAAAACCAATAACTAAACAAGAAGATATTACATGAAATAACAACTTCAAGTAAGCAATTCAATAATTAAAATAGTAACAAGACAATAAAGATGGTAATAACTGCAACTAAGTCTTATAAGAGCAAAATAACAAGTAAGAGGTGGAACAAGCGCTAAAAATATCAAATAAAGCATATGTGGGTAGATTAACAATGAAAGATATAACATATTATGACAATTCAATTAAAGGCAATGAAAGAGCCTAAATAGCCTAAACTGGTCAAATACCACATATATCATGTGTACCCACTCGTCAGCTCGCCTACACAACTCTCATATAACACAATAACACAAATAACTCCAATCCAAAGGGGTAGTTCCTCCACACAAAGTTAGGAAAGATACTTACCTCAAACAAGCTAACTCAATCTACTAGTAAGCCTTTTTCGCGAATATCTAATTCCGGACGGCTTTAATCTAGCCAAAATAACTTAATACTCTAAATACAAACCATAGAAAACTATTCCTGATAATAAAGTTGCAATCTTTAAAGAAATTCAAAAAGTTAACCCCGGGGTTGCATCTCGGAACCCGACCAAACTTATAAAATCGAACACACATTCAATAAAGAGTCCAACCATACTGAAATTATCCAATTCCGACCTCAAATCAACCATCGAATCCTCACTTTATAGTTTAGGAAGTCTTCACAAAATTTCCTAATTTTTCAAACTCAAAACACTAATTAAATAATAATAATAACAATGATGGACTCATGAATAATAATCAAATCCAAGTAAAAAATATTTATCCCGATTCATTCCTTGAAAATCCCTTCGAAAATCGTCCAAACCCGAGCTCTTAACCCAAAAGATGAAAATTGGAACAAAATCCTTGATCCATCCTTTTTCTGCCTAGATATTCCGCTTTTGTGGACAACCAACCATTTATGCGGCTCCGCACATGCGGAAATCTATCTGTAATGACCCGACCGGTCGTTTTGAGCTTTTGCACTTTGCTCTCTAGTTCACGGGCATGACTTGCCCCGTGTGGTATATTATGACTTATGTAAATCGTTGGTGTTAGGTTTCAGGTTAATCAGAATAAATTTGGAAGAACAACCTCAGTTGAAAGCTTAACATTTGAAAGGTTTGACCAAGATTTGACTTGTTTTTATTTGATCTCAAATTGGAATTTTTTATGATTTGGTTAGCTCCGTTAGGTGATTTAGGACTTAAGAGCATAATCAGAATGCATGTTAGAAGTCCGTGGACGGTTTAGGCTTGAATTGGCGAAATTGAGATTTCGGCATTTTTCGGTTGATAGGTGAGATTTTGATATAAAGGTCGGAATGAAATTCCGAGAGTTGCAGTAGCTTAGTTGTGTCATTTGGGATATGTGTATAAAATTTTAGGTCATTCGGACGAGGTTTGATAGACTTTCTGATCGAAAGCATAATTTAAGAGTTCTTGGAGTTCTTAGGCTTGAATCCTAGGTTAAATTGGTGATTTGATGTTGTTGTGACCATTCCGAAGTTTTGGACAAGTTTGAACGATGTCATGGGATGTGTTGGTACAATTGGTTTGAAGTTCCGGAGTTCCAGGTAGGTTACGGGATGTTTTAGGCCGAAAATCATAGTTGTAGCAGGTCCAGAAGCGCTGCAGGCCTCGGAACTCACCCGCACAGTCCACACAAAAAGAAGTGCGGCGGCGGTATGTGTTGCGTAGACTGCACAAAATGAAGTGCAGCCACGGTAGGTGCTATGCGGACCGCACAAAATGTTGTGTGCCCGCGGTGGGGAACGTTTCACTGATCCTATTTCGGAAGATCATATCTTTTGCTCTACAAGGAATTTTGAGATGATTCAAAAACCAAAGTTGTAGCCCTTCATGTCTAGTTTCCTTAAAGGTAAATATATTACAATTTGGACATCTTTAGTGAAAGTTATGGCCAAAATACTAAAGCCTATCACTGCAGAGAAAAGCCTGTGCAGCCGCGGCCGTTTTTGTGCAGATCGCACTGGTTTTGTGTGGAACGCGGTCGATTTGTGAGGTCCGCGAAGGTGGAAATCTGTGGGGTACTCTATAAATATGAGGTTTTGGGTTTTATTTGATATTTTGACCTAGAGAGCTCGGATTTTGGCGATTTTTTGAAGGTTTTTCAAGAAATTCATCGGGGTAAGTGATTCTAACTCAGATTTGGCTAGAGTACATGAATCTATCATTGAATTCATCATTTAATTCGTGATTTGGGATGGAATTTGGGAAGAATTATGAAATCTTTCAAAAATATAAAATGATGATTTGAAGGACCAAATGGTATCGGAATTGGATAATTTTCGTATGGTTAGACTCGTGAGAGTATAAGGATTCTAGTTTTGTGAATTTTGTCATCGATATGTGGGCCCGGGGTCGGGTTTGACCAATTTCGGGAATTTTGTGGTAATTTGATTATTTTCGAGTGGGCTTTGTTCCCTTAGCACATTTTGATGGTTTGGTACTGATTTCGGCTAGATTTGGAGCATCCAGAAGCCGATTCGAGAGGCAAAGGCATCGTGGGCTAGAGTTCGGACCGGATAGAGGTGAGTAATAATTGTAAATGATGTTCTGAGGGTTTGAAACCCCGGATTGCACATCGTAGTGCTATATTGAGGTGAGGCACACGCTTGATGACAAGCGTGGGGTCGTGTACTATTGGGGATTGTGATTTGGTCCATCCCGATTGATGATTTTACCGCACATTTGACTGAAGCTTGTATGTAATCATCATGATTTGGGCTGATTGCCATATTTGAGCTTCGTGCCAACTATTTGAACCTTTCGGGGATTTGTATTACTATTTCCTCATTGTTTTGACTTACTAATTGAACTCAGTCATGTTATTTTCCATTGTTTTACTACTCGGCCACTTTTACTCCGTTTTGAGACTTAAATGATATTTAAATGATGTTTTGGGCTGAGAAATACTATTTTACTAATGCCTGAGGGGCTTGTGAGTATTTTTGACTGAGTAAGACCGAGGGCCTAGTTATGAGGAAACACTGATACTGATTTGAGGCCGAGGGCCTGAGATATATACGCCACAAGGTGGCTTGATTGATATGAGGCCGAGGACCTAGATTTGATGCCACGAGATGGCTTGATATTGCGCTTGGGCCGTAAGGGGCCCCTCCCAGAATCTGTACACCCCCAGTGAGCGCGGGTACCCATTGTGATGTAAGAGATAGCCCGAGGGGCTGATATTGTTCTATGTGATAGCCCGAGGGGCTAGTATTGTTCTATGTGATTGCCCGAGGGGCTGGTACCGTTCTATGTGATTGCCCGAGGGGCTGGTATTGTTCTGAGATATTGCCCGAGGGGCGGAGTTGCTGACATTGTGCCCGAGGGGCGAACCTTTATTTGTTTATCTTTCATATTTACTTGTCATTTTACCTGTTAAACTACGGTATTTGTGCTCGAGGGGCATATTTTTGTGCTTCTCTGCACTAACTATTTTGCATTCATTTGTGTAACCGTTGAAAAAGCCATTTTCAAAGAAGTTTAAACTGAGCTAAGAGTTTTTAAGAGATTTTTATAGCTTCACTACTTTCTTACTGGTTTTGGACTGCTTCTATACATCATATTGATATGTTTTACGTGATTTCTTGCCTTCAATCTTTATTTATTATTATTACTCATTAAGTCAGAGTACTCACATTACTCCTTGCGTCTTGTGTGCAGATTCAGGTATGTTTTGGCTGATCGGAGGCAGAGTCATCAGAGCTTAGCAAGGTAGCTGCCGGCGTTCGCAACACTGCTTTTCTCTCTCTTCATTTCATTAGATTGTATTGGTACACTTCAGACCTTCAGTTGTATTAATACCCTAGTAGATGTTTGTGACTTGTGACACCCTAGTTAGGGCTGTGTCGGGTTGTATTTCTGCTACTTATTATCGTTAAATCATGTATAGACTGCTTTTATATTGTTTAACTATTTTAAAAAGTGAAATGGGTTTAATTGGCTGGCCTTGTCTTCACAAGAGGGGCCATCACGACCGGGTACGGGTTTAGGGTCATGACAAGTTGGTATCAGAGCCTAGGTTATATAGGTCTCACGAATTATGAGCAGATTTAATAGAGTATCTTGGATCAGTACGGAGACGTCTGTATTTATCCTCGAGAGGCTGCAGAACCTTTAGGAAAACTTCACATTCTTGAATTCTTATCGTGCGTCCTTGATTCAGCTTGAGATGTAACTCTTGAATTCCCTCCACGGGTTCGTATGCGCGCATGAGCGCTTAGTATCAGATGTGCATCGATGGCTTGTGATTCCTTGATCGAGGGGCGAGATATGATCTCTATAAGTTATTGTTGGGCCAGTCTGGAGGACTTGAGGCCGGATCTTTGCCTATAGCTTGAGCACCGAGGTGCTGATTGTGTGAGCAAGTGTCTTCGAACTGATATATTCGGTAGTGTCCCTATTAGTGGAAGTGACGGCTATATGGCTATGTGATGAGTATGTTGTGACTACGAGATGTATTCTTATGAATTGGAAGCGACGAGGAGGGTATTCTGGAGGACAGAATAACCATTAGGTGCTTGAATTTCATCTGATTCGAGGTATAGCCCCGAGTTATGGGCGTGTGAAGAATCTATTCATGTTTCCCAGTTGTGAGTGAGGTAAACTTCATGTTGCGGTATGAGTTCAGACTCAGGAAGACTAAGTGACTGCGTAATGGTTATGACGGTGGAAGGTATACATAAATGTTAGTTTAAGGCAAAGCAGGTGGGTTATCTCCTGCGAAGTGTTCTGGAGTTGTGCGATCTTTATATTGTCTGTTAGAAGATCCCATTTACAAGTGAAATATATGTATGAATTTAATTTGTGTCGCTTAAGAGAGCGGGTTTAATTGTTACGAGAGTAAATGCGAGATTTGTAGAAGATATGAAGTACCAGATGGTTTGTGTTCCACGAACTTATGAAGGATTGAGTTAATATCACTATGGTGTTATGGCAGCAATAAAGTGTATGCATTATGAGTTATGGTGCGTGTTTTGATCTATGGCTTTGAGCCAAATGGGGGAGTCCGCTATTGAATAGTTAATTGTCGGTTATGTGCTCTAATGGTTCCAGCTCGAGGCATAATTGTGAATCAGTTATGGCTCGAGTAAAAGAAATTTCAATAAAGTCTATGTTATGTTTTATGGGTGTACGAGAATCGGGGAATGACTTGAGTTGTGGTTGGTAAGGAATGCTCGGTGCATAGGGCAGGAAGTTGCTTGGTTATATTGGAATGAGGTCACATTCCGCAGTGTCGGAGTGCTAGTGAAGCACAGGTAGTTCAGTTCATTTAATCAATCTAACTGCGGGTTGAGTAGAGTGGATGGCTCTAGAGAATGGTCCTATTGTGTTCAAAACTCTACATGCAATAATTGGAGGCTTTCAAGTTGTACTTATGGCTAGAAACTGAGTTTTCAGTGGAAGATGGCAAGACTTGTGGTATTTTCTATATTAATTATGGGATTCTATGTATCAGTATCAAGAAGGTAAAGGTAACGGATTTAGATTCGCAGGAAGTTCTTTAGAGTAAAGTATTTTAAATGTGGTGCTTTTGGGAATTTTTAAGAGAGTATTCAGTGACTTATGAGCCTTAGGCGGTGGCTTTATGCTTGGGTCCCGTGTGATAAGTTCGGGTTGAGGAATTGTGATGATATAGCAAGAAGGGATATCAAGCTGAAGGTAAATCAGAAGGAAACTCGGATAGATGGGGTAGCTTGGTAGTAGGCCGGATCGGTATGCTAAGGATATGATTAGTTCCTTGGGGGTGTTCGAGGTAATGAGTTCCTACAGGTATTTCGCGGCAATGCTCTTAGGTTTTGATGGCTTGTGTAGCTTGTCGAGTTAGAAGGATTCGGTCCTGGCAGGTCTGGTTTGTTCAAGGGGAACTCGGAGAGTTCTTGATGGTTTCTACCTCGATTGGAGATGTATATTTTCTATGGGCATGAGGAGCAGGGGATGCATAGTGATTTTCTTCTAGATGGGACCAATGGAAAATTCCTGACTAGTTGAGTACGTAGATGTTTGTGGCTCGGAAGGGAGATGAAGTTCTCATGTTATCCTAGGATGGTATGGTATATGTGGTATGTTGTAGAGGATTAAGATTTATGTGTGTAAGGTTACGGTTCAATTTTGGAATGGAAAGTCATAAAATTCTAAGGCAGCACAGGCAGTTTCAGATGATTAGCGGGATGATCTTCAGATGATTAAGGAAATGGTATTGCTAATTGGATTGATTTGACAAGGGTATATGTTTTAGGAAAGGCGATGTGACTAAGTTGATGGTACTTCGGTAGTATTGCGGCACCTTCTTGTTAGATCGATTGTAGGTATTCGAGTTTGCTTGGTGGCACCGAGGAATTTCAGAGTATCTATCGTGGAATGATTGGGTATTTGAGGTGTGGTATGCATTCGAACAACGGAATTGGGGTCAGATGTGTTGAGTCATTTGCCATATGGATTTGGAGGCAGGGAAGTTCTCACATTTAGGCTATATTATAATTGTGAGTCATGTGTATTAGCACTGTTTAGTGATTATTGGGGGTTTGGAGACCCGAGCAGATCTTTCGTTGCTGGGTATGTTAGATTTTAGATGTGATATTAGGTTCAGACTGGTTGTCTCTGCGTTGTAACATTTTGGACTATTGCGCTAAGGCGTCACTGTTGGCTATGCCGGAAATGCCACAGATTGAGTGGTGAGGTTCGACGGAGTATGTTCTAGTGGAGTGGTTTTATTTTTTGAGGACCTAGCGGACGGCTGGGAAGAATTGTCTTTCTTATGTGGGCTTTCGTGATAAATGTCAATGCAGAAGCTTCTACCATTGATTCGGTTCCGGTAGTGAGGGACTTTTTGGATGTGTTCTTGTGGCCGGGCATGCCGCCAAGCAAGGTTATTGATTTCGGTATTGAATTGATGTCGGACATTGTATCGTATGGCACCGGTAGAGTTAGAGGAGTTGAAGGAACAACCTCAGGATTTCCTTGATGAGGAGTTTATTGGCAGGCCAATGTGGATGTGTGTTCTAACTTGAGTCGACTTGGTTGGCTCCGAATTGTATTGCTGAGAGAGGTGTTGTGATTTGTCGGTTATAGGCACCTAGGGTGCGGTTCTATTGGGGTTTCATAGTGGAAGTCGAGCGGGAAGAGAAATTGGGTGTTACTCGGTGAATGGTGTATTGGTTATGTCCTTTCGGGTTTATGTGGTATAGGTTATTTGCTCTACCGTGGGTATGATGATTTGTTTTGGTTCCAGACATCAAATTGTACGTGGTTGTCGATTTCGAGCATAGTGACTTGAGGTGGTTCAAGTAGAGCAGTGTTGGATAGGATCGCGCATCGCATCAAAGTTATGTGGAGGTATAACCTTGCGGGTTAGATTCGTGTGTTCTGTTCCTATGATGCGAGATGGGTTCTCAGCCTTGTGTTGTGGTGGTACTGGCGAGCTTGAGGTACAACTCTTTCATTTGAGTCATTTTCATGATTGGAGGTATGTTCTGACTGTTGCTTATTGGTGCACGTATTATGCAAGTGGTGGCTTAGGCCTGTACTGATGTATCATGTCACCAGAGTAGTGTGTTGGATTAAAGGAGATCATTGGGATCATTAATGCATACGAACAAATTTGATTTCAGCATGTTGGAAGGATAATATTGAGCTTCGGCTCAGAAATTTGCTGTGGTATTTGCCAAAGGAGGAGTGGCTTCTTGAATGGTTGATCTGGGAAATGGTTATGGCTTACCGCGTGTTTTAGTGATCATTGGCAGTATATGAAATTGTTGGGGTGAGACTTTAGTTGATAAGAGTTTTTCCATCGATATTCGGGCGTTGTGTGCAGCTGTTGTAATTAGAAGTTATCACTACGAGTGATTGAGTCATATGGTATATCAAGTGATTGCACCTGAGATTGCAAGTATGGGTGATTACAGCTTGTTCGGGCTTATTCCGAATATAGATATGAAATCTGATCTTGTGAATGATTTCAGAAGTGGAAATGTGGTTCTAAGGCTTATGGGTTAGATTGGGTTTTGAAATTTCAGTTACTGTGTGTTATCGGACCTATGTGAGATAGGGTGACGTGGGATCACCCCCAGATATGTGCATGGTGAGGTTATTCAGCAATTGGTTGGCTTTTGGAACAATTCCGGGCATGTTCGAGGACGAACGTATGTTTAAGTGAGGGAGGATGTAACGACCCGACCAGTCGTTTTGAGCTTTTGCACTTTGCTCTCCAGTTCTCAAGCATGACTTGCCCCGTGTAGTGTATTATGACTTATGTAAATCATTGGTGTTGGGTTTCAGGTTAATCAGAATGAATTTGGAAGAACAACCTTAGTTGAAAGCTTAGAATTTGAAAGGTTTGACCAAGATTTAACTTATTTGTATTTGATCTCGGATTGGAATTTTTTATGATTTGGCTAGCTCCGTTAGGTGATTTGGGACTTAGGAGCGTGATCGGAATGCATGTTGGAAGTCCGTGGATGGTTTAGGCTTGAATTGGCGAAATTGAGATTTCGGCGTTTCCGATTGATAGGTGAGTTTTTGATATAAAGGTCGGAATGAAATTCCGAGAGTTGCAGTAGCTTCGTTGTGTCATTTGGGATGTGTGTACAAAATTTCAGGTCATTCGGATGAGGTTTGATAGACTTTCTCATCGAAAGCATAATTTAAGAGTTCTTGGAGTTCTTAGGCTTGAATCCTAGGTTAAATTGGTGATTTGATGTTGTTGTGAGCGTTCCGAAGTTTTGAACAAGTTTTAATGATGTCATGGGATGTGTTGGTACAATTGGTTTGAAGTTCTGGGAATTTCGGGTAGGTTCTGGGATGTTTTAGGCCGAAAATCATAGCTGTAGCAGGTCCAGAAGGGTTGCAGGCCTCGGAACTCACCCGCGCGGTTCGCACTAAAAGAAGTGTGGCCGCGGTATGTGCTGCGCGGACCGCACAAAATGAAGTGCGGCCGCGGTAGGTGTTGTGCGGCCGCGGTCAGGAACGTTTAACTAGTCCTACTTCGGAAGCTCATATCTTTTGATCTACAAGGACTTTTGAGATGATTCAAAAATAAAAGTTGTAGCCCTTTGTATCCGTTTCCAGAAAGGTAGACATATCGCAATTTGGACATCTGTAACGAAAGTTATTGCCAAAATACTAAAGCCTGTCACTGTAGAGGAAAACCTGTGCGCCCGCGGTCGTTTTTGTGCGGACCGCACTGGCTAGCGCGGCCCGCGGTCGATTTGGGGCGGCCCGCGGTGGCTAAAATCTTAGGGGTACTCTATAAATATGAGGTCTTTGATTTTATTTGATATTTTGACCTAGAGAGCTCGGATTTTGGCGATTTTTCGAAGGTTTTTCAAGAAATTCATCGGGGTAAGTGATTCTAACTCAGATTTGGCTAGAGTACATGAATCTATCATTGAATTCATCATTTAATTCGTGATTTGGGATGGAATTTGGGAAGAAAATTGTGAAATCGTTCAAAAATATAAAATGATAATTTGAAGGACCAAATGGTATCGGAATTGGATAATTTTCGTATGGTTAGACTCGTGAGAGTATAAGGATTCTAGTTTTGTGAATTTTGTCAAATTTCGAGATGTGGGCCCAGGGGTCGGGTTTGACCAATTTCAGAAATTTATGGTAATTTGATTATTTTCGAGTGGGCTTTGTTCCCTTAGCACATTTTGATGGTTTGGTACTGATTTCAGCTAGATTTGGAGCATCCGGAGGCCGATTCGAGAGGCAAAGGCATCCTGGGCTAGAGTTCAGACCGGATAGAGGTGAGTAATGATTGTAAATGATGTTCTGAGGGTTTGAAACCCCGGATTGCACATCGTAGTGCTATATTGAGGTGAGGCACACGCTTGATGACGAGCGTGAGGTCGTGTACTATTGGGGATTGTGACTTGGTCTGTCCCGATTGATGATTTGACCGCGCATTTGACTGAAACTTATATGTTATCATCATGATTTGGGCTGATTGTCATATTTGGGCTGATTGCCAACTATTTGAACCCTTCGGAGATTTTTATTACTATTTCCTAACTGTTTTGACTTACTAATTGAACTCAGTCATGTTATTTTCCACTTTTTTACTACTCAACCATTTTTACTCCGTTTTGAGACTTAAATGATATTTTAAATGATGTTTTGGGCTGAGAAATACTGTTTTACTAATGCCCGAGGGGCTTGTGAGTATTTTTGACTGAGTAAGGCCGAGGGCCTAGTTGTGAGGAAACACTAATACTGATTTGAGGCCGAGGGCCTGAGATATATACGCCACAAGGTGGCTTGATTGTTATGAGGCCGAGGACCTAGATTTGATGCCACGAGATGGCTTGATATTGCGCTTGGGCCGTAAGGGGCCCCTCCCAGAGTCTGTACACCCCCAGTGAGCGCGGGTACCCATTGTGATGTAAGAGATAGCCCGAGGGGCTGATATTGTTCTATGTGATAGCCCGAGGGGCTAGTATTGTTCTATGTGATTGCCCGAGGGGCTGGTACCGTTCTATGTGATTGCCCGAGGGGCTGGTATTGTTCTGAGATATTGCCCGAGGGGCGGAGTTGCTGACATTGTGCCCGAGGGGCGAATCTTTATTTGTTTATCTTTCATATTTACTTGTCATTTTACCTGTTAAACTATAGTATTTATGCCCGAGGGGCAAATTTCTGTGCTTCTCTACACTAACTATTTTGCATTCATTTGCGTAACCATTGAAAAAACCATTTTCAAAGAAGTTTAAACTGAGCTAAGATTTTTTAAGAGATTTTTACAGCTTCACTACTTTCTTACTAGTTTTGGACTGCTTCTATACAGCATCTTGATATGTTTTACGTTATTTCTTGCCTTCAGTCTTTATTTATTATTATTACTCACTGATTTGGAGTACTCACATTACTCCATGCACCTTGTGTGCAGATTCAGGTATGTTTTGGCTGATCGGAGGCAGAGTCATCTGAGCTTAGCAAGGTAGCTGTCGGCATTCGCAGCACTGCTTTTCTCTCTCTACATTTCATTAGACTGTATTTGTACACTTCAGACCTTCAGTTGTATTAATACCCTAGTAGATGCTCGTGACTTGTGACACCCCGGTTAGGGCTCTGTCTGATTGTATTTCCGCTACTTATTATCGTTAAATCATGTATAGACTGCTTTTATATTGTTTAACTATTTTAAAAAGTGAAATGGGTTTAATTGGCTGACCTTGTCTTCACGAGAGGCGCCATCACGACCGGATTCGAGTTTAGGGTCGTGACACCATCTCAAGTGCGGCTTTTCAATAAGCAAGGAAGATCTCTTCTACGGACCGTTGTGCGCATCTGCGCTTGTGCTTCCGTGGAACCAAGCTTCTTTTACGGGAAATGACATCACCTGCAGACACAACTTGCCTAGCCCCAAATCTCGCTTCAGCGGCTCACATGGTGCTTCTGCAGTGCTACATCTGCGGCCCAAAGTGCGCAGGGAATACACCAGAACCTTAGTTGGACATAAATTCCTCTAAGTCCAAAATGATTCCGGATTCAATTCAAATCACACCCTAGGCGCCGTCCAAACATACCATCAAGTCCCAAATCACATAACGGACCTACTCGAGGCCTAAAATCATATCCAACAACATCAAATCTATGAATCGCCACCCAATTCAAACCTATTGAATCCATGAATATTCAACTTCCAAAACTAACATCGATTCATACCAAATCAACTCTGATTGGCCTCAAATTTTGCAAACAAGTCATAAATAACACAACGGACCAATTCCAACAAATAAAATCTAGACCCGATATCAATAAAGTCCACCCTCGGTCAAACTTCTCAATCTTCTAAACCTTCAACTTTTCAACTTTCTCTAATTCAAGCCAAAACGACCTATAGACCTCTAAAATCAATATCCCGAAACACTCCTAAGTCCAATATCATCATATGGAGCTATCAGAATCATCAAAACTCCATTCCTAAGTAATCTACACAAAAGTCAAAATCTGGCCAACTCTTTCAACTTAAGCCTCCAACCTTGGGACTAAGTATCCTAATCCACTCCGAAACGCGCCCGAAACCAAATCAATCATCCCGACAAGTCACATAACCACAATATAATATAGAGGAGGCAATAGGGAAACGGGGTTAAAATACTCAAAACGATTGGCTGGATCATTATAACGGCAAAAATCATGGTCATGGTTAACTCGAAAACCGGCAAAAATATTTGCCTAATCACAGAACAACATGTGTTGAGTTATTAAATGTAAGAAGACGTGCGTCCTTTCGAATGTCAGAGACCGTTCATGAACTTTCCCGCCAACGAAGGAATTCTTATCTACATTTCAGTAACACTAAGTTACATCACCAGAAAGTAAGTGGACTATCTGTATGGGGTAAAATTGGTTTATGACAGCTGGGCAAATGATGGTGTGACAAGTGGCATTGAAGACAGATGAGATATGAGTCAGCAAACAACTATCACCGGTTGCAAGCAGCAAGCGATCAGCGCCAAGCAAGCCCCGAAGACAGAGTAACCAATAGCAAAGATTTGTCGCATTGACATCAGGTAACATTCATTGGGAAGCCGTTACAGATAATATTTGCATTTAAAGCCAGCTGTTATGCATCCATCAATAGTGATTTTATTCTCATTCAAGAGGAACTTGATTTTATGATCTTATTCCTCTAAATAGAGCTATAAATAGTAGGGTTAACAACCATTGTAAGGACATAAAATACTCTGCACACAAAAGCTATAATTTGTTATCTTGTTACGCTTAATTTGAACACATGAACAATCACTTTTACTTTTATCCTCGGAAAGGCTAAGTTTTGCGTTAGGCTTGTTATCTCCATTAATTTTAGTCGTTAATCTTATTTTTGTTCTTATTTATTTCTCGTTTTTGGATCAAATCAATTTGCTCGTTAATAAGCCACGCTATAAATTTAACTGTACCGTTTTACGGGTAAACAACTTTACCTTTATTCTAATAAATGTGGAGAGAGATTAACGTGGTAAAATTAAAAATAGTATTAAATTGAGTTCATAGAATAAATAAAAATAATTTAGCTATTTGGTGTTTGGCACTATTTCTTGAGGATACCAGAACAAATATGTTAAGTCTAGTCTCTCGAAAATTAATGGTAATAGATTTTCTTTTTCTTTAGATATACATAATATTAAGCAGTTGAAACAATCGCATAGAAGACTAGGAAGAATAAATTAGCAAAGGGAGGAGCTTCTTTCTTTAACAAAGGGTAATAGTTATTCTTTTCCTAGTACTCTTAAATAAGGTTATTTATTGATAAATAAAAAACATGGAATAGTATAACTTAGTGTTCTGAGGATATTCTATTGTAACATCTATATTATTATAAAAGCATGAATACAATGTTGGTTTGCAAAAATAACCTTATAATATTAAGCATAATAACTCACAATAAAAGGACATAACCGGAATTCTAGATACTGGCCTTGTATAATTCTATTAGTTTTAGGACATAATACTACACATTAGGAATCTTACATGATTACAGACATATTTTTAATCATGTAATCCTATTACTTTTAGTTACTTTTAGGATATACTTCTTAAAATTTTCAATTACTAATTTAATTTGAAAATATATTATATTGTCCTATTACTAATTTAATTTGAGAATGTATTATATTGTCCAAATCCATTTAGAAAAGGGAGAGCCTGTATTATTAAAAAAATAGGAATACAATATTAATCGACCAAAATAGTCCTAAAATATTAAATAGAAGAACTCATAGATAAATGACGTAACTAAAATAACCTCTTTATTTTTTCGGGACTACAAGACCTTCTATGTTAATTTTTTTAATATTTAAGATTTTAAAATTAATAAAATTTTATCTATTAAATTCTTATTAAAAATATGTAAGAAAGTTTAATAAAATCAATTTCATAAGAATCCTCCATATGTGTAGTACATTACCACTCCATAATATCCAATAGCCAAAAAAAAAAAAGTAACATTAAATAGATTGCATAAAGCGTTAAAATTGAGAAAAAATATCCCCATAATATATTTTTATATTATATTTGAATTATTTTTCTCCTCAAATAATATACTTTTTAATTAATTTTTTGTATAATATTGAAAAATATACCTTTATATTAAATAACAACTAAGAAAATATTTAAGATTATAAATGTGTGGGAAAGAGAATGAAAAATAGTTTGTAAGAGTCAATACCACTAATCATTCTACAAACATAAAGATCTAAAAATAGAATGTCAGATCGATCTTTTTACTCCTTGAAAATAAAATTTTTTGGTGGATAAACTTATAATTAAGATTATATCTTAAAAATAAGAGATGAACTAATAGTAAAAATTTGAGTTAACATAAAAAAATTCTTTTTTATATTAAGACCAAATAATTATATCTTTCAATCAATTGTTTAGCAATAGAATCCAATTCAATTATTTTTTAAATTCATCATATGAGTAAAATTATTTTTAAAATTAAAAAAAGATCTTAGGGTACATAAATTCATTATATAAAAAGAGTGTTAGAGATCTGAAAAAATCAGATCATAAAGTAAAAAGGTTAGTATCGTATTAATAATCAAGCGGACATACAACTATCTGTTAAAGCACAATCAAAGCTAAATCCTAAACAAGAACAAGTTTTCAAGACTATATTTTAAAGAGTCTACTATGGTATAGCGGGATTATCCTTTGTAGATGCCTCCGGTGAAATCGAAATAATATTTCTATTTCATGCATTACTTGCAAATATCAAATCAAAAGGCATGATATTGTTAGCAATAATAACAAATGGTGTACTAGCAATGATTTTATTATGAGGCAACTCACTTTAGATTTGATATACCTCTTCAAACCACTAAAATAACCATCACAAATATATCAAAGCAAAACAATGGTGCTAAATTTATAAGAAAAGCAAAATTGATAATATGGGATGAAGTGCTTATGGCTAAGTGTCAAATTATTGAAATAATTACCCCGAGTTTTGGAGATATATTGAATATCAATGAACCGTTCGTAAAAAATTAATGGTTTGGAAGGTGATTTCTATCAAGTACTACAAATAGTTCCAAACTCGACGAAAGCAGAGACGGTAAAAACTAGCTTGCCAAAATTATACTTATGCCTAGGGTTGTGCATTTGGATTAGATATTCGAGAATCCGAACCGATCAACCCTATTCAAATTTTCGAATTTCGAATATTCGATCGAACATGGGTTAGGTTTTTTAAAAGTTCGGATATTCCGATCGGATTCGGATTGGTATAATCTTAATCCAATCCAATCCGAAATACGAATTATATGGACATATATAAATATTAGACTTACATTTTAGGGTTAAGTCTTCTCATTTCATTCGCCTCTCTTTAAACTCTTCTTTTCTTAGTTTATATCGAAGTCTCTCTCTAACTTCTCTTCAGATTGTTCTGTTTGCTTCTATTAAGTCTTACCTTTGTATCTATCATTCTCAGTCTCTCTTTCCTATCAACAAACAACGACGCCTCTTCTTTATTAGATATTTGTTCAGAATTTCAGCTTATTTTATTTTGCTATGAAACTTTTGTTTTTGTCTATTGTTATGAAAAATATTTGATTCCTTTCAGTTTAATAGAATGGTGAATAGAAATAGCCTTAAAAAATATTGTAGCTGATTAGATTGTTAGTAGTCTTAACAAGGCGTACAATCCGATCCAAAAATCTGAAATATTTATTTGTTCCAAACTTTAAAATTCGATTCGATCTAATTTAATTCGGATTGGATTCCGATTGCATTTTATAAAATCTAAAATCCGAATATACAATCCAAAATATGATAAATCCGAGCCGACCGATGCACAACCCTACTTATGGCCTCAAAAGAAAAAATTTCAACTGACAAAAAATATAAAGTAAGAACAGATCCAGTATTTAGTGAGTTCTTGCTTCGTATTGGAAACGAAGAAGAGCATCTAATAAAAGATGATTTAATTCTTCAACACTTAATTATCAATCCCAATGGCAATAATAGTGCATTTAATAAGGGAAATATTTCTATCATTAGATTAAAATGCAATTTGTGCAAATTGTATGATAGAAATTAAAAAGATATCTTAGCTAGCAGAAATGAATATGTTGATCAACTAAATAATAGGTTGATTGCGAAATTTTATGGTAAAAATAAAATATTTTTCAGTTTTTGACTCAGCAGAAGATGGTACCAATAATTATTACCAAGAAGGATACTTAAAATACTTTAATACCAAATGGCCTTCTACCACACAGGTTTGTTGTCAAGTTTATTTTTTCTTACGCATGTTAGTGTCACCGTATATATAATAGACTAAGTTAAAACTGATCTTCCGTTGCATATAAATTGATTTTGAAAAAATATATGACTGTCATGCTACTGAAAAATTTAGCTCTGCCGATTAGCTTATGTAATAGCACATAGATGGTATATAGAAGTTTTGATAATAACGTCATACATGCAAAAATTATGATATTGGTCAATGTGCTTCTGAGTATATTTTTATCCCCGAATTCAACTTTCATCTTCCGAAACTAAAGAATATCCTTTTAAAGTTGTGAGAAAATAATTTTTGGTATATTTATATGTTGCAATTATAATAAATAAAGCACAATGACAAACATCCTAAATATTGGACTATATTTATCGAAATATATATGTTCTTGCACGATCAATTATATGTTGCACTTTCAAGAGGAATATCAATATCGACAATAAGAGTTTTGGTTATGTCAAAGCAACCAAAACATTAGAAGGAAAGATACACAAAAAAAATCATCTGCAAAGAAGTGTTTGGTAAGATACCATCACATCAAATATTTTTAAATTATAATACGTAATTGTCTAACTAACATGATTAAATTGATCATTTGTGTAAGCTCTGATGATGTCCTTTCATTTTGAATTCACGTATTACTCTAATTTAATAATATTATCCGACTTTTAGATGATTTAAATATTTAAATCATCACGTGTCATTATTCATAGATACTAGTTAAAACGAAAAACGTGAACATTGACAAATTAAAAGGCGATGTACTCCTTTGTATCCCACTTGGTGATTGGTCACTGTCATAGAAAATGGGTATTCTAGTTGTTTATATTAGATGAATAACACCACTCGCGTGCCTCAATAGAATAACAATGTTATAAATATATTATATTATGGATGTTCATTTAGTACTCCGTTGTAAATAATCTTTCTGAAAAAGCTTATCCATATATGACTCCACCGTAAATATGTTTATCTATTTAGTACTCTATTGAAAATAAGCTTCCTGAAAAAGCTTATCACTTCGGTATCCGGTTATGGATAAACATTACCCTAGGTAGAAGATTATCCATACCGGGTATAATAAGCTTATCCATTCAGTACTCCGTTATGGATAAACATTGCTCTCAGTAGAAGATTATCCATATCTGGTACAGTAGCAGCTTACATAGCAGCTTGCGTAGCAGCTTACACAGCAGCTTGCGTAGCAGCTTACACAGCAGCTTGTAATAGCAGCTTACACAGCAGCTTCCTTTCTTCTTACACAACAGCTTCCTTTCTTCTATAAATAGAAGAGATTTCAGTTTATTATGTACATCAGTTTGAATTCGAATAATATATCAGTTTCTCTCTATACTTGTATTTACTTTATAGTCTTTATTTTATAACACGTTATCAGCACGAGACTCTGACATCTCGAGCAAATACCTTGAAAGTATTAGAGGTAAGAACTTTCTTTTCCTAAATAATGTCAAATCTTTCTAAACTTGAATTTGTAGCCCTGGATATATCAGGCAAAAGCTACATGTCTTGGGTGCTTGATGCTGAAATTCATCTTGATGCGATGGGTCTGGCAAACACCATCAAGGATAAAAATCAGACATCAAACCAAAACCGTGCCAAAGCAATGATATTCTTACGTCATCACCTTGATGAGGGCCTGAAAATGGAATATCTCACTATTAAAGATCCAGTCATACTGTGGAATAATTTGACAGATAGATATGACCACCTGAAGATGGTCGTTCTTCCACAGGCACGTTATGATTGGACTCATCTAAGGCTACAAGATTTTAAATCTATCAGTGAGTATAATTCTGCTATGTTCAGAATTATTTCCCAATTGAAATTATGTGGTGATAATATTACTAATCATGATATGTTGGAGAAAACTTTCACCACTTTTCATGCCTCGAATATGCTCCTGCAGCAGCAATATCGAGAGATGAGATTTAAAAAGTATTCTGAACTTATCTCACATTTTCTTATAGCAGAGCAACATAATGGGCTATTAATGAAAAATCATGAAAGCCGACCTATTGGTTCTTGTCCATTCCCTGAAGTGAATGAGACGAACTTTCACCAAGCTAAACGTGGAAGAGGTCGTGGCCCCAGTCGTGGTCATGGCCGTGGTCGGGGAAGAAACCCCAATCATGGTAATAATAATACACCAAAAAAGCCTCCTCACCACCAGCAGTGGAAAAGGAAAGAACAAAAGCATGAAGCGGTGCATGCGCCAAATGCAGAAAATGCATGCTATAGATGTGGAGGAAAAGGGCACTGGTCACGTACCTGCCGTACGCCAAAGCACCTGGTTGAGCTTTATCAAGCCTCCCTGAAGAAGATAGAGAAAAATGCTGAAGCAAATTTTATTTCTGAAGATAATTTAGACTTTATGCATTTGGATGTAGCTGATTACTTTGCACTCCCAGAAGAAGAAACAAGTCATGTAATCGGTAGTGAATCTGTAGAAATATAAATATTTTAATTTTTGTTGTTTATAATAGATAATATGGTTATGTAATTGTTGTACATAAATAAAAGTTATGCTTTGATAATGATGTTTACTATAATATATTTATAACAAACAAGAATTAGTGTACAATTTTAGGTGGGGTATAGTTGAATTCCTCCTTGTCGTGCAAAGATTAAATACCATAAGTTATCTCTTATTTAATCGATATATTATTTTAATGTTGCTTGCATTCTTTTTCTTACGTTTAGATTTTTTATTTATCAGTTGTTGCATATTTGATCATTGACTTCTAAGGAATATCTAAAAGATATAGAGGCGACGAACTAATATCGTAGAGTTATCAACATTCCGTGTTTAGTATTCGAATGTTAATATACAATATTCAAATACTCCCTTCGTTCATTTTAATAAACTAGATTCTCTGCACGTATATTATACGAGTATGTTGAACCACGTAATACATGATTTTATATAAAAATATTAATATTATTAAAGGAAATATTTGAGTAAATAATTATACATAAATAGTGAAGTAAAAGTTATGTGAATGATCGATGTGGATCGTAGTTTGCTGACTTGTTTGTCGAGGTCAAGATGTATCACGACCCAAAATACTAGTCGTGATGGCACCTAACCCAATCCGCTAGGTAAGTCAACTAATAATTATCCAATTATAATAATATTAATGAAGCAATTAAGTAAAGAAATATCTGAATCTGATACATTTCTCAAGGACTGGTAGTACAAATCATGAGCTTCTAAGAATAGAATTTACAAAACTAATATGAAGTAAATACATCTTCTGTTTGAAAAGTACATAAATAGAGTTTTATAATTCTAAGGCTACCATGAACAAGAGGCAACTACAACAGGAACGTAGGTACACCTTCAAATTCAGCTCCTATCGAATACAACAACAACAACCAACATCTCCACGTAATGTGCAGAAGTGTAGTATGAGTACAACTGACCCCACGTACTCAATAAGTAACAAACCTAACCTTAGATTGAAAGTAGTGACGAGCTGGAACATAGGTCAGGTCCAACACCAATAACCAACAGCAATTCATAACAATGTAAAGCAGATAAATAAATAAATTACTCGAAATTTAAACTGCTCGGCTTTTTCATAATTTCCGAAAATAATTTCGCTTTTCAAGCATATCAGTGAAAACCCCAAATTCTTTGCCAAAATCATCGTAAAATATGTGATAGTTTGAAAACTGTAATATTTCTAAAAATTATTTCCACAATAAATAAGATGTTTCATTTTTTTTCCCAGATAGCAAGTGTGAAATACCTCTCTATGCCCGCATATTAATATGTGTGAAGAGTCATGAATGACATGATACCTTATAGCATGGAGAAAATTGCATCTCTATGTCGGTTAGGGGTGAACATCGATCGGTTCGGTTGTGAATATTATCAGTTCGCCATATTGCTTATCGGTTTATAAGTATGCAAAACGGATAAGTGAACTAATAAAAAATTAGTTATCAGTTATTGATTAATTGGTTATCAACTATTATCGGTTCGGTTATCGGTTTACCCGATAAAATAACTTAATCTAGATCAAAACTTTTTCATAAGCTCGCAACTGAAGATTTTTGTACTGTTTTAGTTCTTTATACATAAGATGTCAAAACGTAGCTAATTAGGAGTGAAACAACAAACAGCCACAACAATAGGATAAGTTTAGTGACAGTAACTTGAATTAGCCAAAAACATATAATAATGATATACTGATAACAATTAGTAGCAGCAGATTCCATTTATTACCTCCACATATTGCAATGGAATGCCAGCAACAACTTATGTCACTGCACTCCTCCTATCCTACTCATGTTCAGACCTTTTTAATACAAAATTATTTACCAGACAAATACAATAATGAGAACTGACAAGAAGAACAAGAGTATTCAACAATGTTTCAAACTCCAAACACTGTAGAAAACAGTACTAATCGTCTAATACTTCAATAACACTTATCCAAAATTAAGAAACAAAAAGAAAAATAATAAAATATGAGCACAAAATAAAGGATCTTTAACAGTCAAAATCCCTATATGAAGATGAATTTTATTATAAAAGCCTACTATATAAGACTTACTCTAGGAGTAAGGTCTATGAAGATAAAGACTTTAAGACAATGAACTGAAGAGTGCGGCTGAGAAAGAATATGAGAGAATGAAGCCTTAGATGTATGTATATACTTAAGGATAAAGTCGTAATTGTTACACCTCCTTTTTCCGCCCCCGCTGGAGTACGTAGGGAGTTCTTTCCAATTAAAGGACAATCGAAACGGGATTTATTTATTTATTTCAGAGTCGCCACTTGGGAGATTTAGGGTGTCCCAAGTCACCAATTTCAGTCCCGAATCGAGGAAAAGAATGACTCTGTATTACAGTCCGCGAACCAGAAATCCGGATAAGGAATTTTGTTAACCCGGGAGAAGGTATTAGGCATTCCCGAATTCTGTGGTTTTAGCACGGTCGCTCAATTGTCATATTTGGCTCATTTATCTGATTTTTAAACAATTAAGAACTTATATGCAAATTTAACTTTTAAAACCGCTTTTATCATTATTTATTTTATACAAAATTGCAACGTCGTGAAAACGCATCTCGAACCACGCCACAACCAGTGCACACGTGATTTTTTGACGCATTTTGACTTCGTCAAGATCGTGATTTGGGTTACATAAATGTACACCCGTATTTAAGAAAATAACCTTATTAAATATGCGTCAAAATACTATGTGTTATGATACTATTATGTAGGACTGTGAATTTTACTAAATCGCCCATCTCGGAATCTAGGTATTTTCTTATATTAAAAAAAATAAGATTGGAGGACTGCAATTTTTTGTATTATTTATATTTATTTATTTTTTAGCGAGATCCTCCCTTATTTTTATGAATACCCTTTAATGACTACATCTTTATTATTACTAAGTTTGTATATAATTATGAAGTCAATCTCTA
Source organism: Nicotiana tabacum (assembly GCF_000715075.1). NCBI lineage: Eukaryota > Viridiplantae > Streptophyta > Magnoliopsida > Solanales > Solanaceae > Nicotiana > Nicotiana tabacum. Next base: position 91,041,180 of record NC_134090.1, read on the forward strand.
CATACTTAAAAATAACATATTAATTACTAATTTAAAACGAATATTAATGAAAAGTAATATTACTAAAATTATAATTACAAACAACATGGAATTGTCAAAAAAATAAAAATAAAAACTAATTATCCCATAGTTGGATTAAAATTCATATTGTTAGTATGACTTAAGCTTATTGAAATTAATTATTTACAAATACTGAAAGTTGGAAAAAAAACTTGGTTACTAAACCATATTTCTAAAAATTAAACAATTTAACCTTAACTAACCTTGTTTTAATTCACATCATGTCCTAATACTTGATTGGCAAACTAATTCATGTTTTAACTGAAATTAACTACATGATTCCGATTAACTTAACGTTGACAAAAAACCTTACGTTGACAAAAAACCTTATGAATAAGGAACTCAGTCAATTTTTGCCAAACTGATTCAATAACGCCATTTTTACGTTATTTCTTCTATTTTGATTATTAAACAGTTTTAATTAGTAATCAGGCTTAAATATATTTCCTAATAATCCGGTTAAGGCGTTATTTAATATATCGCTATAACATGCCTAATTATGCCAAATGACAGCCTTTTACAGAATAATAATACATGAATAATCTAAATACAATACAAAAAAAAATTAAAACTAAATTAAAAATTTAACACTCCATTCTTCATTTCGGCTTACAAAATGCCAAAATTATAGTTGTGTACCTGGTATTGGAAACAAAAGAAGATGATAATCAGCAGCAGTAATAACAATACAACACAGCAACAACAGTCCAGCAGCAGTAACAACCCAGGAACAGAGTTTGCAAACCAGTGGAGCAGTAATCCAAATAAAAAAAAAAGCTTCAAGCTTTGATGAAACAACAATTAATTCTGATTTCAAACAATGAAAGAAAGCAGAAGATTTTTTTTAGTTTTTAATTTTTAATTTTGAAAGTTTAAATATTTTTCGGAATTTTCTCTCTCTTAAATGTTCAGCCTTCTTCTTTTTTTATCTCTCTTATTTTTCTTTCTGTTCTTCTCTCTATTCAGATTTGTTCCTCTCCTATCTGTCTGTCCCCCCAAAATCTGATTTCAAGACCTCTACTTATATCCCATCCCATAAATCTTTTAATCAATTAAAATCAACCCATTTTCTCTACCAAACCCATTATCTTCCCACTCATCCCCATTACACTAAATAAATGTATCATCCCCACCCCATTATATTTTGTCCCCCATGCCTAACATAAACAAATGCAAGATTCTCCCACACTAAAATTTGTCTTGTCCCCCATTCAATTAAACAATAATATCAAAACCCACCTCATTACATTTTGTCCCTCATGCTTAACATAAAGAATTACAAAATGTTCAATTACCAAACTACCCCTCCGACCTTATTGCAATTACCATTTTACCCCTGAACGTACTACAAATTACCAAACTACCCCCATCAGCTATAACAAACAATTAATCAAACTTAACCAAAATATAGACAATATGATCAATTAATGTTCAAACAACAAATCACATGAACATGATTTCTTCAACATTTCAACAACAAATCACATGAACACAAATTGAACAACAAAGAACAACTAAAACTTGATTGAACAATATTTTTAGAAACAAACAAACCTATTTTCAAATTCAACAACAACAATAACAAACAAGCATATTCAGATTTCTAAATTCAATAATATTGAACTTAAAATCAACTCTAACAACATTACAACAAACAATTCCTATATTAAACTTTAAACAAGATTATGAGACAAATTCAAGAAATAATCATAAATGGTAAACAAGAAATCAAGCTATACAAATTTCGGATTCAAGAACAAATAAACAAAGTATGAACATGAATGAATCTATTTTTTAAAACAACAAACATGACGGATTAAATGACTCAAACAACATTAATAATTTCTGGAAAATACATAACAACATGAAACAAATTGAAGAAATAATCAATTAAATTTCAATTTGAATCTAACAAACATCAAACTAACAAATTCTTACCTAAACAATAAAACAAACATGAAATAAACATGAAAAACCACTAATTAACTTTCCATTTGAAATCTGAAAATTAATTCAATCAAAACACATGAACACACTAGAAAATTATTTCAACGATGAACAATGAACAAAACAAGAATCAAATATTTAACGATTTTAACTTCGAGAAATATAAAAACGTAATATGGACAAAAATAAAACTCAAAAACAACTAACCGGAGATGAATCAACGACGAACTCGATTGTAAACAAATCTGTCCGAGCCTCGACCAAAGCTCGAACAAATGACGACGAAGACGAAGGCAAGATGAAGTAGCAGCCACAACGTTAGTGAGGCAGTAGCAACTTCGTCATTTGTTTGACGCGAAGGCAGTATGAAGTGGAAGCCTGGAACGTGAGCAACATCAGCAAAAAATGGAGGAGCTGGAGAAGATGAAGCAAAAGGCATAAGCAGCTGGCCATGGCGAAGCTATATCAGCTCGACGAGGCAGCTGGAATGGAGCAGCAACGACGAGGAAGTAGCGGCGACAGCAGCGGCGACGGAGTTGGAAGAAGCAGTCGCGACAGTAGCCATGGCGGACTCCTGTTTTTGGAGGAGGAAATGACGCAGTGACAGTAAGTGAGGAAGAAAAAGCAGTAGGGTCAGTAGCAGCTGGAAGGAGGAAGATGGCGATGAAGAAAGCTGGAGCAACGACGCAGCAGCTATGGAAAAGTAATGGAGCGGCATCGCGAAGGTCGTTTGGTTGAAGGAGGAAGACGACGCAACAGTGTGTGTTTGTGCCGTGAGTGTGTGTGTGTGTCGTGAGTGAGTGTGTGTGGCGTGAGGGGAAGAAAGGAAGCCATTGATGGAGCTTGGTGAAGCTTGAGGAAGAAGATGGAAAAAGGAGGGGGGGTGGCGGATTGGTTTCTCAGTTTTTAGGGTTTTTTTTTTTTGTTATTTTTTGTTTTGTTTTGTGTTTTGAAAAAATGAAGAAGGGTGTTGGGTATTTGGACTGGGTCGACCCAGTTCGAAATGGACTGGGTCGTTTGGGAAGATTGGGCCATTTTTGGGCCTGTGGCTTGAAATCGAAGAAGAGGCCCAATTTTGACTTTCTTTATATTTTCGCTCTCTTTTCTTCTTTTATTTTTCTAAAAGTAAATTATAAAAATACTTAAACTATTATTAAGAACTAAATTAATTTATAAAAGCGCAAATTAACTCCCAATAACAATTAACGCATAATTAAGTAATAATTAAGCATAAAATTGTATATTTGGACATTAAATGCTAAAAAATGCAAACGATGCCTATTTTTGTAATTTTTATTTTTTGTAAAACAAACTTAATTACTAACAATTGTAGGATTAAATCCTACATGCAAAAATGCGACATTTTTTGTATTTTTATTAATTTAACAAATAAACATGCACAGACAAATACAAATAATTATTCAAAAAAAAATATCACAAAATATCACAAAATTGCACACCAAAGAAAATTATTTTATTTTTTGAATTTTTTGGGAGTAATTCTCATATTGGGAAAATTCACGTGCTTACAGCTGCCCCTCTTTGCCCGAAGACACGAAGGGTTTTCGTGCAAAGATAAAGCGAGCGATTTTTGCCCATCCGAGTACTCCGTGTGAAGCATTTTTTGAAAAAGATTTGACCGAACCTTTGCTTCAAAGGTTTCCTACATATCCTTGGCTAAATAGGAATCAGGTCAATGTAGTTCGGGAAATTTTGGTAGCTGGGACTACCGTAGGACTGCAATGTTACTGTTGTTCCATGCTATTACCACTGCTTACCGATCTCCTTGTTACACCGTGCTTAAAAGAAAACAAGAAGCTAGGCTAGACTGCAATTTTTCTTGTTGCCTTGCTTTCTTGTCTGCTTGCATTTCTTCCGGTGCTTTTCTTCTGATGTTTTTCTTCCTTTTGACACATGCACTTGAGTTTGTGTTGGGACCTCTTGTTGCAACCTTCTGCTTCCCGGCGCTGGGGATTTTTATTGTTTCCTCTGTTATCTGGGTGGGCTCCCAACTTCAACGCTTGAAATATAAAGACTGAAATGTATGCCTCTGTTATCTGGGCGGGCTCCCAACTTCAACGCTTGAAATGTAAAGACTGAAATGTATGCCTCTGTTATCTGGGCGGGCTCCCAACTTCAACGCTTGAAATATAAAGACTGAAATGTATGCCTCTGTTATCTGGGCGGGCTTGTAAGCACGTGATTTTTGCCCAATATGAGAATTACTCCCAAAAAATTTCAAAAAATAAAATGATTTTCTTGGTGTGCAATTTTGTGGTATTTTTGTGTAATTATTTGTATTTGTCTGTGCATGTTTATTTGCTAAATTAATAAAAAATACAAAAATATGTCGCATTTTGCATGTAGGATTTAATTCTACAATTTGTTAGTAATTAAGTTTGTTTACAAAAAATAAAAATTTACAAAAAAGGCATCGTTTGCATTTTTAGCATTTAATGTCCAAATATACAATTTTATTCTTAATTATTACTTAATTGTGCGTTAATTGTTATTTGGAGTTAATTTGCGCTTTTATAACTTAATTTAGTTCTTAATAATAAGTTAAGTATTTTTATAATTTAGTTTTAGAGAAATAAAAGAAGAAAAGAGAACGAAAATATAAAGAAAGTCGGAATTGGGCCTCTTCTTCGATTTCAGGCCACAGGCCCAAAAATGGCCCAATCTTCCCAAACGACCCAGTCCATTTCGAACTGGGTCGACCCAGTCCATAACCCAACACCCTTATTATCTTGCATTTCAAAAATAAAACAAAAACAAAAAGAAAAAACAAAATCAAAAAACCCTAACCTAAACACTAAACTACCCGCCCCCCTATCTTTCTTCTTCTTCTTTTCTTCATCTTCCCAAAAAGCTCCAAGCTCCATCAATGGCTTCCTTCCTTCCCCTCACGCCACACACACACACACGCACGTCACCCTCACAACCCCAACTCGACTAAACGACCCCAGCCCTATCCGCCATTCATGAAGCTCGTCGAGCTCAAGCTTGAGCTCGACGTCCATGGTTGCCTTCAACCTCAAGTCCAAACGACCAGCCATGGCTGACCCTACTGCTTCTTCTTCCTCACTTCAATACAAATGTCACTGCGTCATTTCCTCCTCCAAAAAATAAAGACTTCCGCCATGGCTGCTGTCGCGACTGCTTCTTCCGACTCCGTCGCCGCGGCTGTCGCGGCTACTTCCTCGCCGTTCCAACTACTCCAGCTCCTGCCTCGTCGAGCTGCTGGTGTTCGGCGTCGACCAGTTTCTGCTCCATTCCAGCTTGAGCTCACCATTGCAGCTGCTTCATATTGCCTTCGCGTCGAGCAAATGACGAGTTGCTACTGCCTCATTAACGTTGTGGCTGCTGCTTCATCTTGCCTTCGTCTTCGTCTTCATTTGTTCGAGCTTTGGTTGAGGCTCGTCAAAACAGTCCCTACATAGTCAAGTTCGTCGTTTGTTTAGTCGAGTTCGTCGTTGATTCATCTCCGGTTAGTTGTTTTTGAGTTTTATTTTTGTCCATATTTCGTTTTTATATTTCTCGAAGTTAAAATCGTTAAATATTTGATTCTTGTTTTGTTCGTTGTTCATCGTTGAAATAATTTTTTAGTTTGTTCATGTGCTTTCTTAAATTAATTTTTCAGATTTCAAATGAAAGATTAATTAATTGTTTTTCATGTTATTTCGTGGTTGTTTTATTGTTTAGGTAAGAATTTGTTAGTTTGATGTTTGTTAGATTCAAATTGAAATTTAATTGATTATTTCTTCAATTTGTTTCATGTTGTTATATATTTTCCAGAAATTATTTATGTTGGTTTAGTCATTTAATCCGTCATATTTGTTGTTTTAAAAAAAAAATAGATTCATTCATGTTCATACTTTGTTTGGTTGATCTTGAATCCGAAATTTGTATAGTTTGATTTCTTGTTTATCATTTATGATTATTTCTTGAATTTGTCTCATAATCTTGTCTAAGTTTAATATAGGAATTGTTGGTTGTAATATTGTTAGAGTTAATTTTAAGTTCAATATGATTGAATTTAGAAATCTAAATATACTTGTTTGTTGTTGTTGTTGAATCCGAAAATAGGATTGTTTGTTGCTAAAATATTGTTCAATCAAATTTTAGTTGTTCTTTGTTGTTCAATTTGTGTTCATGTGATTTGTTGTTGAAATGTTGAAGAAATCATGTTCATGTGATTTGTTGTTGAAATATTAAAGAAATCATGTTCATGTGATTTGTTGTTTAAACATTGTTAGAAATTGATCATATTGTCTATATTTTGGTTAAGTTTGATTAATTGATTGTTATAGCTGATGGGGTAGTTTGGTAATTTGTAGTACGTTTGGGGGTAAAATAGTAATTTGCAATAAGGTCGGAGGGGTAGTTTAGGAATTGTACATTTTGTAATTTTTTATGTGAAGCATGGGGGACAAAATGAAATGGGGTGGGTTGTGATATAGTTATTTAATATAAAGGGGGGACAAGACAAATTTTAGTGTGGGGAATCTTGTATTTGTTTATGTTAGGCATGGGGGACAAAATATAATGGGGTGGTGTGATATATTTATTTAATGTAATAGGGATGAGTGGGAAGATAATGGGTTTGGTAGAGAAAATGGGTTGATTTTAATTGATTAAAAGATTTATGGGATGTGATTATATATTGGAAGTCTTGAACACAAGACAAAGACAGATAGAGAAAAATAGACAGAGAAGAGGAACGAATCTGAAAACTTTCAAGAAAGAAAATAAGAGAGAGAAAAAAAAGGGCTGAACATTTAGGAGAGAGAAAATTCCAAAAAATATTTAAACTTAAAATAAAAAAAAACTAAAAAAAAGATCTTCTGCTTTCTTTCATTGTTTGAAATCAGAATTAATTGTTGTTTTATCAAAGCTTGAAGCTTTTATTTTTTTTGGGATTACTGCTCCACTGGTTTGCAAACTCTGTTCCTGAGTTGTTACTGCTGCTGGATTGTTGTTGCTGTATTGTTATTACTGCTGCTGATTCTCATCTTCATCTTCTTTTTCCAATATCAGGTACACAACTGTAATTTTGGCATTTTGTAAGCCGAAATGAAGAATGGAGTGTTAAATTTTTAATTTAGTTTTAATTTTTTTTTTGTATTGTATTTAGATTACTCATGTATTATTATTCTGTAAATCACTGTCATTTGGCATAATCAGGCATGTTATAGCGATATATTAAATAACGCCTTAACCGGATTATTAGGAAATATATTTAAGCCTGATTACTAATTAAAACTGTTTAATAATCAAAATAGAAGAAATAACGTAAAAATGGCGTTATTGAATCAGTTTGGCAAAAATTGACTGAGTTCCTTATTCATAAGGTTTTTTTTTTGTCAACGTAAAGTTTTTTGTCAACGTTAAGTTAATTGGAATCATGTAGTTAATTTCAGTTAAAACATGAATTAGTTTGCGAATCAAGTATTAGGACATGATGTGAATTAAAACAAGGTTAGTTAAAGTTAAATTGTTTAATTTTTAGAAATATGGTTTAGTAATCAAGTTTTTTTTTCTTTCAATTTTCAGTATTTGTAAATAATTAATTTCAATAAGCTTAAGTCATACTAACAATATAAATTTTAATCTAACTATGGGATAATTAGTTTCTATTTTTATTTTTGACAATTCCATGTTGTTTGAAATTATAATTTTAGTAATATTACTTTCCATTAATATTTGTTTTAAATTAGTAATTAATATGTTATTTTTAAGTATGTAGAGATTGACTTCATAATTATAGACAAACTTAGTAATAATAAAGATGTAGTCATTAAAGAGTATTCGTAAATAAGGGAGGATCTCGCTAAAAAATAAATAAATATAAATAATACAAAAAAATTGCAATCCTCCAATCTTATTTATTTATTTTTTTTAATATAAGAAAATATCTAGATTCCGAGATGGACGATTTAGTAAAATTCATAGTCCTACCTAATAGTACCATAATGCGTAGTATTTTGGCGCATATTTAATAAGGTTATTTTCTTAAATACGGGTGTACATTTATCTAACCCAAATCACGATCTTGACGAAGTCAAAATGCGTCAACAAATCACGTGTGCACTGGTTGTGGCGTGGTTCGAGATGCGTTTTCGCGACGTTGCAATTTTGTATAAAATAAATAATGATAAAAGCGGTTTTAAAAGTTAAATCTGCATATAAGTTCTTAATTGTTTAAAAATCAGATAAATGAGCCAAATATGACAATTGAGCGACCGTGCTAAAACCACGGAATTCGGGAATGCCTAATACCTTCTCCCTGGTTAACAGAATTTCTTATCCGGATTTCTGGTTCGCGGACTGTAATACAGAGTCATTCTTTTCCTCGATTTGGGATTAAAATTGGTGACTTGGGACACCCTAAATCTCCCAAGTGGCGACTCTGAAATAAATAAACAAATCCTGTTTCGATTGTCCTTTAATAAGAAAAACTCCCTTCACCCCCCGCGTTTTCCGTAAAAAGGAGGTGTGACAGCTCTGGCGACTCTGCTGGGGAATAAAGACTGAAATGTATGCCTCTGTTATCTGGGCGGGCTCCCAACTTCAATGCTTGAAATGTAAAGACTTAAATGTATGCCTCTGTTATCTGGGCGGGCTCCCAACTTCAACACTTGGAATTAAAAGACTGAAATGTATGCCTCTGTTCTATGGGCGGGCTCCCAACTTCAACCAATAACTTTGAAAATAAACGTCATTCCTCTCTTCAGGCGGGCTCCTGACTTCAACCGATAAATCGCCATTCTGTTCTTCAGGGGGGCTCCTGACTTCAACAACTTTTCAAAAAATGTCATTCCTTTCTTTGGATGGCGAGATTTCAACAACCCTTTTTTAAAAACGCCTTTCCTTTCTTCAGGCGGGCTCCTGACTTCAACCAATACTCGCCATTCTATTCTTCAGGGGAGCTCCTGACTGCTGATACTTCAACTGTTTTCCCTTATTCTCCAGGTGGGCGCCTAATTGCTGATACTTCCATCGCTCTTCCTTATACCCATAGGATGTGAGATACGTAGGTTGCATAGTTAGGAATGAAATGCTTCTCCTATGGGTAAAAACAAACTTAGGAGGAAATGCATCTCCTATGGGTGAAACTAAAACAAACTTAGGAGGAAATGCATCTCCTATGGGTAAAACTAAACTTAGGAGGAAATGCGTCTCGTATGGGTAAAAGTAAACTTATGAGGAAATGCATCTCCTATGGGTGAAACTAAACTTAGGAGGAAATGTCTCTCCTATGGGTAAAAGTAAACTTAGGAGGAAATGCATCTCCTATGGGTGAAACTAAACTTAGGAGGAAATGCCTCTCCTATGGGTAAAAGTAAACTTAGGAGGAAATGCATCTCCTATGGGTGAAACTAAACTTAGGAGGAAATGTCTCTCCTATGGGTAAAAGTAAACTTAGGAGGAAATGCATCTCCTATGGGTGAAACTAAACTTAGGAGGAAATGCCTCTCCTATGGGTAAAAACTAAACTTAGGAGGAAATGCCTCTCCTATGGGTGAAACTAAACTTAGGAGGAAATGCCTCTCCTATGGGCAAAACAAACTTAGGAGGAAATGCATCTCCTATGGGTAAAACAAACTTAGGAGGAAATGCCTCTCCTATTAATGAAATCTTCACTTAGGAAGGAAATGCATCTCCTATGAGTAAAACAAACTTAGGAGGAAATGCATCTCCTATGGGTGAAACTAAACTTAGGAGGAAATGCATCTCCTATGAATGAAACTAAACTTAGGAGGAAATGCCTCTCCTATGGGTAAAAACAAACTTAGGAGGAAATGCATCTCCTATGGGTGGAACTAAACTTAGGAGGAAATGTCTCTCCTATGGGTAAAACAAACTTAGGAGGAAATGCATCTCCTATGGGTGGAACTAAACTTAGGAGGAAATGCCTCTCCTATGGGTAAAACAAACTTAGGAGGAAATGCATCTCCTATGGGTAAAAACAAACTTAGGAGGAAATGCATCTCCTATGGGTGAAACTAAACTTAGGAGGAAATGCATCTCCTATGGGTGAAAACAAACTTAGGAGGAAATGCATCTCCTATGGGTAAAACTTTGATGATTTCAAACTAGGAAGTGCGTCTCCTATTAATGAAATCTTCACTTAGGAAGTATGTCTCCTATGCGTGAACCATTTCCTTCTTCCTGAATTATTTACTTACCTGTGTTGTCTTCCCTCGAAACTGCTGGGGATTATTTTGATAGGGATAACTTTTCCTTTTTTTTCCTTACCCACTCTGGGTTGCCCGAAACTCTGTCGAGGATGCTTCTACATCTCGATGATCCGGTGGGGATAACACTGCTGAGGATAACTCTACTGAGTAAATATATTATCTTACTCCTTCCAAAATTACTTCCTTTTAAGTAGGATGTTTCATTCCTCTGCAAACTGCTTCCCCTTTTTTTTCTTTTTTTTTTCTTTTTTTTTCTTTTTTTTGTTTTGTTTTTTTGCATAGCTTCTTCCTTCGAAGACTACCTCCCTTGAGACTCGTTTTGCCTTTCCCCGAAAGGAACCGCTGAGGATACCGATTTTCACCAAACTTGTGTTGGACTCCTCGAAATTGTTGGGGATAGCACTGTTGGGGAGTTATTTACTTACTTGTTGGGGGTAAAATGTTATCAGCTGGGGATAACGCTGTCAAAGATAACACTGCTGGGGGATTCTGATTCCTTCAGAACTAGTGATTCACTCTTCGGAAGGCTGTTGGGAATGATGTTGGCCTCTTGCTTTTTCTGAGCTCAAGTTTCATCCCTTTGTTGGGGAACAACTTCCTCCATTGAAACTTATTATGTTGGGGGCAACACTGGTTCTAAGACCACTTCCCTTGAGACTGGCGTTATCTTTATTCTTCCCCGAATGGGTACCTGACTTCCAGAAAATTTTCTAAATGGAAGGAAGATTTTCTACCCCAGTTTGATAATATCACTTGTGCATGCACTTCTGGCATCAATGCCATTACCTTTACCTATTTCAAATCAAACAAAATTTGTTAGTTTAAAACATGGTGGTTGGTTGTAATACTCCTACTGGGATGGTTTTCCCTTTCTCCTTCCTTGCTCTGCGCTCCACAACTTGTTGGGGATGATATTCTTTGCTGGGATAATCCCTTTCTGCTGAGGATATCCCTCTTCTTTTGTGGCATAGTTCGGAAACTGGCATTTCCCCGACCTTTTAGTCTCGTATGAATTTCCCCAAATCATGCTCATTGCTCTCCTTGCTTTGTCCACGGGCCTCGGCCTTGAGGTTTATAACCTTTGATTTCGGCTGGGATATCCCTCTTGACACTCGTCAATCCTTCTGTCAATTCCCTTTTGCTAGGGATATCTTTCTTGACACTGGCCTCACGCTTGTTCCTTGCTGACTATACCATTTGGATGTACTAGTCAGATCTCATTTTGTATAATTGGAAAGCTGATGGCATATTTTGAAGTCAATTCTCACTTGTTCTGACCAAACAGACTCTATTGGAGAATTTTTCTATGAAAGGAAAAAGATAAAAGGGAACAGAATAAAAAGACAAAGGAGAAAGATGACTCTTTAACAAAAGAAACTATAAACAAAAACCTATCAAACGCAGATACCGACTCTAATGGTCATGACATGCACATGTGGCCTATCCTCCGCCGTCAATCGTCTTTCGAGACCTTCAATTGGCAATTCCCCATCTGATTCTCAATCTTATTCAACTTGTAGTGCCCAAAGGGTTTTCACTATCAAGCCTTTCTCATTTTGGTTTTTCTCTCAGCTTTCATTGTCTTACGGTGTCCGTAAAGATTTTCACCGATAAGACTCTCTCATTTGTATCACTTTCCAGCTGGGGATTTGGCATGTTGCCGGCATGACTCTTTCTGCTGAGGCTTAGAGTCCTTTCTGCTGTGGAACAGAGTGTTATGTTCACCGGTAAGACTCTCATTTGTTTGACTTGGCATCTTTTGAAGACTGATCAGAAGGTCTTTCTTTGGACCGTAGTGTGGGTTTTGGATAGGCTAGAAAGAAAGGGTATTAAAGGCTCAAAAATGCATCGATTTTGGGTTATTAATTACAACCTTCGGAACTAGATTTATTTACAACAAACGCAACATCTGCCCCAGTTTCTTGCTTGGGGATATTTTAATTGATTGATTTTTTTTCATTTTTCAAAACTATGACCGAGCCGTGAAGCGCCTACGTATTCTCTTTGAGGAATCAGGTCAAACGTAGTTCCAAAATCCTCTGTTTTCATTTGACTTTCCTTTGTTTTTTTTTTTTTATCATTTTTCTTTTCTTTTCTTTTCCTTTTTTTTCGTTGCTACTGATTCCGAACGAGGAGTATGAAAGAAAATAAATAAGGCTCAAAAGGGGTAACGAAGGATAAAGTGTTTAGGTAGCAGAACAAAATGCCTTCGCCATTCCAGTCTTCAAAACATGCCAAGTGCAAACAACACAATTGAACATAGATTTATAATCTCTTCCGATGGTGCTGGACTTTGACAATTATGTTAAACATTTTATTTTTCCTTTGTCATTTCTAAAGCACCGTTGGGCGACACTCTCATTATCATGAACGACTCTCATGCCAATTTGGCGAATCTTGCTTTTAACGGTTTTCTTTGTGTTTAACTTGCCCCAGTTCCACATGACTCGGGCTTCAAATAATCCCAAACTGTTCTTATTTCCTTTAAATGTTCTGATCACCTTTCCGGGGTTTTATGATTAACTTTTAAGATTAGGCCCAAACTGTGTGCGCATGTCATGTCACTAGAATCGGCGCTGACCAAAATGATAAAAGGACTAAACAAAAGATGACTGGAAATAATAAAAGACCGGATTTTGCATTAGACTACCGGTGAAATGGTTTGAATAACAAAAACAAACCAGAATAAAATCCTAAAACAACCTGGACAAACTTAAACAAACCGCTATGACAAAACGGAAAGATAAGACAGTTTGACACGAGACAATATCCAAATTACAACTCTAATAATCCGAACAACAGAAATGACAACAAAATAAGCCACCACAAGCTTCTCTCTTGCTAACCAAGGAACGGAGCGTCCTCCCACTTTATCAAAATTGGCATCTTAGCCACTGAGCTTCGCATCAGTATTGTCCAGACCATTGCCAACTTCGATATCATCAACCTTAGTCAACAATTCCCCAATAGGATTCGAGTGCTTCTGTCATCAGGCATGATCCCCGCAAAGTGTGTATCATGATGTGCAGGTAAAGGATTCCGCGCGATATTCTGGGTGTCATTGTCCGGCTTACCACAAACCAACCACCTTCTTTGTGATTCAAAACAAAACAGGTTAAAATGGACTCAGTCGGTCCTCATTATTAACAACATCTTTTTTTTCTTATTTTTTCATTTTCCTTCTTTTTCGATTTTTTTTTTCATTTTTTTTTATTCTTTTTTTTTTTGCTTTTTTGTTATGGTCGAATCTTATGGAGATTGCCTACGTATCATGACCCCGAATGAATCAGACCTTGCGTAGTTCGGACCATAAAAGATAACCAATACTAAACATTTTTTTTCAATTTAAAACAAACTGGGTTTCAAAGGTTTGAAGATGACCTACAAACTCGAAAATCAAACAACCCACCTATTCTAATTAAAAGATTTACAAACTCCAAAACAAATGGTCATCTTCCTTTCTCCGTTTGACAAATGCAACCAAGCGGTTATTTTTGCAAATGTGGCCTTTTCCCAAATTTTGAGGCCGGAGAGGATTATTTTATGACACTTACAAACTTGTCCATTCTTTTATGAAAATAGCCCTTTGACAACTGAAAGATACTCTGAGGCTATTTTGGCAAGAACGGTTTAAGACGTGGCCGAAACTGGCTTGGCTTATTTTGACCAAAAATTCAAACGGTATTTACCTGACCGTTGACTCTTTGTTTTTTTTTTCAAATTACAATAAAAACCTGGTGTTGCAAACACGGCCCTTCAACGCCTCGGGGACGAAGATTTTTTAAGGCTGTGTGGGTCACTTGGACCAAAATCCTAAACATGACCCAAAAGGTGGCTGTTTATGCAAAGTCAGCCTTCCGGCGTCCCTTTCGGGAACATTCGGCTATGTCTTGTCAAAACAGCGTCACCCGACTTCTTTATGACAAAATTAAAATTTGACATATATTTTTTGGCTATTTTTTAGCAAAAGGGGAGGCTGGACACCGCCAGACTTATTTATGACAAAATTAAAATTTTGACACGTTTTTTATTTATTTATTGGTTTTTGGCTATTTTAACAAAAAAGGAGGTTGGACCCGATAAGGGTTGCCTACGTATCTCACATCCGATGAGAATCAAACCCGCGTAGTTCGGGCAAATTAACCGAACTATTTTAAAACATGACTCTTTTCCATTTTTATTTTTTCCTGGCAAGACAATCTATTTTCCTTTTCTATTTTTTGAAAAAGACAAAATAACTATTTTTTTCCATTTTCAACAAACAATAAAACAATCTATTTTTCCAAAAATAAAAGATTCTTTTTTTTCTTTCTTTTTTTTTTTTATATTTTTTAGTAAAACAAAATAAAAAATTTCGGCAGAGTTTCGCCAGTAATTGGTTATTGATTTTTTTCTAAAATAATCAATTAACTCCCTAACTAATATATTCTTTTTCCCTTTTTTTCCTTCAATTTTCCAACATTCCCGAGATTCAAAAACCGGTCAACATGCAAGTTCGAAACAGATATATGTACAGAGCAAGTAGGATGCATCAGAATGGTCTTTTCATTTCAGGTTGCTAGTCCTAGACGGACCCAACCCTTGTGTTGAGTCCCCTAAGTCAAATGCAACGTGATGCAAATAAGCGTTCCTACTAGGGATCCGGCATGAAATCACGTTATTCTATATTCAAAACCTGGGTCAGTGTACTAGACTGTGTACCCGAGCGGACAACTTGAGTCGAGGAGGGGGCAACTTACCGGGAACCAAAAGGCCATCCGGCTTCGTAACTTGTCCGACCTCTTTCTTATTTCAGGGTATGACACTAACAGAATAAGGAGTTTCAACCAGTAAGCACATCCCCGGAGGTGAAGAGAGAAGGGTGTCGGCACAGTTCAGATAATATAAAAGCGGTAACATTTAACACATTTAGCATAAAACATGTAGGAAAATCAGATACAATTAAATACAACAATTTATCTAAGCTCGAATTCTGAACCCTGAACCAGAGATTCTGAAGGAGTCCCCAGCAGAGTCGTCAGAGCTGTCACACCTCCTTTTTCCGCCCCCGCGGGAGTACGTAAGGAGTTCTTTCCAATTAAAGAACAATCGAAACGGGATTTATTTATTTATTTCAGAGTCGCCACTTGGGAGATTTAGGGTGTCCCAAGTCACCAATTTTAATCCCGAATCGAGGAAAAGAATGACTCTGTATTACAGTCCGCAAACCAGAAATTCGGATAAGGAATTCTGTTAACCCGGGAGAAGGTATTAGGCATTCCCGAATTCCGTGGTTTTAGCACGGTCGCTCAATTGTCATATTTGGCTCATTTATCTGATTTTTAAACAATTAAGAACTTATATGCAAATTTAACTTTTAAAACCGTTTTTATCATTATTTATTTTATACAAAATTGCAACGTCGTGAAAACGCATCTCGAACCACGCCACAACCAGTGTACACATGATTTTTTGACGCATTTTGACTTCGTCAAGATCGTGATTTGGGTTACATAAATGTACACCCGTATTTAAGAAAATAACCTCATTAAATATGCGCCAAAATACTACGCGTTATGATACTATTATGTAGGACTTTGAAATTTACTAAATCGCCCATCTCGGAATCTAGGTATTTTCTTGTATTAAAAAAAATAAGATTGGAGGACTGCAATTTTTTGTATTATTTATATTTATTTATTTTTTAGCGAGATCCTCCCTTATTTTTATGAATACCCTTTAATGACTACATCTTTATTATTACTAAGTTTGTATATAATTATGAAGTCAATCTCTACATACTTAAAAATAACATATTAATTACTATTTTAAAACGAATATTAATGAAAAGTAATATTACTAAAATTATAATTACAAACAACATGGAATTGTCAAAAAAATAAAAAAAAAACTAATTATCCCATAGTTGGATTAAAATTCATATTGCTAGTATGACTTAAGCTTATTGAAATTAATTATTTACAAATACTGAAAGTTGGAAAAAAAACTTGGTTACTAAACCATATTTCTAAAAATTAAACAATTTAACCTTAACTAACCTTGTTTTAATTCACATCATGTCCTAATACTTGATTGGCAAACTAATTCATGTTTTAACTGAAATTAACTACATGATTCCGATTAACTTAACGTTGACAAAAAACCTTACGTTGACAAAAAACCTTATGAATAAGGAACTCAGTCAATTTTTTGCCAAACTGATTCAATAACACCATTTTTACGTTATTTCTTCTATTTTGATTATTAAACAGTTTTAATTAGTAATCAGGCTTAAATATATTTCCTAATAATCCGGTTAATGCGTTATTTAATATATCGCTATAACATGCCTAATTATGCCAAATGACAGCCTTTTACAGAATAATAATACATGAATAATCTAAATACAATGAAATTAAAACTTCAAAATTTCATTCTTCATATGTATTCATGCTTCCACATTATTAGCTTTGCAATAGCTAGTATTATAGTCGTGTACCTGGTATTGGAAACAAAAGAAGATGAGAATCAGCAGCAGTAATAACAATACAGCACAGCAACAACAGTCCAGCAGCAGTAACAACCCAGGAACAGAGTTTGCAAACCAGTGGAGCAGTAATCCAAAAAAAAAAAAAAGCTTCAAGCTTTGATGAAACAACAATTAATTCTGATTTCAAACAATGAAAGAAAGCAGAAGATTTTTTTTAGTTTTTTATTTTTTATTTTTGAAAGTTTAAATATTTTTCGGAATTTTCTCTCTCTTAAATGTTTAGCCTTCTTTTTTTTTCTCTTATTTTTCTTTCTGTTCTTCTCTCTATTCAGATTCGTTCCTCTCCTATCTGTATTCTCTCCCAAAATCTGATTTCAAGACCTCTACTTATATCTCATCCCATAAATCTTTTAATCAATTAAAATCAACTCATTTTCTCTACCAAACTCATTATCTTCCCACTCATCCCCATTACACTAAATAAATATATCATCCCCACCCCATTATATTTTGTCCCTCATGCCTAACATAAACAAATACAAGATTCCCCCACACTAAAATTTGTCTTGTCCCTCATTCAATTAAACAATAATATCAAAACTCACCCCATTACATTTTGTCCCCCATGTTTAACATAAAGAATTACAAAATGTTCAATTACCCAACTACCCCTCCGACCTTATTGCAATTACCATTTTACCCCTGAACGTACTACAAATTACCAAACTACCCCCATCAGCTATAACAAACAATTAATCAAACTTAACCAAAATATAGACAATATGATCAATTAATGTTCAAACAACAAATCACATGAACATGATTTCTTCAACATTTCAACAACAAATCACATGAACACAAATTGAACAACAAAGAACAACTAAAATTTGATTGAACAATATTTTTAGCAACAAACAAACCTATTTTCAAATTCAACAACAACAATAACAAACAACCATATTCAGATTTCTAAATTCAATAATATTGAACTTAAAATCAACTCTAACAACATTACAACAAACAATTCCTATATTAAACTTTAAACAAGATTATGAGACAAATTCAAGAAATAATCATAAATGGTAAACAAGAAATCAAGCTATACAAATTTCGGATTCAAGAACAAACAAACAAAGTATGAACATGAATGAATCTATTTTTTAAAACAACAAACATGACGGATTAAATGACTCAAACAACATTAATAATTTCTGGAAAATACATAACAACATGAAACAAATTGAAGAAATAATCAATTAAATTTCAATTTGAATCTAACAAACATCAAACTAACAAATTCTTACCTAAACAATAAAACAAACATGAAATAAACATGAAAAACCACTAATTAACTTTCCATTTGAAATCTGAAAATTAATTCAATCAAAACACATGAACACACTAGAAAATTATTTCAACGATGAACAACGAACAAAACAAGAATCAAATATTTAACGATATTAAATTCGAGAAATATAAAAACGTAATATGGACAAAAATAAAACTCAAAAACAACTAACCCGAGATGAATCAACGACGAACTCGATTGTAAACAAATCTGTCTGAGCCTCGACCAAAGCTCGAACGAATGACGACGAAGACGAAGGCAAGATGAAGTAGCAGCCACAACGTTAGTGAGGCAGTAGCAACTTCGCCATTTGTTTGACGCGAAGGCAGTATGAAGCAGAAGCCTGGAACGTGAGCAACATCAACAAAAAATGGAGGAGCTGGAGAAGATGAAGCAAAAGGCATAAGCAGCTGGCCATGGCGAAGCTGTAGCAGCTCGACGAGGCAGCTGGAATGGAGCAGCAACGACGAGGAAGTAGCGGCGACAGCAGTGGCGACGGAGTTGGAAGAAGTAGTCGCGACAGTAGCCATGGCGGACTCCTGTTTTTGGAGGAGGAAATGATGCAGTGATAGTAAGTGAGGAAGAAGAAGCAGTAGGGCCAGTAGCAGCTGGAAGGAGGAAGATGGCGATGAAGAAAACTGGAGCAACGACGCAGCAGCTATGGAAAAGTAATGGAGCGGCATCGCGAAGGTCGTTTGGTTGAAGGAGGAAGACGACGCAACAGTGTGTGTGTGTGTCGTGAGTGTGTGTGTGTGTCGTGAGTGAGTGTGTGTGGCGTGAGGGGAAGGAAGGAAGCCATTGATGGAGCTTGGTGAAGCTTGAGGAAGAAGATGGAAAAGGAGGGGGTGGCAGATTGGTTTCTTAGTTTTTAAGGTTTTTGTTTTTTTTTTTTTTTTGTAATTTTTTGTTTTGTTTTGTGTTTTGAAAAAATGAAGAAGGGTGTTGGGTATTTGGACTGGGTCGACCCAGTTCGAAATGGACTGGGTCGTTTGGGAAGATTGGGCCATTTTTGGGCCTGTGGCTTGAAATCGAAGAAGAGGCCCAATTCTGACTTTCTTTATATTTTCGCTCTCTTTTCTTCTTTTATTTTCTAAAACTAAATTATAAAAATACTTAAACTATTATTAAGAACTAAATTAAGTTATAAAAGTGCAAATTAACTCCAATAACAATTAACGCACAATTAAGTAATAATTAAGCATAAAATTGTATATTTGGACATTAAATGCTAAAAAATGCAAACGATGCCTATTTTGTAATTTTTATTTTTTGTAAATCAAACTTAATTACTAACAATTGTAGGATTAAATCCTACATGCAAAAATGCGACATTTTTTGTATTTTTATTAATTTAACAAATAAACATGCACAGACAAATACAAATAATTATTCAAAAAAAAATATCACAAAATTGCACACCAAAGAAAATTATTTTATTTTTTGAATTTTTTGGGAGTAATTCTCATATTGGGCAAAAAATCACGTGCTTACAGTAATTTTATTAATTCTTATTGGGTTATCGGTTTACCCATTAACAAAATTGACAAACCGAGGCCCGAACCAATAACCCAATAGTGAAAAAATTCTAACTCGCCGAGCCGTGAGATCTGAGCTGCCTACATATCCTTGGTTATAAAGGAATTAGTCCACGTATAGTTCAGAAGTAGGAAAAGTAGAGAAGGATATCAAGGTAGAGAGTCGAGTGAAATGCCGTCGAGGTTCCGGTCCGCGGTTCCTGTCATTCCATCAAAATGGAAAGCAAATTTTACAACAAAAATAAAAGAAAAATGCAAAACCCTATCTACTCATTGTCTTGAATCTTTCTTGAATCTCCACTTGCTCCTTCAACATGAAGCTAAAAATTCATCTTATTCTTCACATGGGCATCCTGCTGACTTGAATTTGAAAAAAACTGAAAGTTGACCATGTTTTTCAGGCGGGCTCCTAATGCTTCAACTTGAATTAAACATGAAATTTAAGTAGACTTGAGCTTGCAAACCTTATCTTTCGGGTAGGCTCGTGCTACTTCTGATTTGAACTAAAAATTGTCCTATTCTTCAGGCGGGATCCTGCTGTCTTTGGCTTGAATCTTGAAAACTGAACTTGACCCTATTCTTCAGGCGGACTCCTGCTGTCTTTGACTTGAATCTTGAAAACTGAAAGTTGACTGTATTCTTCAGGTGGGCTCCTGATGATTGCACTTGAAATAAACTTGAACTTGGAGTAGACTTGAGCTTGCAAACCATGTCCTTCAGGCGGCTCGTGCTACTTCCGATTTAACTTAAAAACTGGAGGTTGACCCTATTCTTCAGGCGGGTTCCTGCTGCTTCTGACTTAAACTTGAAACATGTTATTCACGTGGGCTCCTAATGCCTGTTTGACTTGAAATTGTAAACTAAAAGTTGACCCTGTTCTTCAGGCGGGATTCTCCTGATGCCTCTAAAACTTGAAATTGAAACCTGAACACTGACCCTATTCTCCATGTGGGCTCCTGATGCCTCTCTGATTTGAACTTGTAAACCGAAAGTTGACCCTTCTCTTCAGGCGGGATTCTCATGGTGCTCCTCTAAATTGAAAGTTGACCATGTTCTTTAGGCAGTATTCTCCTGATGCTTCTCTAAATTGAAATTGTAAACTGAAAGTTGACCATGTTCTTCAGGCAAGATTCTTTTGATGTCTCTTGAACTTGAAATTGAAAGTTGACTCTGTTCTTCAGGCGGGCTCTTGATGCCTCTCTGACTTGAAATTGTAAACTGAAAGTTAACCCTGTTCTTCAAGCGAGATTCTCTTGATGCTTCTCTAAATTGAAAGTTGACCCTGTTCTTTAGGTGTGCTCCTGATGCCTCTCTAACTTGAAATTGTAAACTGAAAGTTGACCCTGTTATTCAGGCGGAATTCTCCTGATGCCTCTTGAACTTGAAATTGAAAATTGACCATGTTCTTCAGGCAGGCTCCTGATGCCTCTCTGACTTAAATTGTAAACTGAAAGTTGACCTTGTTCTTCAGGCGGGATTTTCCTAATGCTTCTCTAAATTGAAAGTTGACTCTATTCTTTAGGCGGGCTCCTGATGCCTCTTTAACCTGAAATTGTAAACTAAAAGTTGACCCTGTTCTTCAGACGGGATTCTCCTGATGCTTCTTGAACTTGAAATTTAAAGTTGAACCTATTCTCCAGGTGGGTGCCTGCAATCACAACAAAACAGACAAAACAAAAAAAAAATCTGCCCCAGTTTGTACCAGAAACATTTGTGAGTGTTAGTTGAATCCCAATTTCAAGGAGGGACCAGAAAACTTAAATCAAATCTCATTATCCAGGAGGGTCCTGAGAACTTAAAACTAATCTCATTATCCATGAGGGTCCTGAAAACTTGAAAACTAAATCCCGTTATCCGGAGGGGTGCTGAAAATGAACTTACCTAAGCCATGCTCTCTTCCTGGAAGATCCCTGCAAAAAGAGCAAAATTCCTTCACCCTGAACCATACTTTTCCTTATGGAGGATCCCTACAAATCGAACAACTTTTTTTTTGCCCCTGAAAGGTTTGAGCTTCCAAACTTTGATTTGGACACAATTTTCGTCCCTGTTTCAAACAAAGAAAACTTGTGAGTTTAAAAGGTGGTGGTTGGTTTGTAGTAGGGGTGGACATCAGTCGATTCGGTTCGGTTTTGTAGAATTTCAGTGCGATCAATTCGATTTTCGGTTTGTGATTTTAATAACCAAAACCGAACCATAATAACTTCTGTTCGGTTCGGTTTATTCATGTTCCAGTTCGGTTTTCAATTTCAAGCCATGATAAAAATAGTACGAAACAACGAAACAATATATTACTAAAAAAAAAAGGAATTTGAGTAAGAAACAATACTAAAGT
This sequence comes from Nicotiana tabacum, assembly GCF_000715075.1. Taxonomy (NCBI): domain Eukaryota; kingdom Viridiplantae; phylum Streptophyta; class Magnoliopsida; order Solanales; family Solanaceae; genus Nicotiana; species Nicotiana tabacum. The sequence goes on from NC_134090.1 coordinate 91,063,075, forward strand.
ATATAGTGTTAAACTTATTAGTATAACAATTTTGTGGTATAAAAATATATTTCTATATAGATAAAATATTAATATTAATATTAAACTGCGAAGTTAAAAGTAGACAATTCGAAACATAAATTGCGTACTTTAAGATTCTGCACCATATAATATTAAAATAAGTAAAAAAACTACGCATGAAATTATGGAGTATCAGCATATCAATGGAAAGCTAATCAGTTAATTAGTCAAAGTACAGGATCCTTCAAAAAATTAAACATTTAGACCATATTATTAAAAAAATGATGAAGCTAGTCCTGTACTTTTCAGTTTTAACGGAAGAAACTTGTATTTATCTCTTAGATATGAACATATATACGTCATGCATGAATGAAACCAGTTAATGTTAATGTTACCATACGAGATTAAATTGATACTATATGTATAGACACACACATAAGCACATGCATTTTTCTTTTGGATTTCTCACCGTCAGGCGTAGCTACTTATTGCAGAGGTCCGAAATTTGGTTTTTCGGTTTCTCGGTTTAACCGAAAACCGAACTATTAAAACCGACCACCGAATTGAACAGCTAATTTTTTAAAATTATAAACCACAAACCGACCGAATAAATCGAAAACCGAAACCGAATAAACCGAATTTTTCGGTTCGACCGATTTTTTCGATTCGGTCGGTATTATGTTCACCCCTAGTTTGTGGCATTGGCCTTGAGGTCTATTGCTCCTTCATTTGGCATGATAACTTTGATTTGCACTTGGAAGACCTTACTTGTTATTGGTTAACCACTTTCTTTGTCAACCTTTATCAATGAAAACCCCTCCGATTCATTCAAGCCCAATACATTATACCCGATGTATTGCTCATGAATTGACATTTACTGAACCTTTGCATTTCACATGGATCCCAAAGCATGCCGATTGTTATCAAATCAGTGCGCATATTATTCTTTCCTGAATTATGTCGCTTTGATGTGCTAGCGAGATTCCGCTCTATGCAATTGGAGAGCTGGTAGCAAATTTTAAAGTCATTTCTCGCATGTTCTGACCAAACTAGCTCAAAAGAGGACTTGAACAAAACAAGAGGAACAGAGTAAGGGACAATGGAAAGACATGATATCCAACAAGAAAACTACAAAGTAGAAACTTATCAGATGTGGATACCAACTCTAATGACCATGACATGTATTTTTGGATTAATGGTCTAATCTGTCAAGAAAGTCTAATGTTCAACTCTTGTTATACCTCTATGGCGTGAAATTGGGCTTCAATGCTCCAATTATCCTTTTTGATTCACGATCCTTATTCGACTTGTAGTGCCCGAAGAGTTTTCACCATCAAGCCTCTCTCATTTTGCTCTTTCTCTCAACTCACTGTCGCCTTATGGTTCCTGTGATAGTTTTGACTAATAAGACTCTCTCATTTTGTTCTTTTCTTCTTATTTCCTCTAATTCTGCAGATGACAAGGCATTACCTATGGTAAAAATATCATATGCTCTTGGCATGGCTAACTCAGCACTCTCAAAGATTATCTGAGAGGTCTTTTTTGGACTGTAATATGGCTTTTGGACAGGGTTAGAAAGAAAGGATATCATAAAGGCTCAAAATAACTAAGATAACAGGGTTAATTTATTTACAACTTTTGGAATCCATTTTAAACTTTGCCCCAATTTCTAAAACAAGAGAATTTGATTCTCTCTTCTTTTTTTTTAGATGGAATTTCTAAGAAAAACTGCCCCACTCTTGACTTTGTGGGATTATGAAATATTTTATTTAGTGCGATCAAACCGTAAGGCTGTCTACGTATCTTGTGGTGACAAGAATCAGATCGAACGTAGTTCAAAGATACTTTTTGTTGTCGCTATTTTTCTTTTCTCTTTTCTTTTCTTTTTCTTCTTTTTCTCTTTTGGCATGAACTTTCTAAAACAAATCTATGGGGACATGAACTTGTTTTTTTATATGACTCTAACGTTCCAAAAGAAGGGAGGTCAAAGAAATCAGCATAAGCTCAAAGGGTATAAAGTGTTTGGGTAGCTGAAAGAAGGTCTCCCAATCTCTGAAAATGTCAAGTACGACACATGCAGCTTGAGGATGAAAATCGAAGATCATGTACCATATTTCTTTTGCAGCTACGACATTGATATCACAGATATGCCTTCCACCTTTCTTTAGTGCATTGTCAAGTACAGAACTCTTGTTGGGTAATTTCTTCTTCACAATGAATGTCATCCGCCAGTTTGGAGCAAACTCTTTTGGTTTTATCTTGTAACTTGAGATGCACTTGAACTGAAAGTTGCTCGCTTCAAATTGTTTGGGACACACTCTCCCGTGATAAATTCTTGTCGTCCTATTAACTTCTCAAACTATTTGCCCCACTTTCACACAATTCGGGCTTTAAATGTTCTTAAAATATCCAGATCTTTACTTATTTCCCTCAAATGTCTCTGCCATCTTCAAAACTTGTTTCATTGTTTCATAATTAGACTAACTTTTAAGACTAGGCTGAGAATTCCATGTGCATGTCATGTCACTAGAGTCACCATGAAAAGAACTATAAAAGAAAAAGAGAACTAAACAAAAATTGACTAGAAATAACAGAAATAGGAGATTGCATTAAATAAACGGTGAAAAGGTTCGAACAACAAAACAAGCAAACTAAACTAGGTTACAACCCTGGAACAATCCTAAATAACACTAAACGAGTTGGTACGACTAAACGAATTAGGCAAAATAAAAAGATAGAAGGGTTTGAGTCACAAGACAATATCTGAATTACAACCTTGAAATAAACCGAACAATAGAAATGACAACAAAATAAACAATCAAGACTCCTCCCCGGCTAACCAAGAAAGGAGCATCTTTCCAATCACCAAGCTCGACATCTTAGCCACTGAGTTGCACATCAAAATTACTGGGACTTTCACCAACTTCAATCACATTGTCTTCACCACGTGGCACATTGACTCCTTTGAACAACCCTTCCTTAGCACTAATTGTTGAATTAGCAACTGACCCCCTAAGGGATCTTGCCTCAAATGACTTACCAAGGAACTTGAAAGAACCTGCACATTCATTATCATTGCAAACCATCCCAACAATTTGTGCGTATTCATGCACCTATAGAGGATTATGTGTGACACTTGGGGTATTACTGCCTTGGACCACAATTATCCCTTCTTTAATCATTCTTTCTATCTACATTCATTATCATTGCAAACCATCCCAACAATTTGTGCGTATTAATGCACCTATAGATGATTATGTGTGACACTTGGGGTATTACTGCATTGGACCACAATTATCCCTTCTTTAATCATTCTTTCTATCTTCCTTTTCAAAACACGATAATCTTCAATGATATGCCCTTGGACATTAGAGTGGTACATGCACCGTACAGTAGGATCAAAACCTTTTGCATATGGGTCTGGAGCATAGCCGATGAGCGGCTCAATCAAGCTAGAATGTTTTAACCTTTCAAACAAGTTTGTGTAGGATTCCCAGATTGGTGTGAAATTATCTTTCTGCCTTTGTTTCCCTCCATGCCTATGTTTTTTAGGTTTATAAGGTGCCTGAAAATGTTGTGAAGGCGTACGAGAATTTTGGGGTGCTGGTACTTGCCCTAGGGAGTGAACCAGTTGTTGGACATCTTTCAGACGTTGTTCGGAGGATAATACTAGGGTAGATTATGTGGAGCTTGGGGATACACATGGAGTCGGTATTGAGGCTGAAAGCGCTTAGCAGGAATGTCCACTGGATCCTGTCGTTGGCGGGGCTTAGCAAAATCTTTTCTATCTGAGGACTGACCCGAGCAACTTGTTCATTCCAACTGAGCCAAAACTCCCTAAAACTTTTCTCGGGTTTCTTTTCCATCTGAGATAGGGAGGAGCGGTCTGGGATAATGTCTTCATTGTACTGATAGTACCGAACAAAATTTTGAGCCATGTCACCCCATGGATGTCACTTACTAACATCTTGATGAGTATACCACTCCAAGGCTTCCCCACTCAAACTCCCACTGATATATGCCATCAACAATTCATCTTTCCTGCAAACACTTCTCATTTTACTGCAATAACCCCTCAGATGGGCTACTGGATTTCCACGCCCATCATACAAATCAAACTTTGGCATCTTAAATCCAGCAGGCAGTTAGACGTCAGGACATAAACACAAGTCTTTATAAGACACGCTCACCTGGCTCTCTATCCCTTGCATCTTATTTTAAGACTGCTCTAAGATTTTTACCTTCCAGGATATCTCATCTTGCTCCACTGTCTTAGCAGGTTTTTCAGTTTCGCCGGGAGGCTCAAAATGAAGAGCGTAAGAGTATGGATCCCAGACCTTGAAAGTTGGTTCTGGAGCATAGTGTTGGGCATCGGGACTTTGATCACAGTAGAGGATCGAGGAAGAATAGCTGATGGAGGAGCTACAAAAACATGAGTGGTCAAAGAAGCAGAATACGAGGTGGTTCTGGGGAGTGGAGTGTGAGAAGGTTGTGGGGAGATAACAGCAGCAATGGGAATCTGGATTTGTGACAGTGGCGGAATGGTGACGAGGCTTTCAATGTAGTTAGTGGGAAATAATGGTGGAGGACGCCCACTAATCCAGGCTTGGTATATTTCGGTCATCTGTCCTTTCAACCTTAGGACCTCTTCTTTCAACTCAGATTCTGATTGAATAATCTCCTTGGACGGATCAACAACACTTGTGTCCAAGTCTTTTTTAGCCTTGGCTACCTTGCCCTTTGGCCTTGTGTTGTATGAATGAATTACCTTAAGAACCACAAACCAATCACCCTTTTGTTCGATGAAGATAACAAAGAGGAACAAAATGAGGTCATCGCGTTAGCGTTAGGGCATTTAACATACGATAATCTCACATTATGTGCAATGCACCTAATTACAATTATTGGCTACAAAATGACTTCGAGGGTGCGAAAGTCAACTAGGCATTATCCCAATTTTACTTCTCTTGCCCTTTTCTTCTTCATTTCCTCTCTTGCGCTCCTTGATTTGCTCATTTTCTTTCCTCTCTTTTTCTTTCTAATTAACACTCTTTTCTTTCCACTCATTTTTCACATCCCATAACTTCATCTCTTTTTTTTCTTTTCCCTCTTTTTTTTAATTTCAAAAACAATTCGATCGAACCCTATGTAGGTTGCCTACGTATCATGTCATCGCATGAATCAGATCGTTCCGTAGTTCGGAAAGATTGGGAATAAAGTAAATAAACTAACTCTTTTTTTTGGATTTGAATTTTTTTTACTTTTTTTTTAGTTTCCGAAAGAAAAAGAAAATATTTTTGGATTTCGATTTTTGTTTTGAGATTTTTTTGGATTTCAATTTTTTTTGTTTTTTGTTTTGAAATATTTTTGATTTCTGGACTTTATTTTGAATTTATGGAAGAAAGACTTATAAAGAAAAAGAAAATACTTTTGAATCTTGAATTTTCTTTTCAATTTTCGAAAGAAGAATGAAAATATTTTTGGATTTTGAGAAGAAATTAAAAGAAAATATTTTTTGATTTTTAAAAAATTAGAATATAAAAGAAAGACTTTCTATAGAGGGAAGTACAGGAAAATCTTTGGATTTTTTGAAAATTATGGGCCGGAACCGATAAGGTTTGCCTACGTATCTCAAATCCGGTGAGAATCAGATCCGCGTAGTTTGGTCAGTTATGACATAATCGGGAGAAATATGTTATTGACTCATTTTGAAATGACTTTTTTTCCTTTTCATTTTTTTCAGTTTTCAACACTTTTTCTTTGAAAGTTTTCGGCAGAGTTTCGGGACATTCTCAAATACCGGAATTTTCAGAGCTGGGTTTAGTTTCTCTCTTACATCACTCTTAGTTTTTCTCTTGATTTTCTTTTCTTAGTCAATCAACATCCAAGCCAAAACAAATAAATGTACAAATAGCACATAAGATGCATCAGAATGGTCTTTTATTTCGGGTACATCTGTCCTAGACGGATCCAACCTCTGTGTTGAGTCCCCAAAGTCAAATGCATGTGATGCAAGCAAACATTCCTACTAGGGATCCGGCATGAGGCTATGTTATTCTAGGTTTAAACCTAGGGTTGTGTTCTAGACCTGGCTTACCCGAGTGGACAGCTCGAGCCGAGGTGAGGGCAACGTAACGAGTGCACGAAAGTCTACCCGGCCTAATTGCTGACCCAGCCTCGTTCTATTTGGTATGACTTCTAATAGAAAAATGGGTCACGCGTACGTGTGCACTATATTTTTAGAAGACTTAGAAGGAAGGCATAAGAAGATAGTTTAATACAATTCAAATAATATTAAAGCGGTAAATAAGCAGCAATTAGCACATTAGGTCCACAAATACAGTAATAACAACAAACAATAAAACCAAACATAGATCATATTAACAAGCTCGAATTCTAAACCTTGAACCAGAAGTTCTGGATGAATATCCCCAGTGGAGTCGTCATAGTTATCACACCTCCTTTTTCCGAAAGAATAGAGAATTTTTCCAATTAAAGTGACAATAATCGAAATGAGATTATTTATTTAAATTTAGAATCGTCACTTGGGATAATTTATGGTGTCCCAAGTCACCGGTTTATTTTAAATCCCAAATCGAGAAAATTGACTCTATTTATGATCTGCGAACACAAAAGACCAGATAAGAAATTCTATTAACCCGGGAGAAGGTGTGAGGCATTCCCGAATTCCATTATTTTAGCATGGTCACTTTAATCATACCAAGCTATAATTTGTTATTTACGTATTTTAAGAACCTATGTATATTTTACCCTTTATACCGCTTTTAATTATAGCGTTGGATGTAATCTTTGACACATACTACATGTGTGTAAATCTGCTTTATTTGGGGCATTAAAATCATGTTACGCGAACGTGTACACAATTAATCACGCTTATTAATTTAAGATTGTTTGGCCGAAGTTGCGCAAACGCATACCTCGATAAAATTTTGAAAATCGTAATCATGTCACACGAACGTGTCCACAATCACGATAGTAGATTAGGTCGCGCCTAAAGCATTTCCTACGAATACACATTTTTAAATCGTACTTATGTCAGGAGAACATGTACACAATTAATAGTATTTTATTATTATTAAGATTGTTTTGCCCAAAATTATGCGAACGCATATTTTGGTTTTAATATTGAAAATAATAATTATGTCATGCGAACGTGTACATAATCACGATAATTTATTTATTGATACGCGCTTAAAGCATACTAGCAATTATTCATGATTCATTTCTTTCCTAAGTTTGAGATTAAAAAAAATGCCAGCATTCCGGTCCAAATCTTTTAATAACTAGCCTACACATTTCTTTCCAAAAAAAGACTGCGCTTAAATTCAAATACTAGAAAAGAGACTCGAGCATTTTTCGAAATCACTGGAATCAGCATATGCACAAGTGCAATTCAATCAAGATTACATTGTCAAATGAATGAATACTAAGATGCTGAAGATAACAACTCTTAACATAATTATCACCAGAATTCATTTTTTATAGTTTGGGGTTAAAAAATCAAAGTTAAGCACTTACATCCTTAATAACAAAGTTAAGGAACACAAAAATATTCCACCAGACAATACAACTAAATTTACTAGCACGAAAAATACAAACGACACAACCATAACAGATTATAAAAATTTAACCAAGCATGATCTTTCGAGCAAAACGGTAAAGAAGAAAATAACGGACCTTTGAAACTTTTCAATATATTAAAGATCTTCCAACTGGGTTACAAGAAGAACGCGACAGTGTAGTTGAAAACGAACAGACCTGTCACCCGGAAACCACGACAGAAATATCAAACCGACGACGACCTTGACGGAACCACAAATCTCCCCGAAAACCTCAGACTACGACCTCAAACTCCGTTGGTTCAACGCTGCAGCTGCTGATGCACCACCAACGTGTGCTAAAGCAGTAGCAACAGTAGGTATCGAGAGAAGAATATTGACTAGCAAAGTGTCAGGAACATTTTGGAGGAGGGTCGCTGGTCCCTTTCTCCGTTTTCTTTGCTTGTCGCCGCTGATGCTCTCTTCTAAAGAGAGAGTGACGATGGAGAGTGTCTCGCTGCTCGTCTCCCAGTGAACCAGAGGATTAGGAGATGCGGCTCTAGGTTTTTAGGTTATAATTAGGTTTATATTTGATAGGGGAAAAGATTGTGACCATTGGATTAAAATGGATCGATGGCTAGGATTAAAAGGGTGCATTTGGGCGGGTCACCTGGGTTGATGGGTCAAAGGAATAATGGGCTTTTGGTTCTTGCTGGGCTAATCCGATCTGTGCTACTAAAGATTCGATATTGGGCCGCTAATTCAGAAAAATAAATCATTTTTGGTCCAAACTTAATTGTTCCTTTATTGATAGGAATAAAATCCTATAAAATATTAATTAATTCTATTTAACTAACTACTATATTAAATTAAATATAACTATTTTTGTTTTTTTAATTTTATGAAAGATAGATAAACTAAAAGTAACTAGATAAAATATCAACTAGCTAAATAAAAGAAAATACTTTTGTGATAAAATAAAGTAAAAGAGTCAAAACTATTTAGAATAACGATATTAAACCTAAACTAAATATTTAAGTGCTAAAATGTGTAAAATCTCGAGGAGGGTCAAAAATTACATGTCTACACTCGTTACCGAACCGTTAAACCAATAACTCGATACCGATAATCCAATAAGTTTTTTTCGGTTCGGGCTATCGGTTTTACCCGATATATGCCCAACACTAATGTCGGTATGTTATGTGTTCATGCCAATGCCATGTATCTCAAAGATGAATCATGAACTCACACTCTCAGAGTACTCAATCTCATTGTCTCACACTTTGCACTCATCATGCTCAACCATTCGGTATTGTATATGACCCATAAGGCCCAGGGAAGATCCATCCCAAAATATATACATCACTGACCATCAGTCACTCAGTACCGAGGAAGGCCAATTCGGCCTCATGAAGAAGATCCGTCTCCAGGTATATAAATGCTTAAGACAAGATCCATGTCCAAGGAAGATCCATCCCTCAATATAATCAACCGCGCTCACTAGGAGGTGTGTACAGACTCCGGAAGGACTCCTATAGCCCAAGCGCTTCATAAGCCAGATCCAGGCATAAATCAATATAACATGTTACGGCGTGCAGCCCGATCCCATAAATGTCACTCATAATTAGGCTCTCAACCTCACTCAGTCATCAGTCTCTCCAGTCTCACTCACGGGCTCACAGTGTCATGAAACTAGCCCGATAACAATGATATGATGTATCAATAATCAACAACTGAGACTGAGATATGATATGAATGCATAAATATGACTGAGTACGAAATATCAATGAAATCAGTGAGATGACAACAAGAAACAATCATCATGGGTCCTAACAATATCAGCATAAAGCATAAACATAATATCTAGCATGATTGACAACTCAGTTACTTTATTACATGGTGAAAACACAGATATCAACAAAATAGGACCACTATATAGTGCCATGGAAATAATGGAGTCACAATTCACAGGGTGCGTGCCCATACGCCTGTCACCTAGCATGTGCGTCACCTTATCATCAATCACATAGCACTTAATTCAGGGTTCCATACCCTCAGCACTAAGTTTAGAAGAGTCTTACTTCAAACAAGCCAATTCTAATACCGAGCAAGTCAAGCGATACTCCAAAAATGCTATCACGCACGTAGCGACCTCTATACGACTCAAAACTAGGGCTAGGCATGTATCGGGTAAAACTGATAACCCGAACCGTTAATTGTTTATTGGATTATCGGTATCGGGTTATTGGGTTAACGGTTCGATAACGGTTTAGAATTTTTTTACTATTGGGTTATCGGTTTGGGCCTCGGTTTGCCAATTTTGTTAATGTGTTAACCGATAACCCAATAAGAATTAATAAAATTATGACTTTACCCTTAAGTATATACAAATGCTAGGGCTTCAGTTCATTCTCTTCTATTCTTTCTCAACCGCACTCTTCAGTTGCTTCATCTTCATTCTTCATAGACCTTACTAGTTACTCCTAGTGTAAGTATTTAGTATACTATATGTGAATCTTCTCTTTTTTGCTTAACTCCAGTGAATTGTCTTATTTTTTTTGCTTAACTCTATATTGAGTTATCTTATCGGGTAAATCGACAACCGAACCGATAATGATCGATAATCGATTAACCAATACCCGATAACCAATATCTTATCGGTTCGGTTATCGGTTTATCAAATTTGTTAACCGATAATCGATATGCTAAACCAATAATATTGATAACCGAACCGAACCGACCGATGCCCACCCCTACTCAAAACTAGCCAAAAGAAACTCAAATACATCAAATAAAGCCCAAGGAAACAATTCCAAACAATAAAGATCAAATCCTTAATCAAAACCCAAAATCGGCCAAAAATTACATCCGGACCCGCGCCTCGAAACTCGACAAAACTTACATAATCCTACAACCCATTCAATTACGAGTCTAACCATACTAGTTTTACTCAACTCTGACTCTAAATCGGTGTTCAAAGCTAAAATATTTATATTATGAAACTTTAGGCCAAAACCCCTAATTTTCCTCTTTAAATTCACAATCTAATTACCAAAAATGAAGATAGATTTATGAAATATAACTAAAACTGAGTAGAGAACACTTACCCCAATTCATATGATGAAAATTATTTCAAGAATCGCCTCAATTCGAGATCCATAGCTCCAAAAATATAAAAATAATTGAAACCCTCGAAATAGAGTACTTTATAATCTGCCCAGGCCTCCTCTTTCGCGAATGCGGGAAATTCATCCTGTTCGCGATGAATAAAACTCACACTGCCACAAAAGAATCTATGCACTTGTGATACACCCTACGTGCACGCGATGAACACTGCTGCCAAAACTTCACGAACGCGACTAACCTTACGCAATCGCATAGAAAAATGCTCTAATTCCTAGATGCCAACCTCAACACTACGCGAATGCGGTCCTCCATACGCGAACGCGATGAGGACTTTCCCCAACTCTACACGAATGAGGGACATATTTCGCGATCGCGAAGAACAATTCACTGCTGCCATCAAAATACACTACGCGTTCACGACACTTGCCACACAGTCACACCTCGAACCTAGGGAGGCGTGGCTGGCACCCGGTACCGTACCCGCCCGAGCGAACCATTCTATAACTCATTCTTTCTGTGACCATCGTGGACTAACATAGCAATAACTCGTGGTGCATAACTGTAAGTGGGCAACACTATATAAATAAACTATCGTTCTTAAGACATAAATACATATGGGCCGTCAAGGCCTTTGACATACTATACAAACTAAACCTCTGTCTACATAGCCTCTAAGATTATTTGACATCAAATGGGATAGGGTACCGGCCTATCCATAAGTCTGAATTAAACTCTGATGCGATGGCTCATAGATTCGACTGTACTCCGAATGAGGTGGAATCTTATCGATCATTCACTGAATGCTAACCTCGTCTACAATGAGGGTTCATCAAATTGATTACTTATACCTGTAGGCATGAATGCGGCATCCACAACAAAAGGACGTGAGTACGAATAATATACCGAGTATGTAAGGCATGTAAATCGATATATAAGGACATGAAAGAAACATGAAGTACATGACTCAACCTATAAGTTTGGATAACTCTGTATATCATTTAATACTTATAGTGCATAGGTATATGTTTCATAACATCATCAGCCTCTGAGGGCATCCCATCATATCATATCGGCCACTGTGGGCAAAATCATCATCGTATACCAGCTGATCAGGTGGTGGTGCGTATATAATGCCATAACCTTTCCCATATCCCATATACATATATATACATACATATATACGCATATATAATGCCGTTTGACATACAGTCATATCATCTCGGCCACTGTGGGCAAATTATCAACGTATACCAGCTGCTCAGATGGTGGTGCGTATATAAAGCCATAACCTTATATATATATATATATATATATATATATAACGTCACTAGGTCATGAGTCGATGTGCATGTATAAATGCATGAAATGCATATGAAATATGTTAATAAAATCTCTCGGTACGTGATAAGACCATTATCTCTGATTAATATCATGAAATAAATTTTATCAATATATGTATTTTCTAAGACCCATAACAGACAATATAATAATAAGACATATGGGAATTCAATAACATAGGCATCTCTACATTATATATATATAATCCTTATTTACTCCTAAAAAGCATATAGTATTCACATTTACCTTTATCAACAGAAATTAGTGCGAGTAATAATAATTATTATAAAAAGATATTTCGCGCAATCACACCCCAGACGTTCTGTCCCTTTTGCAACACCAACATAAGTGAAGGTGAAAGAAAAAGATATCTCAAATTAGTAAATCTACCCATATCATGTTTTCCCTCGTAAAAATTATCCCATAGTTATTCCCGTTGAACTTTTTTATTACCAAGCACGAGTTTTTATGGAAATACAAAGTCAATACTAGTTATCATGGTAATATATCAGTCGCTTTACAGGAATGAATAACATAGACATCCTTAACTGCTAAAAGTAGAACCATTTATAGAATATCATTATGCTTACGTATTGTTATTTGGATCATGCCAAAAGAAAAAGGGGATAGCCTTAACATACCTGACCACAAACTGATTGGCTTTCCAATTGAAGAACCTGCATCAATGGTATCTAGTGTGGTTGCCACAACTGGGACTGGATCACTATTTCGCTATTTGTGTTTCTAGATTCATATTTACTTGCACTAACATTAAGGGCGTCTCAATTGGCTTCTAAGTATCTCCCTTCTTAAAAACGCTTGCTGGCCAGAGAACCACTAGCAGTTACTTCTTGCTTAATCACATTATGTGAAGGATGAGGAACATTAGCAAATGCTTGAGGTTTAAGCACTATTCAATTCAATGAGTGAAGAATTATGAATTGACATGTTTGGGATATTGGAGGAATTTCTTGCATTTGTACACCAGGAGCATGCTGGATGCAACGAAGATTTTCCATTACTTGCATTTTTATGGTGCCATTGTATGATTTGCTATTCAAGTTCTCTATATGCCCGCCAGGAAGCTTCAATGAATAATTAGGGCCAAAATATTTGATGTAATCATTATCTGGAATTTCATTAGGAATAAACAAAGGCAAGTGAAAGATTGATGCGAATGGAGGAATGTTTTTTTTGTACTGCAAATTTTGTGTGGACATGGAATTAGTACCATACTCGTGAGTCATGACTAGTATTTTATTTAGGTGACACCTTTCCATGTACTATAAGTGTCACGACGATGGCGTCCAACACCATTGTCAGACAAGCCAACGCGGAAATATAAATAAGTGTTCATTTTACTTTACCAAAATAAGTACTACAATCTCTAACTTGAAACTAAAACTTGTGATAATCAATAATGTACCAAAATAATTATACAATTCCCAAAAAGAATAGTCTACTAATGTGTGTGCCAAAACCTGATATCACAAGTGGTGGACAACTAGTAGAATATATAAAGAATAAATCTATTCTACTGTCCGGAAGAATAGACAACCAAAAATAAAGAGAGAGAGAGACTCCATCCATCTGTTGAATTGCACAGGAAGGGAGCAACTCACTATGAAAGTCTCGAACTATGATCAGGGATGCGCACCAGACAGATAACCATATGTACTTGCCTCAGATCCTGTACAATTAAATACAGAAGCGTAGTATGAGTACATAAATAATATGTGCCCAGTAAGTAACCCGTCTAATCTCGAAGAAGTAGAGACGAGAGGTCGACTTGATACTTACTAGGGTCAAACAATATAATAAAGTGTTATGCTAAGCATGAAAGTCACAAGTAAATACCAGTCTGTAGATAGAAGTAATAAGTCATGTCCTTAATAATATCACAGTTAGCCATTTACATTTCAAAACATTAACAAAGCAAGTGATGAATAATATTTCACATAGATATCATGCGCAAATTATGCCGAGGTCGATGGCCCGATCCAACAGAAAAGAAAATTGTGCACTGCCAGAGGGCCGAATGGCGCAAACCATAAATGCATCTATTTCTACCGAGGCGATCGTCCCGATCCACAAATATCAATTATCATCAGGAAAATATATGAAGGCGCATTTATATTCAAATAAATTCATACAAGTGTCCAACAAGTACATACGTTTACTTATGTTCATTTCCAATTCCCTAGCATATCCTAAGCGATCACATTAGCAAGAAAGTATATAATTATTCGCAAATATGACATGATACGGGTCCTAAACTACCCGGACAATTAACATAATAGTAGTTATGCATGGGCTCTCGTCACCTAGTGCGTACATAGCCCCCGTATTTAGTGACAAATGATTCAATTATTACACCTATGAGGATAATTACCTCATACAAGGTTAGAAAGAAGACTTACCTCGCTCCAAAGTGTACTTTCAATACCAAGATCAAACTCTCAATTTGGAGCCGAACGATCTGAAACTAGTTAAACGAGGTAGGAACTAGTCAATACAAGCTCACAAGATCGCATTCTAACTATCAAAGTAATTTCCCAACCTTAAACACAAGTTTCCTAAAATCTGACTTCAGGCCCACGTGCTTGGGTTCCGAAATTTTTCGAAGAAAGTTGTTCTTTATAACCTAAGGATCAATAATATGTGATTTCTAATTCATTTCATAACAAATTCGTGGTCAAATCTAACTTTTATCAAAACCCTAGGTTTTGCTCTAACCCCATAATTTTTCCTTAATCTTTGTGTGTTAATCTACCCAAGATTCAAGTATTAAACTCACATTAAGTAGAAACAACTTACCTCACAATGCTAGGTTGAAATCCTCTCCTTAAAAGCTCCCAAATCGCCCAAGTATAGAAGTGAAATGAAATAAATGACCTAAGTCCCATTTTTAAAAGCTGTGTCCAGGCCTCTATGTTGTATTTGCGACATCAGGCTCGCAAATGCGAAGTCGCAAATGCGAACTGGGCCTTCATCTGCCTTGATCGTAATTGCGATAGAGGTGTCGCAAATGCAGACCCTGTTGGGTTCGCAAATGCGAGGAATATGTCGCAAATGTGACTAATGCCCCCAGCCGGCTTCATCGCAAATGCGATACTTACCTCGCAATTGCGATCAATATCTCGCAATTGCGAGATCTACAGCAGCAACAAAAACACCAGAAATCTGTGTGCTTTTTTACTCCCAACCTATGTCCGAAACTCAACCGAGCCCTTGGGGCTCCCCTCCGAACACTCACACAAGTCCAACAATATTGTACAAACTTGCTCGACCGATCAAATCACCGAAATAACACCTAAAACCACGGATTCAACACAGAAACCCATGAAATTCTTAAGAACATTCAAATTCCTATCTTTACAACCGGACGTCCGAATCACGTCAAATCAGTCCTGTTTTTCACCAAATTTTACAGACAAGACTAAAATATTATATTGGACCTGTACTGGGCTCCAGAACCAACATACGAGCCCGATACCAACATGATCAAGCATTATCATTTTTATTAAATCCTTAGAATTTCCGTTTAACAATTTCTAACAAAAATTCACTACTCGGGCTAGGACCTCGAAATTCGATTCAAGCCATACCCCCAGGTCCCATATTTTTCTATGGACCCTTAGGGATCATCAAAACACAAATCCGGGTCCATTTGCTAAAAATGTTGACCAAAGTCAAACTTAGTTTTTTAAGAAAATCTTAAGGAATCAAGTGAGCCTATTTCAACCCAAACTCTTCCAAATTATGAACCAACCATCGTCGTAGGTCGTACATTAGTTAAAGCAAGCGCGAGAAGTTTTATTTAGGGGGGGCAGGGTTATAAAAAGCAAAACAACCAGTCGGGTCGTTACATTCTCTACCTCTTAAACAAATGTTCGTCCTCAAACGGACTTAGAAAACTACCTGAGGTGCCGAATAAATGTGGATATCTATTCCGCACGTCCTACTCGGACTCCCAGGTCGCCTCCTCGACTGGTTGGCTCCTCCACTGGACCTTCACTACTGAAATCTTCTTGGATCTTAACTAGCGATCCTGTGTATCAACAATGGCAACTGGCTCCTCCTTATAACCCAAGCTCTCATCCAGCTGAATAGCACTGAAGTCTAACACATGGGACAACTCGGCATGATACCTCTAAAGCATGGACACATGGACACATGGAAAACTGGATGAACTCCAGATTAGCTGGGGGGTAAAGCAATCTCGTAAGCAACCTCCCCAACTCACCTCAACACCTTAAATGGGCCAATAAACCTTGGGCTCAACTTGCCCTTCTTCCCGAACCTCATAATGCCTTTCATTGGCAAGACTTTCAAGAGGACCTTCTCGCCAACCATGAATGATACATCACGCGCCTTTTGATCCGCGTGACTCTTTTGCCCGGACTGGGCTGTGCGAAGCCTTTCCTGAATCAACTTCACCTTATCCAAGGCATCCTTCACCAAGTCTATGCCGTATAACTTAGCCTCACCAGGGTCAAACCACCCGATAGGAGGACGACACCGCCAACCATATAAAGCCTCAAATGGAGCCATCTCGATGTTGGAATGATAACTGTTGTTGTAAGAAAACTCTGCCAAAGGCAAGAACTGATCCCACTGTCCTCCAAAGTCAATCACACATGCTCTAAGCATGTCCTCCAAAATCTGAATTATCCGCTTTGACTGCCCATCGGTCTAAGGATGGAATGCTGTGTTAAGCTCTACACGGGTCCCCAACTCACTCTAAACGGTTTTCCAGAAATGGGAAGTGAACTGAGGGCCTCTTTTTGATATGATGGAAACAGGCACACCGTGCAACCGGACTATCTCCCGAATGTAAATCTGAGCCAATCTCTCTGAAGTGTAAGTAGTTACAACCAGAATAAAGTGTACCGACTTGGTCAACCTGTCAACAATGACCCACACTGCATCCAACTTCCACAAAGTCCGGGGCAACCCAACTACAAAGTCCATAGTAATGTGCTCCCACTTCCACTCTGGTATAAGCATCTGCTGAAGTAGGCCACCCGGCCTCTGGTGCTCATACTTAACCTGCTGGCAATTCAAACACCTAGCCACATACTCCACTATGTCTTTCTTCATCCTCCGCCACCAATAATGTTGTCTCAAGTCACAATACATCTTTGTCGCACCCGGATGAATGGAATACCGCAAACTATGTGCCTCCTCTAGTATCCTCTCCCTCAGACCGTCAACATTAGGATACATTAGGCGACCCTGGAGTCGCAAAACACCATCCTGGCCAATAGAAACCTCCTTGGTACCTCCCTGTAGCACTGTCTCTCTAAGAACTGCCAAATGTGGATCATCGAACTGCCGAGCCTTGATCTGCCCCAATAATGAAGACTGAGTAACAACACACGCAAGAACTCGGCTGGGCTCTGAAATATCCAACCTCACAAGTCTATTAGCCAAGGACTAAATGTCCAAAGTTAGTGGTCTCTCCTCTGCTGGAATGAATGCCAAGCTACCCATACTCTCTGCTTTCCTGCTTAAGGCATCCGCGACCATATTTGCCTTGCTCGGATGATAAAGAATGGTGATGTCATAATCCTTCAGTAAATCAAGCCATCTACACTGCCTCAAATTGAGATCCCTCTATTTGAACAAATGTTGTAAGTTGCGATGATCAGTATAAACCTCACATGACACCCCATACAGATATTGCCTCCATATCTTAAGAGCATGAACAATCACGACCAACTCTAAGTCATGCACGGGATAATTCTCATGAATCTTCAGCTGACGTGAAGCATATGCAATAACTCGCCCCTCCTGCATCAATACAAATCCCAATCCAACACGTGAAGCGTCGCAATATACTGTAAACATCCCCGAACCGGAAGGCAATACAAGAACTGGTACTGTACTCAAGGCTGCCTTGAGCTTCTGAAAGCTCGCCTCACAATCATCGAACCAACGGAAAGGATCACCCTTCTGGGTCAATCTAGTCAGATGTGATGCAATAGATGAAAAACCCTGCACGAATCACCTGTAATAACCTGCTAACCCTAGGAAACTCCTGATCTCGGTCACTGAAGTAGGACGTGGCCAACTCTGGACTGCCTCAATCTTCTTGGGATCCACCTTAATACCCTTTCCTAACACCACATGCCCCAAGAATGCCACTGACTCTAGCCAAAACTCACACTTGGAGAACTTAGCATATAGCTTCTACTCTCACAAGGTCTGAAGCACTACTCTCAAATGCTGCTTGTGCTCCCCCAGGCTACGTAAGTATATCAAGATGTCGTCAATGAAGATGATGACAAAGGAATCAATATAAGGTCTGAACACTCTGTTCATCAAGTCCATAAATGTTGTTGGGGCATTAGTCAAGCCAAAGGACATCACCAAAAACTCATAATGGCCATATCTAGTCCGGAATGCAGTTTTCGGAACATCCGAGTCTCGAATCTTCAACTGATGGTACCCTGATCTCAAGTCGATCTTAAAAAACACCCTAGCACCCTGCAACTAGTCAAACAAATCATCGATACGAGGCAACAGATAATTGTTCTTGATTGTGGCTTTGTTCAAATGGCGGTAATCAATGCACATCCGCATAGTCCCATCCTTCTTCTTCACAAATAACACTGGTGCACCCCAAGGTGATACACTGGGTCTAACAAACCCTTTTGCTAACAACTCCTCAAGTTGTTCCTTCAACTCTTTCGGAGCCATACGGTATGGTGGGATGGATATAGGATGGGTGCGTGGAGCCAAATCAATACAGAAATCAATATCACGATCCAGTGGTATGCTAGGAAGATCAGAAGGAAACTCATCGGCAAACTCCCGGACTATTGGAACTGAATCAATCGTCGGAGACTCTGCTGTGGTGTTCCGAACATAAGCTAGATAAGCCAAACACCTCTTCTACATCATATGCCGAGCATTTAGGAAAGAGATGACCCGACTAGATATATCAACTGTGGAACCCTTCCACTCCAACCTTGGCAGCCTTGGCATTGCCAATGTAATAGTCTTGGCATGTCAATCTAGGACGATGTGGTATGGAGATAACCAATCCATGCCCAGGATGATCTCAAAGTCGATCATATCAAGCAATAGAAGATCTGCTCTAGTCTCGAAACTATAGAATCGCTTACAGGAGTGGACACATGAACAGGAGTGCCCAAAGGATCAAGAGGAATAACCAGAAAATGAGCAAACATAGATGATACATATGAATAGATAGACCCTGGATCAAATAATACTGAAGCATCTCTAATGTAGACGGAAATAATACCTGTGATGACGTCATCTGAGGACATTGCATCTGGCCTAGCCGGAAGGGCATATAATCTGGATGGAGCACCGGCTGGCTGGCCTCCACCTGACTGAGCAGCATCTGGCTGACCTCAACCTCTAGGACGGCCTCTACCAGTCTGGCCCCCACCTCTAGACTGCTGGACAACCAGTGCTGAAATCATAGGTTGTTGACCCTGTTGTAATGCCTTGCCCCGAAGCCTGGGGCAGTATCTCCTCATATGGCCAAGGTCTCCGCACTCAAAACAACCCTGCGGTGCGGCGACCTGCTACCTTGATGGCTGACCCTAATGGCCTATAGACCCACTAGAAAAAGCCTGGATAGCCGGTGGACGGTATGAACTCTCCGGCATGGCACTAAAATAGGAACCAGAAGAACCCTAGGGACCTGAATACCCACTGGAGGAACCCTGAATAGTTGGCGGGAGATAAGAACTCTATGTCATGGCTCTTAAATAGGGGCACGCTGGAGCACCCTAAGCAGGTGGTGGTGCTGAATATGGGGGTCTGCTGGGTTGACCTCTCCCAAACTAACCTCTACTCCTAGCCGGGGCACCTCTGAACTATCCGGAGAATCTAGCCCTCTTATCCTGTTGCATCTGCTCCTTACCCCTCAAATGGTACCCCTCAATCCTCCGAGCAATCTCCACTACTAGCTGATAAGGAGTCCCCATCTCCGTCTCTCGGGCCATGTTGGCCCTGATGCCAAAATGCAACCCTGCAATGAACCTCTACACCCTCTCTGCATTAGTAGAAAGTATCATCAATGCATGGTGGGATAACTCAGAAAACCTCGCCTCATAGTCAGTCACGAACATCTGACCCTACTCAAGCTGCTCAAACTAATACCGCAGCTCTTCCCTCTCAGAGGGTGGGATATACCTGTCTAAGAATAACTGTGTGAACTAACCCCAAGTAATGGGAGGAGAACCTGTTGGCTTGCCAAGAACATAGGACTGCAACCATTTACGGGACCTTCCCTCCAACTGAAAAGTAATGAAGTCAACTCCATGCGACTTCAATATCCTCATGTTGTGCAGTCTGTCCCTGCACCTATCAATGAAATCCTAGGCATCCTCATGACGCTCACCCCCGAAGATAGGAGGGTGAATTCTAGTCCATTTATCCAATAACTTCTGCGGGTTGCCATCTGCAGCTGGTGTGGGCTCGGGCACCACTACAGCAATTGGCTAAGCCCCATCCAGGGGTATTGCACCCGGAGTCTGATACACTGCAGCTGCATGACCAGGAGCCTGAGCAGTAGGAGTCTGTGCTCCCCTCATGTCTGTGATGTAGCTGGATCTACTGGAAATAAACTAGCCTGAGTCATGGTGTCTATGAACCGCAACATATGGCCCATGACCTCCTGGAAACCCGATGCTGTCATAAAGTCCGTCGGGGTAGGCTCAGCTACGGGCACCTCGCCCTGCTCCTCAATGATAGGTCTCTCGCAGGATCTACTGGTGGTGCTACTAGAACAGCTCTAGGACGCCCTCATCCCCTACCTCGGGTCGGTGCCCTCCCCTAGCCTCTACCTCGGCCTCTAGCAACGGGGGGAGCAGATCCTCCCAGGTCTGGAACATCAACCGTGTGTGTCCTCACCATTTGTGAGAGAATAGAAGAGGGAAATTTAGTATACCAAACACTGTATGATTGGAAATGAATAAAGAGTAGTTTTCCTAACACCCTATAGCCTCTCGAAGATAAATACAGATGTCTCTGTACCGATCCACAAGACTCTATTAGGTTTGCCCATGCCTTGTGAGACCTACGTGAATCTATTGCTCTGATACCATGTTGTCATGACCCATTTCCATTATAGGTCATGATGGCGCCCAACACCATTGTCAGGCAAGCCAACGCGAAAATATAAATAAGTGTCCATTTTACTTTACCAAAATAAGTACTACAATCTCTAACTTGAAGTTAAACTTGTGATAATCAGTAATGTACCAAAATAATTATACAATTCCCAAAAAGAATAGTCCACTAATGTGTGTGCCAAGACCTGGTATCACAAGTGGTGGGCAACTAGTAAAATATACAAAGAATAAATCTATTCTACTGTCCGGAATAAAATAGACAACCAAAAATAAAGAGAGAGAGAGAGACTCCATCCAGCTGCTTAACGACATAGGAAGGGAGCAGCTCACCGTGGAGGTCTCGGACTATGATCAGGGATGCGCACTAGACTGATAGCCAGATGTACCTGTCTCAGATCCTGTACAATTAAGTACAAAAGTGTAGTATGAGTACATAAATAATATGTACCCAGTAAGTATCCTGTCTAATCTCGAAGAAGTAGAGACGAGAGGTCGACTTGATACTTAATAGGGTCAAACAAAATAATAAAGTGTTATGCTAAGCATGAAAGTCACAAATAAATAACAGTCTGTAGCAAAAAGTAATAAGTCATGTCCTTAATAATATCACAGTTAGCCATTTACATTTCAAAACATTAACAAAGCAAGTCATGAATAAGATTTCACATATATATCATGCGCATATTATGCCGAGGTAGACGACCCGATCCAATAGAAAAGAAAACCGTGCACTGCAAGAGGGTCGAATGACGCAAACCATAAATGCATCTATTTCTGCCGAGGCGATCGGCCCGATCAACAAATATCAATTATCATCAGGAAAATATATGAAGGCACATTTATATTCAAATAAATTCATACAAGTGTCCAACAAGTACATACGTTTACTTATGTTCATTTCCAATTCCCTAGCATATCCTAAGCGATCACATTAGCAAGAAAGTATATAATTATTCGCAAATATGACATGATACGGGTCCTAAACTACCCAGACAATTAACATAATAGTAGCTATGCATGGACTCTCGTCACCTAGTGCATACATAGCCCCCGCATTTAGTGGCAAATGATTCAATTTTTACACCTATGGGGATAATTCTCTCATACAAGGTTAGAAAGAAGACTTACCTCGCTCCAAAGTGTACTTTCAATACCAAGCTCAAACTCTCAATTTGGAGCCGAACGATCCGAAACTAGTTAAACGAGGTAGGAACTAGTCAATACAAGCTCACAAGATCGCATTCTAACTATCAAAGTAATTTTCCAACCTTAAACACAAAATTCCTAAAATCCGACTTCCCGGGTTCCAAAAAGTTTCGAAGAAAGTTGTTCTTTATAACCTAAGGATCAATAATATGTGATTTCTAATTCATTTCATAACAAATTTCATGGTCAAATCTAACTTTTATCAAAACCCTAGGTTTTGTTCTAACCCCATGATTTTTCCTTAATCTTTGTGTGTTGATCTACCCAAGATTCGAGTATTAAACTCACATTAAGTAGAAATAACTTACCCCGCAATGCTAGGTTGAATCCTCCCTTTGAAAGCTTTTGAATCGCCCAAGTGTAGAAGTGAAATGAAATAAATGGCCTAAGTCTCATTTCTAAAAGCTGTGTCCAGGCCTCTGATGTCGCATTTGCGACATCAGGCTCGCAAATGCGAAGTCGCAATTGCGACGAAATGTTCGCAAATGCGAACTGGACCTTCCTCTGCCTTGATCGCAATTGTGATATAGGTTGCAACTACAGACCCTGCTGGGTTCGCAAATGCGAGGAATATGTTGCAAATGCGACCACTTCCCCCAGCCAGCTTCATCGCAAATGCGATGTTTACCTCGCAATTGCGATCAATATCTCGCAATTGCGAGATCTGCAACAGCAACAAAAACACCAGAAATCTGGTGTGCTTTTCTACTCCCAACCTATGCCCGAAACTCACCCGAACCCTCGGGGCTCCACTCCAAAAACTCACACAAGTCCAACAACATTGTACAAACTTGTTTGAGCGATCAAATCGCCAAAATAACACCTAAAACCACGGATTCAACACCAAAACGCATGAAATTCTTAAGAACATTCAAATTCCTATCTTAATAACCGGACGTCCGAATCACATCAAATCAGTCCTGCTTTTCACCAAATTTCACAAACAAGACTAAAATATTATATTGGACATGTACTGGGGTTCGAAACCAACATACGGGCCCAATACCAACATGATCAAGCATTATTCATTTTCATTAAATCCTTAGAATTTCAGTTTAACAATTTCTAACAAAAATTCACTACTCGGGCTAGGGACCTCAGAATTCGATTTCGGGCATATATCCAGGTCCCATATTTTCCTACGGACCTTCCGAGATTGTCAAAACACAAATATGAGTTCGTTTGCTAACAATGTTGACCAAAGTCAAACTTAGCTTTTTAAGAAAATCTTGGGGAATCAAGTGAGCATATTTCAACCCAAACTCTTCCAAATCCCGAACCAACCATCCCTGTAGGTCGTAAATTTGTTAAAGCAAGCGCGAAAAGTTTTATTTGGGGGGCAGGGTTCTAAAAGCAAAACGACCAGCCGGGTTGTTACAATAAGAGTCACCTAGTGACTTTTTGGACCATTTCATGGGCTGCCACGTGCAGGATGGGAGTGAGAAATGTTAATATTTATCCACTTATTGTGTAATTAGGTAGTGTCCCGCTATCCGGTAATTAACCAATTACCCGCATAGTTAAAAATTGTCTTAAATTACTTAAAATTTTACTTGTTTTTAATACACTTTATACACCGTACTATTACTGTCATGTGGTACTATATAAAATAAATACATACACAATTATTTCATTAAAACATCCATATATATATATATATATATTCTCAACTTCTAATTTCCTAATCTCATATAAAGAGTAAAAAAATTTCTACGCTCAATTTTTAAAATGGTAAAAAGATAACCTTCTTATCTTATGCAAAAATAATTTTTATATTTACAATAAATAAAATCTCATAAGCTTTCTCGTATTTTGTGTATAATTAAAAGTAGTGATATTAATAACTATATAAAATCATATTTTTTTTCAAACTATTTTGCAAAACATATTCCACTCAAAATACCATATCAAACGCATATAACGGTATCAATATTGTTAAACTTACGGGGTGTAACATCCTTTTCCCCTTTAGAACATTCGTCCTCGAATGTTAACTCTTGAAAATTTGCAAATTTTTCACTAGGGTCTCCTTTGTAAATTAAACTAAAACCCAAACTATATCCAAAGTCTCGACTATCCACAACCTTCTGTACTTGAGTATCTCGTATCTTCTTCATATTTACTTTACTTACTTTACAATCTCGCATCGTATCTTCTGTTCCTTTCATAATCTTCCTTTCATATGGTAGAAATTACATCTACGCCTTAAAGCTCTATTGTGATAGCACCTCTGGTGCATAAAAAATTCGGTGGAAGCTTTATACTGACTTCTTACGACTCAGCTCTATGGCACGATCTGGAAACAAAAGAAGAGTAACATTTCCTAAATTCTCTATAGCCTCTCAATTATAAATGTGGCGCGCAACACACCCATAAGTGAGACTCTACTAGGCACGACTTTGTAGACTCCTTAGGACACGACCCGCTCTGATACCACTTTGTCACGCCCCGAACCTGGGGAGGCATAGCTTGCACCCGGTGCTGTTGTGGCCCGAGCGAACCACTCTGAAACTCATTCATTCCTTTTGTAAGACATAAATATATATGGGCAGTCAAGGCCTTTGACATACTGTACAAACTGAACCTCTGTCTACAAAGCCTCTAAGATTATTTGACATCAAATGGTATAGGGTAACGGCCTACCCATAAGTCTGAAGTAAAACTCTGACGCGATGGCTCATAGATTCGACTGTACTCCGAATGAGGTAGAGTCTTATCGATCCTTCGCTGAATACTAATCTCGTCTACAATGAGGGTTCATCAAATTGATTACTTATACCTGCAGGCATGAATGCAGTGTCCACAACAAAAGGACATCAGTACGAACAATGAACCAAGTATGTAAGTCATGTAAATCGATATATAAAGGACATAAAAGAAACATGGAGTACATAACTCAACCTGTAAGTCTGGCTAACTCTGTATATCATTTAATACTTATAGTGTCATGCATATGCGTATGAATGACATGTCGTGCATAAGTACATGTGTTCATTACATTATCAAGCCTCTGAGGGCATCCCATCATATTATCTCAGCCACTATGGGCAAAATCATCATCGTATACCAGTTGATCAGGTGATGGTGCATATATAACGCTATAACCTTTCCCATATCCCATATGCATATATATACGTGTATATAGTGCCATATGGTCATGGGTCGATGTGCATGTATAAATGTATGAAATGCATATAAAATACGTTAATAAAATCTCTCGGTACGTCATAAGACCATTATACCTCTGATTAATATCATGAAATAAACTTTATCAACTTACGTATTTTCTGAGACCCATGAACAGACGATATAATAATAAGACATATGAGAATTCAAGAACATAGGTATCTCTACATTATATATAAAATCCTTATTTAATCCTAAAAAGCATATAATATTCACATTTACCTTTATCAACAAAAAATAATGCGAGTAATAATAATTATTATAAAAAAATATTTCGCGTTGTAGACATGTGATTTTTGACCCTCCCTAATTTTTTTTTATATTTTTCACTTCTCAGACGTTCTGTCCCTTTTGCAACACCAACATAAGTGAAGGTGAAAGAAAAAGATACCTCAAATTAGTAAATCTACCCATATATGTTTTCCCCCGTAAAAATTATCCCATAGTTATTCCCGTTGAACTTTTTCATTACCAAGGACGAGTTTTCATGGAAATACAAAGTCAACACTAGTTATCATGGTAATATATCAGTCACTTTACGGGAATGAATAACATAAACATCTTTAACTGCTAAGAGTAGAACAATTTATGGAATAATCATTATGTTTACGTATTGTTACTTGGATCATGCCAAAAGAAAAAAGTGATGGCCTTAACATACCTGGCCACAAAGTGATTGGCTTTCTAATTGAAGAACCTGCATCAATGGTATCTAGTGTGGTTGCCACAACTGGGACTGGATCACTATTTCGCTATTTGTGTTTCTAGATTCATATTTACTTGCACTAACATTAAGGGCGTCTCAATTGTCTTCTAAGTATCTCCCTTCTTGAAAACGCTTACTGGCCACAGAACCACTAGCAGTTACTTCTTGCTTAATCACATTATGTGAAGGAGGAGGAACATTAGCAAATGCTTGAGGTTTAAGCACTATTCAATTCATTGAGTGAAGAATTATGAATTGACATGTTTGGGATATTAGAGGAATTTCTTGCATTTGTACACCAGGAGCATGCTGGATGCAACGAAGATTTTCTATTACTTGCATTTTTATGGTGCCATTGTATGATTTGCTATTTAAGTTCTCTATATGCCCGCCAGGAAGCTTCAATGAATAATTAGGGCCAAAATATTTGATGTAATCATTATCTGAAATTTCATTAGGAATAAACAAAGGCAAGTGAAAGGTTGATGTGAATGAAAGAATGTTTTTTTTTGTACTGCAAATTTTGTGCGGTCATGGAATTAGTACCACACTCATGAGTCATGACTAGTATTTTATTTAGGTGACACCTTTCCATGTACTATAATAGTCACCTAGTGGCTTTTGGACCATTTCATGGGCTGCCACATGGGGCAGGAGTGAGAAATGTTAATCTTTATTCATTTATTATGTAATTAGGTAGTGTCTTGCTATTCGGTAATTAACTAATTACCCGCATAATTAAAAATTATCTTAAATTATTTAAAATTCTACTTATTTTGAATACACTTTATACATCGTACTGTTACAGTCATGTGGTACTATATAAATAAATACATACACAATTATTTCATTAAAACATCCATGTAATATATATATATATATATATATATATATATATATATATATATATATATATATATATATATATATATATATATATATATATATATATATATATATATATTCTCTTTATTTTCCTAATCTCTATAAAGAGTAAAAAATTTCCTACGCTCAAGTTTTAAAATGATAAAAAGATAACCTTCTTTTCTTGTGCAAAAATAATGTCTATATTTACAATAAAGAAAAACTCATAAGCTTTCTCATATTTTGTGTATAATTAAACATAGTGATATTAATAACTATATAAAATCATATTTTTTTTCAAACTATTTTACAAAACATATTTCACTCAAAATACCATATCAAACGCATATAATGATGTCAATGTTGTTAAACTTACGGGGTGTAACACACGCGAACGCGATGAAGGATTGAGACACCAGAAACTAACAAAACACAGTTGTGGAAACATGAAGGAAAATGATCCGAAATCAATCCGAAATACACCTGAGCTCCTCGGGACCCCGTTCAAACATACCAACAAGTCCCATAACATAATACGGAACTACTCGAGGCCTCAAAATATACATAACAATATCGAAACGATGAATCACACCTCAACTCGAAATCAATGAACTTTGAAACTTCAAACTTCCACAACCAATGCCGAAACATATCAAATCACATCCAATTGACCTCAAATTTTGCACACAAGTCATATTTGCCATTACGGACCTGCTCCAACTTCCTGAATCAGAATCCAACCCCGATATCAAAAAGTCCACTCTCGGTCAAACTTTTTAAAAATTCTAACTTTCGCCATTTCAAGCCAAATTCTACTACGGACCTCCAAATCATAATCCAGACGCGCCCCTAAGTCCAAAATAACCCAATGGAGCTAACGGAACCATCAAAAATCCAATCTGAAGTCCAATACTAAAAAGTCAAACTTGGTTAATCCTTTCAAATTTAAAGCTTCTAGCTAAGAATCATTCTTCCAAATCAATCCCGAATAACCTGAAAACCAAAACCAACGATTCACATAAGTCATAATACATCATATGGATCTACTCATACCCTCAAACAACCGAGCAAAGTATAAATGCTCAGAACGACCGATCGGTTCGTTACAAGATGATTGACTATTATAAAATCTATACAAATTTAGATAGATGGGATATTTTTGCTTACAGTTTAAATTCATGAGCTGCACATGAAGCAT
Organism: Nicotiana tabacum; assembly: GCF_000715075.1. Taxonomy (NCBI): domain Eukaryota; kingdom Viridiplantae; phylum Streptophyta; class Magnoliopsida; order Solanales; family Solanaceae; genus Nicotiana; species Nicotiana tabacum. Next base: position 91,091,374 of record NC_134090.1, read on the forward strand.
ATCTCATCTAATAAGAATATTCCGAAGTATTTTCCTTTCATTAGTTTTGTTGTTCTATCATAATTATAACTCTTGTTGTCGATATTACAATCTTCTTGAATGTGCAATGTAAAATTCGTTATGTGAAAAACATGTTATGTCAGATGTGAGCACGTGATTTTTGTTTCGCGCGACAATCGCTCCAAAAGAAATAAAAAATGTGACAAATGGTCCTGCTGTACAGGTTTTGGATTTTGTGTGGCATATTCGTTAGTTATCTGTAATCCCGTCCGTGTTTATTTTTAAAATAAATAAATAAAAAATGTGCATCTTTCATTTTTATTTCTGTCATTAAGTGATGTTAGTATAATTAATGTCAATTGTATGTAAAATGTTGTTTATGGTTTTATATGGTATTATTTGGTAAATTAATTCAAAAGAAAAAAAATAATAAAAGAGAAGAAAGAATTCTCGGACTTGGGCCAGTCCAATTTTAAATAAATTGGCCCAAACAACTCAGCCCAAAACCCGTGCTTGCCCCGGTCCAGACCAGCCTACTTTAAGAACGTCCAAACGACGCCGTTTTAATCCAGTCTGATCTGGGCCGTTGATCTCAGATTGATCAACGGCCAAGATCACTTCCCCATAACCCACTGATGAACCCGACCCGTTTCCACCCGGACCGACCCAAACCCCTTTAGGATGAAACGACACCGTCCCCCATCAGCCAAGAGATCCTGACCCTTCATCGCACCCCATCCAACGGCTAGGAATCAACCCCTCACTAACTATATAAACCCATAACCTTTACCCTGCCCCCTATCCGAACCCCCAGCCTTAGGTCACCTTCGTCCCCATCCCCTTCCCCTCTAAACCCTCGCCGCCCCTGTATTCTTCACCATGAAAGCCGGCGGCATGAACGCCGGTGGCCTTCACCTTAACACCATAGGACCACCTTGACACCCTAAACATGAATCCACCAACCTTTCAGCTCGAATCCCATCCCACCGTCTCGAATCTTCATTTGAAGATTCGAGTCAAAACTCGATCTACACCGATCTGCCCTAAATTCTTACCAGACAGTCCCCGGACCCCCCTCGTGACCAAACCATGCTTGGTTTGGTCCGAATCTAACCAAGAAAGCCCAAGTCCCAAATCTACCATCCACGAACCCTAGAAACCCCAAGCCTGGTCCGTGTCTGTTCAAGCCAAGAGATTAGGGTTTCATGAACCTTAATCAAAGTGTTTCTCATTTGAGAAGCACTTCGATTAAAGTCCGTTCAACCTTGAGGAGGATCTGTTCAAAACACAAGTGGATTTTTTCTGATTTTTTCTCTCAAAGCTTTAAGGTGAGTTAATTTTCTTTTCTTTATTTCAGTTTGTGTGTTTGTGTGTTGTTAAAGGTCCGTCCGTATGGCCAAACATTTTGTTTTAGTTTGTGCTTTTGAACTGCTATTTTCCACCTTGACCGGACCTCTGTATTCGGTCAAGTCTTTCTTCGTAATGTACGTGTGTAAACTGTATGTTCAATTGAATTCGTAATTGGTCATTCAATTAGCTCCCGAGGTCATTTCTGTATTAACATTGCAATCTGAACCCTTGTGTGATACTCTTAGATTTCTGATTTTTGGCTACGATTGTACGTGTTATGATTAGTATAGTCGAGTCGACATATGTCGTCAATTAGTTTCAGTTGCCCGAACAATAACCAATTGACCTGCTTCTGTTAAGCATTGCCTGAATCAATTAGGGACTGGGTTTAGTAACTTATAGTTGTTAATTTGATTTCAGAAATCTAAGGTTTGGTCTGTTAGTTACAGCCTGAATTGGAGGGCATGTGCATTAGTGCACAACATGTGCATAAAAGCCATTCTGATTAAAATAATTTGACAACATGTTTGTCAGATTATATTCTTGCTGCCCCGTCTGCCTTTTAGTTTAAATATTAGAGGGTACTGTCAGGAATATCATGGGGGAGGTTTATACTTAATTAGCTAAGTGGAAACTGAAAAGGGACAACACATGGGAGGGGACCTGATTGATTAACATGCTGTTCAAATAGCCTGATTTGAAGCTATAAAAGAGGAGGATAGAGAACACAGGAGATCATATAGAAAAGAAGAGAGGGGGAGCTGAAGATATACACATATAGACATAGATACACACACACACAGAGAAAAAGAGAATACACACAGAAAACTTAGTTTGGAGATTGAGAGTTGAAGTTCTGAAAAGCAGAAAAAATTGGAAAAGAACTCTGTTTGATAACACAGACAGACCAAACTAGAAATTGCATTCTTCTTGCTGTCTTGATTTCACTGGTCTCAACCTGTTTGTCCAATACTGATTTCTTCTAAATCCAACTGAGTCTACTGGTTGTTTGTTGGTTTACTCTGGGACTTGGTCTAGCTGGGATCTTGATTCTATTCCAATTATTTTGCTTGTTGTTGTTGCTGCTATTCTGTTTCTTGCTGCTGCTGATTTCCCTATCTTCTTCCTCTTCTCCTTTACATTTTCAGTATTTCCAGGTACACATCTCGAGTCTCACATTGGTGTAGCTGATTGTAACATTGAAAAGCATGAATCGAAAGATCTGAAGAATTTTTTTTATCATCTGTTGCCTTACTAATAGCTTTGCGAATATTGTTAAAGTTGTATAAATCCTTTAACTTGTAGCCTAATAGAGAATACATTAATAAGTTTGTACTTAATTAATGTTTATTTGAAACTGTGGTGTTTGATTCGTTTAGTAGCATACAGGATGTAAATATAACTCATGGAATGTGAAACTATTTATTGTGATTGTTAAAATTAAATTCACTCTTTCAACATTCTTTGAATAAGTAGAGGCAAATGGCTGTTAAATCTAGCCAAATATAATACAGTTTTGAATCACCCAGTTTCGATTTCTTTAGGCAGTTTATAGGACTAGTTTTGAATATCATCGGTAGTATTCTTTAATAAGGAATTCTATTAACCCTGTTTAAGCAAGTTAATCTAAATTCGACTTAAAGATGTTTATTCGGATTAAGTGTTGTATTTCGTTAGAATAAACGGATTTCTTTGTCAAATTAAAGCATTTTTCCATTGAAGTACAATGTTTTCTCAACTTTGTAAATAATTAACCATAAGAATCCGGATTAGGCCAAAGCATATAATTAAATTAGCATGTACCTTTTTTTCTTCTTCTAGTTTTAGAGACAAACGCATTAGAAATGTAGCCACTTTAGGATATCCTTTCTAAAATAGAGACGAGCCTCGCCAAATAAAATGCAAAATTGCGGGGCCCTCAATAAATAACCATAATAAATTTTTAGAATTCGGGATAGGCCGTTTAGTGAATTTCATGGCCTTCTACAAAAAATAATAACGCGCTAGACTCTTTAGGCGTGACTTAATAATTTAACCTTCTTAAATATGGGTGCACATTGATGTGACCCAAATCCCAATCTCAACGGAGTCAAAATGTGTCGACGATCACGGGTGCATTGATTGTGACGTGGTTCGAGATGCATTTTCGCGACGTTGCAATTCTATAAAACTAAATGATAATAATAAAAGCGGTTTAAACTTAATAAAGCACATAAGTCACAACATGTATTTAAATCAGATATTTAGCCATTAAGACAATTTAAGCGACCGTGCTAGAACCACGGGATTCGAGGGTGCCTAACACCTTCCCTTGGGTCAACAGAATTCCTTACTTAGAATTTCTGGTTCGCAGACTTTATTTGGAAAAGTCGAAAATTTCCTCGATTTGGGATTCAAGATAAACCGGTGACTTGGGACACCAAAAACCAAACCTTTCCCAAGTGGCGACTCTGAATTAATTAAATAAATCCCATTTCGAATATTGTCACTTAAATTGGAAAAACCACCCGCGCATTTTAGCCTTCGGGACGGGCGCGCAAAAAGGAGGTGTGACATCAGATAAAATCGAACATTGAGAATTTGAGATTGTTTGACCACATGCTTGAATGATCCACTTTTATTTAATTTTCTTATTCTCTCTCTTATTTAATGGGTTAATTTCATAAGAATTACTCAATTTATAGTATAATTTAAAATGCGTAATAACTTTATGTTAGCGACAGTAATTTTCTCAACTTTTTCATATGTTGAAGTTTATGAATAAAAATAAGATAAGACGTTATTTTTGTATAGAAATTATACTATTAGGTTACATTTCCAAGATTTGTAGTACTATTATACTCCCTCGGGCTAAAATAAGTGACTTTTTAGTATTTGACACACCCCTTAATAAAATACAAACTCATAGAAAATAAATAATTATTTTGACTAAATTACCCTTTATTAAATTTTGCATATTGTTAACTTGACACATTAGGATACTTAAAGAGGGCAAATTTGAAAAACTATAGTTAATTCATTCTTGATTATATAAAAAGGACACTTATTTTTGGATCAAAATAAAAAAGGCTAAAAAGTCACTTATTGTTGTTGTTGTCTCCTGGAAACAGCCTCTCTGCCCCTCGGGGTAGAGGTAAGGTCTGCGTACATATTACCCTCCCCAGACCCCACTTGTGGGATTACACTGGGTTGTTGTTGTTGTAAAAAGTCACTTATTATAAACCGGAGGGAGTATTTATTTTTGTAACTTCTTTAACATTTATACTATTTGCTTTAAATATATAAGCTATGGAGTAAGATTATTATGTTATGGATACTCAAAGGTAAGTTTTACAAAGTGGTGGTTAGACCGGTCATGATGTATGAGACTGAGTATTGGCCTGTTAAGAACTCACATATCCAGAAGATGAAAATAACAAAAATGAGGATGTTGAGCTGGATGTACGGGTACACTAAGATGGATAAGATTAAGAATGAACATATTCAGGAGAAGGTGGGCATGGCTCCCATTGATGACAAGATGTGGGAAGCGAGACTCAGATGGTTCGGACACGTACAAAGGAGAAGCCCAAATGCTCTGGTAAGTAGGTGTGAGCAGCTAGTTTTGGAGGGCACGAGAAGAGGTAGAGGACATCCTAAGAAGTATTGGATAGAGGTAATCAGGCAGGACATGGCGAGACTTCAGATTTCCGAGGACATGTCCCTTGATAGGAATCTGTGGAGGTCAAGTTTTAGGGTTGTAGGTTAGGAGATAGTTGATTCTTTCCTTACTTCGTATCTTTGTGAGGCTAGTCTGGTAGGATTTTTGTCGAAGTCAGTTAGTGGCGATGTTGTGTCTTACTACTCTTTTGTTTTTCAAAACGTCGGGTTTATGTACTGTCTATCGCTTTTGCTTTGCATCTACTTTCTCATTTTCATGGTGTTATTTTTTCTATGTTTTCTGTTGGTAGTGCTGGTATTGTCTCTTTTCGTCTTCTTGAGCCGAGGGTCTTTCAAAAATAGCATCTCTACTCCCTCGGGTTAGGGGTAAGGTCTACGTACACACTACTATATCCAAATCCACTAGAGAAATTTTACTGGGTCGTTATTGTTGTTGTTGATATATATATTTAGATTCAAATCTTGTCATTTTTTAGTTTTCCTAACTTACTAATTAGTTAGAATGCTAAGTTGAAAGGATTAATATCCACGGTAAAAGGAAAACTTCAAATCAAAAGACATTTTCTCTTTTTATGTATGGAGATTTTATTTTACTCTCTTGTAGGTGGAGGTTGAGGAGATTTCTGTCTCTTTCATGACAATCTTATTTAACTATATACAGTATTTTGTAAGCAGTAGATTTATCATCATCTCTCCATATCTATTTTATTATTTCACTAAATTTCACATTAAATTTGGTGACACCGATAGAGCCGGAGGTAAATAATAAAGCTTCATGCTTTTCCTCAATAAATTAGAAGTTACAACATCATAAGCCAACATACAATAAATTTCCATTAGTTTTCGAGTTTTGTTTTGATTGAAAATGATTTAGACTTTATTATAGGTTTTGCAATTACTTAAACTTGTTTCCCTAATACTTTTCTCAGGGGGCGATGTAATGATCCGGCCGGTCATTTTGAGAGTTGTAGTCCATTTTCCTCATTTACTACTCCTTTTGTGCTTTTATAGAAGTTATGTGACTTACTGGGTAAGTTAGTTCGAGTCCGGAGAAATTTTGGAATGAATTGAGGCACTTAGACTCATAATTGAAATCTTAAGTTGGAATACTTGACCGGATGTTGAATTATGTATAAGCGACTCCGGAACGGAGTTTTGATGGTTCCATTAGCTCTGTGGGGTAATATTGGATTTAGGAGCATATCCGGATTGTGATTTGGAGGTCCATAGTTGAATTAGGCTTGAGATAACGAAAGTTAGAAATTTGAAAAGTTTGACCAGGGGTGGACTTTTTGATATCAGGGTCGGATTAGAATTATGGAAGTTGGAGAGGGTCCACAGCGTTATTTGTGACTTGTGTGCAAAATTTGAAGTCATTCGGACGTGATTTGATAGGTTTCGGCGTCATTTGTAGAAGTTGAATTTTCTTAGTTTCAATAGGCTTGAATTGGGATGCGATTCATGTTTTTGATGTTGTTTGAGGTGATTTGAAGGCTCGACTAAGTTCGTATCGTGTTTTAGGACTGGATGGTATGATTGGTTGAGGTCTAGGGGGCCTCAGGTGGATTTCAGGTGGTTAATGGATCAAGTTTTGAACTTAAAGAGTTGCTGAAGATTGGCACGTGAGTTGTTTGTGTAGCATGTGAGTTATTTGTGTGGATCCAGATATTGATACTATAGCACGCGAGTTGTCCATGCAGCACGTGAGTTGTCCGTGCGAATCCAGATATTGGTATTATAGCACGTGAGTTGTCCATGCAGCACGTGAGTTGTCCATGCGGATTAAGCACTTGGGCTGTAGGAGCCCATCCAGAGTCTGTACACACCCCGAGTGAGCGCAGGTACCTACTGAATGCGAGTGCCAAGTGCTGAGCTATTGAGAAAGACTGAGTGAAATTTTCTCTGAGAGGATGCTTTTGATTTCATTATTGTTGCACTTATCTGCCAAATATCACTAACTTGAATTTTTCTGAAAGATATTATATTTTGTTTTACATGAACTTGACATGAGGTAATTGATTTGACCTGAATTAACGAATTTAAAAGCATGCATGCTTTTCTATGTTGAAATTATTGAAATTGAACTATAATTGTAGAGCTCATCACTACTTTTAGTTCTTTATTTAGTCTTGTTACTTACTGAGTTGGTTGTACTCATGATACACCATGCACTTCGTGTGCAGATCCAGGTGTTTCCGATCATGGAGGGTTTTGACTTCTTTTGCTAAGTTGACCATTTTGGATATTTTGAGGTAGTTGCCCGGTGTTTTCGCGGACCTTTCCTCTCCTTCCCTATCTTTATGTTTATTGTATTTACATCTATACTTTCATAAACATTTCTTCTTCAGACTTATGATGTATAGGTGCTCATGAACTCAGTGACACCCCGATGTCAGGAGTTTCCGCGTTACATTTTGGGTTTCTACCCCGTTTATGAGAATTTTTGTTATTTAAAACTAATTGGATTCATTTTCTGTTAAATGTTGGAAGTATCTTGGAAATGTTGGCTTGCCTAGTACCACGTTAGGCTACATTACGACAGGTAAGGATTTTTGGGTCGTGACAAGTTGGTATCAGAGCCTAGGTTACATAGGTCTCACGAGTCATGAGAAGGTTTAGTAGAATCTTGTGAATCGGTACGGAGACATCTGTACTTATCTTCGAGAGACTGCCAAACCCTTAGGAAACTTCATATTCTTGAATTCCTGTCATGTGAATTTGTTGATTCCGGTAACTAAACTTCTATCATTTTATTCTCTCACAGATGGTGAGGACACGTGCTATCAGATAGGATGGGCAGCCACCAGTACCACCAGTTAGTGCCGCAAGAGGCCGAGGTCACGGTAGGGGCCTCGGTAAGGGTAGAGGTGCAGCTCGTACAGAAGCTAGGACCGCACCTGCAGACTCACCAGTCGCTCTAGCTTAGGAGCAGGTACCAGATACAGTTGAGCCAGTGGGGCCAACCTAGGCACCAGCTGTGTCCATCGTGATTCTAGGCCTTCAGGCACCAGCTCAGATTCTGACCGTGTGCACCAATGTTGCTCAAGCGGTCTCTATTCCAACCGTAGTAGCTACTTCTTAAGTCGGGGGAGGTACTCAGACTCCCGTCGCGTGCATACTAGAGTAGGTGATGCAGGGACTCCAGACACCAAGGGTATTACCAGCTTAGCCGGTTGCAGTTGTCCAGGCCCAGGTAGTTCCTGCTATGACTGATGATGAGCAGAGGAGGCTCGAGAAATTTGGGAGGCTTCAGCCGCCATCATTTAGCAGGGCTGAGCGGAGGATATGTCACACCTTCTTTTTCTATCCGGAAAAGGGTATAGGGGAGTTTTTCCAATTAAAGTAACAATAACCGAAACAGGATTATTTATATCAAATTTAGAGTCGTCACTTGAGATAATTTATGGTATCCCAAATCACCGGTTTAAAATCCCGAATCGAGGAAGTTTTGACTCTTATTTATGGTCTGCGAACATAGAAATCCGAGTAAGAAATTCTATTAATTCGAGAGAAGGTGTTAGGCATTCCCGGGTTTTGTAGTTTTAGCACGGTCGCTCAACTATTATTATTGGCCTAATTATCTGATTAATTACATATGTTATACTTGTTGTGCATTTTTACCCTTTTAAAATGCTTTAATTATTTATGGAATTATTCTGGAACAAGTTACGATTATCGTACACTTGTTTGTTTGGTACACATTGTGGAACGTGTCACGGGAACCGTACTCATGATTTACAACATGTCTAAATTATTAACATTATTAGTTGTTATGGCCGGGTCACATAAATGTATCCCCAGATTTGGAAATTATGTACCATAACTACGTCATGGGAATCGTACCCATAGCTATGATAGTTTTATTATAAACGCGCATAAAGCAAACTACGAATGTTCAAAGTATTTTCTACACTAGCTTTGGTCTTAATGTGGGGGCCATAGATTATGGGATTTATTTGTGGATGGAACACCTCAATTTATTTCAAAAGATTTGTACTCAGCTAAAGCGAACTCGGATGTTCATATTTAAAACTACTTTGAAATTAGGTATCACAACTACGTCATGGGAACCATATCCATAGTTGTGATGATTTAATTACGTGACTAAAGAAAACTACAAATGTTCATACTTACTTCCTAAATTAATTCGAGGTTTATGGACAGGCCACAGATGATAGCTAAGGCGTCAAAAGTTGTGCATGCTTTTAACCATTGAAATATTGGGCCATCAAGAGGCCTGTTATAAAAGCAAATCTTTGAGGAAGATAAGGTTTGCGGACTTGGCCTCGAATTTGAGCCCAAAAGTTAAAGAAATCAAGGGCCAAAACCCATTGAGCCTAGCTCCAAACAGGCTGCCTCATCTGGGCCAGAAACGGGCCAATTTTTCCCATCATGAGAGCCTTTGATATTAAGGCCCACTTGAGACTTAACCTCTTCTAAATCACATAAATCTGGAGAAAGAAATCAAAGGCTGACCAAGCATATTTTGAATCTAATTTATCACCATGCTATTAGTAACAACAATATAAAACTACTTAACCCAAACTACCAATTAATTACATTGAAAACATGCGGGTAATTACTTCACTTGCAACCGGAGATTCAAATATCACCTGACAATTTAACATTGAATATTCTTTGGAATTGTATGAGCTTAGACCCCAATTTTTAGAAAAATACACCATGGGAACATGTTAATCAACAGACCGTTCAGTGAACACTTCAAAGGAAATAAACTAAGGATATTATACATTCATCATGGACTTCCAAATGACTCCAATACATGGAGGCTAAACTAGTGACACCATTCAGTACTACTTGTCCCAACACATATATAAACATCAGAATCTATCTATATGGGAATTTTGTATCTCCTGGCAGTAATGGACCATTGATAATCAAACTATAACTAAATAAAAATGAGTAAAGCTCAATCTATGAAATAATAGACAAACATAATCTAAGCTATCAAACAAACACCTAATGACTACAATGAGATTTCAGCAGTAGCCTTCAGAAAGCTGTCATCTTTTCTATTGACACTTCAAAAATTCCCTTTTATCTTTGAATCTCAAGGATATGACCATGTCAAAGATCAGGTCCTTCGAGAGCATGGCTTCACACATGACATTCCCTACTAAACCATTGACCAACTAGCAAATCCAAACACTTTTATAAAAGCTGAGAAAACTAGAAAAAGTTAAATAACTCAACAGAAACACATGTGAAAGAACACTGAAATTTAGCATTTTGAACATTAAATTCACACTACAATTACATATTCTGAAGGGAAGAAAACATGCTTGCACTTCAATGGTCACTCAAAGTTCAAGATGGTACCTGGTTATAGAACAAAGACAAGGTAAAGGAGCTGATATCAACAAAAAAGCAAGAAAAATTGTAACTCAGCAGCAGATGGCAGCAGTACCCAGCTCCAAACTTAGTCCATACTTTGATTTAGCAAAAAAAAAAACAGACTCTTCCCAGAACTTTGATCAGATCTAACTTTTTTTTTTTTTTAAATTAGAATTTTGATCAGATCTAATAGAACAGTAAAGCTGAAACTTTTTGGGTATTTTTTAGGGTCAGAAAATCTCTCCTTAATGAGTGAGGGAAGGGTCCTCTTTATAGATGCTCAAATATGTCATGTGCTGAAAAGGATAAGAATTATTCCCTTTAACCCCACCCCCTAAACTTCAGGGAAAAAGAATCTTTCCAAAACTGAAGTTGGGCAGTTGTTGGATAGTTGTCCATATTCAGATATTTTCACATATTTTTTTATCAATTCTAGACAGCTGGTATGATTCTAGAACGTTCTCCTTTAGTCTGGGCCCATTATCCTGGTTAAATGGCCCAAGACAGGCCCAAGTCATGGTCAAATCATGGCCAAATAGCCTCAGACAGGCCCAAGTCCAATACCAAACTCGGGCCTAGACTGAACAAACCTTCATTTGGCCAAATAAGAATCAAACCCTCAAGAATCCCTATTTTACTTCCTCATTAATTCCCCCTCATTTATTGTTTATTACCTCTTTTACCCCCTAAATTTCTAACCGATGCCAAACAGGGTAATTATCCCACTTCATTGCCCTCTTTTAACTCACAGAATCAGTATTGTTAACAAGCAACTAATCAAATTGATCAATGCAAGTTAATCACAATCAGCAAATAATTGAACCAATTAATTGACCAAACTCCAAATAGAACCTAAAATAGAGTGATTATCTAAAAGAAAAGAAAAGATAAAAATATTTTTTCTAGTACTCCATGCATACTGTAAAAACACACTGATTCTAGAAAAAATAGAAAGGGGGGGTAGAAAATCACCTAATGGATTCAAAATAACCTGGTCAGAACATAAATCTCCGACGACCCTCAAAGCCTCATGAATTCCGCCGATATGATTGACTGATCAATACTCGGCGGCTTCGAGATGAACAACAACCAATGCCAATTGATTGTTCTTGTCTAGAACACTCCATTGACGGAGGTTCTAGGTTATAACAAATGACCATGAGCCAAGAAATCAGAAAAGGGGAAAAGAAACATATTAGGTTTTCTTCTATGGATTTTAGATCCGAAATTAAAAGGATTTGGTAGAGATTTAGGGGAAACTAGTGATGGATTTGGAAAGAGGGGGGAATGGTAATTGTATGGTGACAGTTTGGGCCGATTTGGAGCGTCGCCACCGGGCGGTGGGGTGTGGAAATTTGGTACGGCTAGGTTAAGGCTTGAGAGAGATGAAGTGAAGTGAGAGGAGTTTGAGGGTTTGGGTGTGTGTGTTTTTCAGACAGATATAAAAGAATTAGGGCTTTAGTTCCTAGCCATTGGATGGAGGAAGATGGACGGCCAGGATTAATGACTGCCAAAACGGCATAGTTTGGGTATTAGGGGATCTGGACTGGGATGAGTGATAATTGGGCTAGGGCGGACGGAGGAAAATTGGGCCATGGCAATCAGGCCCAATCCCGTTTTGAAACAGCCCCCTTTTCTTTTCTCTCTTTTCATTTTCTTTTTTTTAATTAAAAAACCCTAATTAAATTAATTAAATCCTAAATTAAATCTTAAATTAATATTACCTAAAAAATAAAACTAATTATCTATTTGTAACAATTACAAAATTATTTAATCTTAAATTAATGAAGAGAAAAATACTAATCTAATATTAAAAGCTAAAATGAAAAAATAAGCAATATTTTTGTGATTTTAATTTAAATAATATAATTAATTATCTAATTAATCCTAAAATATGAACACAAAATCTAAATTCAATGCATGAAATTTTTGATATTTTTTCATGATTTTAACATAATTAAATGTGCACAAAATGCAAACAATTAACCAAATCCTACAAAAATCCTATAAAATTGCAAATAATTTGGGAAAAATCTATTCCTTTAATTTGTAGGAGTATTTCACATAGGGAAAAAATCATGTGCTCATAGGATGCCCAGGGAAAAAATCATGTGCACATAAGGTTTGCGGACTTGGCCTCGAATTTGAGCCCAAAAGTTAAAGAAATCAAGGGCCAAAACCCATTGAGCCTAGCTCCAAACAGGCTGCCTCATCTGGGCCAGAAACGGGCCAATTTTTCCCATCATGAGAGCCTTTGATATTAAGGCCCACTTGAGACTTAACCTCTTCTAAATCACATAAATCTGGAGAAAGAAATCAAAGGCTGACCAAGCATATTTTGAATCTAATTTATCACCATGCTATTAGTAACAACAATATAAAACTACTTAACCCAAACTACCAATTAATTACATTGAAAACATGCGGGTAATTACTTCACTTGCAACCGGAGATTCAAATATCACCTGACAATTTAACATTGAATATTCTTTGGAATTGTATGAGCTTAGACCCCAATTTTTAGAAAAATACACCATGGGAACATGCTAATCAACAGACCGTTCAGTGAACACTTCAAAGGAAATAAACTAAGGATATTATACATTCATCATGGACTTCCAAATGACTCCAATACATGGAGGCTAAACTAGTGACACCATTCAGTACTACTTGTCCCAACACATATATAAACATCAGAATCTATCTATATGGGAATTTTGTATCTCCTGGCAGTAATGGACCATTGATAATCAAACTATAACTAAATAAAAATGAGTAAAGCTCAATCTATGAAATAATAGACAAACATAATCTAAGCTATCAAACAAACACCTAATGACTACAATGAGATTTCAGCAGTAGCCTTCAGAAAGCTGTCATCTTTTCTATGTACACTTCAAAAATTCCCTTTTAGCTTTGAATCTCAAGGATATGACCATGTCAAAGATCAGGTCCTTCGAGAGCATGGCTTCACACATGACATTCCCTACTAAACCATTGACCAACTAGCAAATCCAAACACTTTTATAAAAGCTGAGAAAACTAGAAAAAGTTAAATAACTCAACAGAAACACATGTGAAAGAACACTGAAATTTAGCATTTTGAACATTGACTTCACACTACAATTACATATTGCGAAGGGAAGAAAACATGTTTGCACTTCAATTGGTCACTCAAAGTTCAAGATGGTACCTGGTTATAGAACAAGAACAAGGTAAGGGACATGATATCAACAGAAAAACAACAAGAGAAAAACCTGTAACTCAGCAGCAAATGGCAGTAGTAGCACAACTCCAATTTAGTCCATATTTAAACCTGAAATCCAGTAGAGTTTCTGAATTCTTGCTAAAGAAAATCAAAAAGAAATAAACTAACTCCTAATGAAGATCAGATCTAATAGAACAGTAAAGCTGAAACTTTTTAGCTATTTTTTAGGGTGTGAAAATCTCTCCTTAATGAGTAAGGGAATGATCCTCTTTATACATGCTCAAATGTGTCATGTGCTGAAAAGGTTAAGAATTATTCCCTTCAACCGCACCCCCCTAAATTTCAGGGAAAAAGAATCTTTCCATAACCGAAATTGGGCAGCTGTTAGACAACTGTCCATATTCATATATTTTCACATAATTTTTTATCAATTCTAGACAGCTGGTACGATTCTAGAGCCTTCCCCTTTAGTCTAGGCCCATTGTCCTGGTCAAATGGCCTAAGACAGGCCCAAGTCATGGTCAAATGGCCTCAGACAGGCCCAAGTCCAATACCAAACTCGGGCCTAGACTAACAAACCTTCATTTGGCCAAATTAGAATCAAACCCTCAAGTCCCTATTTTACTTCCTAATTAATTCCCCCTTTTAAGTTTTGTTTATTACCACTTTTACCCCCTAAACTTCTAACCGATGACAAACAAGGTAATTATCCCACTTCATTGCCCTCTTTTAACTCACAGAACTAGTAATCGTTAACAAACAACTAATCAAATTGATCAATGCAAGTTAATCACAATCGGCAAATAATTGAACTAGTTAATTGACCAAACTCCAAATAGAACCTAAAATAGAGTGATTATCTAAAAGAAAAGAAAAGCTAAAAACATTTTCCATTACTCCATGTATGTTGTAAAAACACACTGATTCTAGAAAATATAGAGGGGGGGGGGGAGAAAAATCACCTAATGGATTCAAAACAACCTAGTCAGAACATAAAACTTTGGCGACCCTCAAAGCCTCATGAATTCAGCCGAAAAGGCAGACTGATCAAAACTCGATGACTTTGAGATGAACAACAACCAACGTCAATTGATTATTCTTGTCTAGAACACTCCATTAACGTAGGTTGTAGGTCACAACGAATGGCCATGAGCCAAGAAATCAGAAAAGGGAAAATAAATAAATTAGGTTTTTTCTCTGGATTTTAGATCCAAAATTAGAAGGATTTGGTGGGGATTTAGGGGAAACTAGTGATGGATTTGGAAAGAGGGGGAATGGTAATTGTATGGTGACAGTTTGGGCCGATTTGGAGCATTGCCGCCGGCCGGTGGGGTGTGAGAATTTGGTGCGGCTAGGTTAAGGCTTGAGAGAGATGAAGTGAAGTGAGGGGAGTTTGAGGGTTGGAGGGGTGTTTTTCGGACAGATATAAGGGAATTAGGGCTTTAGTTCCTAGCCATTGGATGGAGGAAGATGAACGTCAAGGATTGATGACTGCCAAAAACGGCGTCGTTTGGGTGTTAGGGGATCTGGACAAGGTTGAGTGATAATTGGTCTAGGGCGGACGAAGGAAAATTGGGCCATGGAAATCAGGCCCAATCCCGTTTTGAAACAGGCCCCTTTTTTTCTCTCTTTTCGTTTTCTCTTTTTTTTTTAATTAAATTAATTAAGTCCTAAATTAAACGCTAAATTAATATTACCTAAAAATCAAACTAATTATCTATTTATAATAATTACAAAATTTGTTAATCTTAAGTTAATCAAGAGGAAAATACTAATCTAATATTAAAAGCTAAAATGTAAAAATGAGCAATATTTTTGTGATTTTAATTTTAAATACAATTAATTATCTAATTAATCCTAAAATATGAACATAAAATCTAAATGCAATGCATGATATTTTTGACATTTTTTCATGATTTTAACAAAATTAAATGTGCACAAAAATGCAAACAATTAACCAAATCCTACAAAAATGAAAACATGCTTGCACTTCAATTTCACTGATGTCGTTGCTATTACTGTTTGCTGAACTCCTTATTACACCAAAACCAAAATGAAAAGACTAGGAAAATCTATGATCTAGGAGTTACAAGATTCCTATCTATATGTCTTCAAACTTGATATTGAAACCTCCGCAATTCTGCCATGCATCTTGAACTATTGACTCGCACTCTCGAGGCGAGCTTCTGTTATTTCTAACTTGACTTGACCCCATTCTTTAGGCGAGTTCCTGCTATTGTCTTGGGCTTAACTCTGATATGTATTCCCTCGTTCCCAGGTGGGTTCCTGCTACTTGACTTAATTTTTGAAATGAATTCCATTGTTTCAGGTGGGCGCCTGTAACTTAAACTCGAAATGCATTCCCTTGTTTTCTAGGTGGGCGCCTGCAACTTAAACTCGAAATGAATTCCCTAGTTTTCCAGGTGGGCGCCCGATACTGTCTTAAAATGTTGAAATAAATTCTCTTATTCTCCAGGTGGGTGCCTGACGCTGACTTAAAAACTTTGAAATGAATTCCCTTATTCTCCAGGTGGGCGCCTGCAACTTAAACTTTGAAATGAATTCCCTTGTTCTCCAGGTGGGCGCCTGATGCTGACTTAAAACTTTGAAATGAATTCCCTTATTTTCCAGGTGGGCGCCTGATGCTTAAACTTGAAATGTATTCCCTTGTTCTCCAGGTGATCGCCTGATGCCAAAACTTGAAATGTATTCCCTTATTCTCCAGGTGGGCGCCTGATGCTTAAACTTGAAATGTATTCCCTTGTTCTCTAGGTGGGCGCCTGATGCCAAAACTTGAAATGTATTCCCTTATTCTCCAGGTGGGCGCCTGATGCCAAAACTTGAAATGAGTTCCCTTGTTCTCCAGGTGGGTGCCTGAGGCCAAAACTTGAAATGAATTCCCTTGTTCTCTAGGTGAGCGCCTGATGCTTAAACTTGAAATGAATTTCCTTATTCTCCAGGTGGGCGTATGAGGCCAAACCTTGAAATGGATTCCCTTGTTCTCCAGGTGGGCGCATGATGCTTAAACTTGAAATGTATTC
The DNA here is from genome assembly GCF_000715075.1 of Nicotiana tabacum. Classification (NCBI taxonomy): domain Eukaryota; kingdom Viridiplantae; phylum Streptophyta; class Magnoliopsida; order Solanales; family Solanaceae; genus Nicotiana; species Nicotiana tabacum. Next base: position 91,107,988 of record NC_134090.1, read on the forward strand.
CCTTGTTCTCCAGGTGGACGCCTGATACCAAAACTTGAAATGTATTCCCTTGTTCTCCAGGTGGGCACCTGTGAGTAAAACTTGAAATGGATTCCCTTATTCTCCAGGTGGGCGCCTGCGGCTTAAACTTGAAATGGATTCCCTTAATCTCCAGGTAGGCACCTGCAACTTAAACTTGAAATGGATTCGCTTATTCTCCAGGTGGGCGCCTGTAACTTGAATTGAAATGAATTCCCTTATTCTCCAAGTGGGCGCCTGCGATTACAACAAACAGACAAAACAAAAGAAACTTTTCTGCCCCAGTTTGGTACTAGGAACATCTGTGAGTGTTAATCAAATCATTTTATCCAAAAGAGCTCTAAGAATTTAAAAGCTAAATCCCATTATTCAGGAGGACCCTGAAAAATTAATATTAAATCTCATCTTACGCTAAATCCCATTATCTATGAGGGTCCTAAAAACTTAACTCAATCCCATTATCTAGGAGGGTCCTGAGAACTTTAAAATTAAATCCCACTATCTAGGACGGCCTTGAAAAATTGAAATTAAATCCTATTATCCATGAGGGTCCTGAGAATTTACGGCCGAACATGTCTGGCACACTCTTTCCTCACGGGGGTTCCTCCGGAACAAATGAAATTTCCTGCCCCTGTTTCAATTAAAGAAAATCGTATCAGTTTGAAAATGTGGTAGGTAGTTTGCGGCATTCTTGCTGAAAGTGGCCTTTCCACTGCCATGCTTTGTTCCGATTAGTTGCCTTGGGCTGGCAAAGAATTGTTTGACCTTTTGATAGAACCCCAACCACAGAACCCTGAACGACCTGAGTGCCCCACACTTATCCTGATGTTTTACATTTTTGTCCTTCCATTTTGAACCTATTTATTTCCTCAAAGTTCACAAAACCACTTGAACACTTGAACTCCCCTTAACACCTTATTTCTCATTTTGAATCATGCTATTTCTGGTATGCTTTGGCTGCACTTTGCTTTGTGCAATTGAAAGTTGGTAATAAGTTTTGAAATCCTTTCTTACTTGCTTAACAAGGCTAATATTGGAAAAGATTGGAGAAGTAGACCCAGAAGAAAATGAAATGAAGTGACTTCGAGAGTTAGGAATAAAGAAGAAAATTTGAAACAGGATGACTGTTTGATGAAGAAAGGGAAAGAGACTTATCTGAGCAAAGCAACTGACACCAATGATCATGACATACATTTCGGATTAATCAGCCCAGACCGTTCACCTTATCAAATTTCATTTTGTGCCCCATCTTCATACTTTGAAACCGGGATTTTCCATAACCAATCTCTCTGCAAAGTCATGAGCCTCATTCGGCTTGCAGTGCCCTGACGGGTTTTCACCAACAAACCTCTCCCATTTGTTTATCTCTCAACTCACCGTCGCCTTACGGTGTCCGCAAAGGTTTTCACTAATAAGACTCTCTAATTTTGGTTTTCTCTCAGCTTTTCATCGCCTTACGATGCTCGTGAGAGTTTTTACCAATAAGACTCTCTCATTTATTCATTTTCCCTTGTGTAGGACGGAGTGTTGCCCCTGATGTGAATCATACCTCTATCTTGCTTGACTTGGCATTCTTTAAAGATTGATCGGAAGGTCTTTCTTTGGACGGTAATGTAGGCTTTTGGATAGGGTTAGAAAGAAAGGATATCATAAAGGCTCAAACAGATTAAAAAGGCTCAAAATTACAACTTTTGGAATCAGCTCTTTTACAAAACCACCACTTCTGCCCTAGTTCCTTTGAGTCTGGGGAATTTTTAATTTTTATTTTGGTGGGACCGAACCGTGAGGCTGCCTACGTATCTTTAAAAGGAATCAAGTCGAACGTAGTTCAAGACATCGAAGTTGCTTTGTTTTTGTTACTTTTCTTTTGCTTTCTCTTTTTTCTTTTCTTTTTCTTTTTTTCCTTTTGCTTTACTTTTCCTCATTTTTTCCATTTTCTCTTTTTCTTTTCTTCTTGTTCTTTCTATTTACATTTTCTAAACTCTAACTTCCGATTCCAAAAGAGGAGTCCGAAAGGAAATAAATAAGGCTCAAAGGGGGTAACAAAGAATAAAATCATTTAGATAGCTGAATAAAATGCCTTCGTCATTCCAATCTTTGAAACATGCCAAGTACAAACAACACAATTAGACAAATCAAAGAAATCATACATAATATCTCTTAACTACATCAAAATTGACAAACATATCTATACATTTGCCTTATATATCTGTCAAATACAAAGTACTATTAGACAACACTCTTGTTACAATAAATGACCCCTGCCAATTTGGCGCGAACTTGCCTTTAGCTTCAGCCTGATGTGGAAGGATACGTTTCAATACTTGCTGACCCACTTCAAATTTTCAGGGACGCACCTTCTTGTTTTATGCTCTTGCCATTCTCTTTTAATACAATTGACCATGATATACTGCCGCCAGTCTTTTCTCGTCAATCAGACTTAATTGCTCCAATCGAGTTTTGACCCACTCATCATCATCAATTTCAGCTTCAGCAATAATTCGAAAGGATGAAATCTCTACTTCTGCGGGTATAACTGCTTCAGCCCCATATACCAACAAATAAGGAGTTGCACCTACTGAAGTGCGGACAGTACTGCGATAACCCAGCAAGCAAAAGGCAACTTTTCATGCCATTGCCTAGAAACTTGCACCATCTTTTGAAGTATCTTCTTTATGTTCTTGTTGGCCACCTCAACAGCTCTATTTGCCTTGGGGCGATACGGGGTGGAATCTCGATGCGTAATCTTGAACTGTTGACATACTTGTTTCATCAAATGGCTATTAAGATTAGCACCATTTTCCATGATGATTACCTTGGGAATTCCAAACCGGCAAATGAGGTTTGAGTGAACAAAATCAACCACTGCTTTCTTGGTCGCAGATTTGAAAGTCATAGCTTCAATCCACTTAGTGAAATAATCGATGGCCACCAGAATAAACCTGTGTCCATTTGATACGACTGACTCAATTGGTCCAATGACATCCATGCCCCAAGCAACAAAGGGCCAAGGTGCGGACATTGTATACAACTCAGATGGCGAAAAATGAATCAAATCACCGTGTAATTGGCATTGATGACACTTTCTCACAAAGCTAATGCAATCTCATTCCATGGTGAGCCAATAATACCTTGCTCGAAGAATTTTCGTTGCCAAAACATACCCACTCATATGCAGAACGCAAACTCCGGCATGCACTTCGGTCATGATAGCCGTGGCTAGTTTAGCATCTATGCACCTCAACAGTCCAAAAGCTGGAGTTCTTTTGTACAAAATTCCCCCGCTCAAGAAAAATCCACTAGCCAAATGTCGAATTGTTCTCTTTTGGTCACATGTGGCCTGCACCGGATACACCCCCATCTTGATGTATTCTCGGCTATCATGGAACCATGGTTCACCATCAAGTTCCTCCTCAACCATATTACAATAGGCATGCTGATCACAAACTTAAATATGCAGAGGGTCAACATAAGCCTTATCCGGATGGTGTAACATTGCCACCAAGATAGCCAAGGCATCGACAACCTCATTATGGATCCTAGGAATATGCTTGAACTCTACTGATCTGAATCATTGACAAAGATTATGCAAACATTGTTGATACGGTATGAGCTTTAAATCCCGAGTCTCTCATTCTTCCTGAATCTGGTGCACCAACAAATCCGAATCTCCGAAGACCAAGACTTCCTGGACTCCCATATCTACAACTAACCTTAACCCTAGAATGCATGCCTCGTACTCAGCCATGTTGTTGGTACAATAGAAATGAAGTTGGGTCGTAACAGGGAAGTGATGCCCTGTTTCAAAAATGAGCACAACCCCTATTCTAACACCTTTCATGTTAGTGGCTCCATCAAAGAAAAGTTTCCAATCTGGCTTTTCATCCTGCTCCACCTTGTCAATATGTATCACCTCCTCATCAGGAAAATAAGTCCTCAGTGGCTGATACTTTTCATCCACTAGGTTCTCGGCCAAATGATCTGCCAATGCTTGGGCTTTCATCGCGGTCCGAGTCATATAGATGATGTCAAACTATGTGAGCAAAATCTGCCACTTTGCAAGTCTTCCTGTGGGCATAGGCTTCTGAAAAATATACTTTAGAGGATCCAGGTAAGAAATGAGATAAGTAGTGTAGGACGACAGATAATGCTTCAACTTTTGTGCCACCCAAGTTAGGGCGCAACATGTCCTTTCAAGGGGAGTATACTTAACCTCATAGGATGTAAACTTCTTGCTGAGACAATAGATGGCTTGCTTCTTCCTGCCAGTGATGTCATGTTGACCCAACACACAACCGAATGAGTTATCTAGGACTGTCAAATAGAGAATTAATGGTCTCCCAGGTTCCAGCGAGACCAACACAGGTGGGTTTGATAGGTTCCCCTTGATATTATCAAATGCCTCCTGGCACTTGTCAGTCCATCTGACCACAACATCCTTCTTTAGCAACTTAAAGATGGGCTCACAAGTTGTCGTGAGTTGAACAATAAACCTGCTAATGTAGTTTAAATGCCCAAGCAAACTCATCACATCAGTTTTATTCCTTGGCGGTGGCAATTCTTGGATAGCTTTGATCTTGGACGGATCCAATTCAATGCCTCTCTGACTGACTATGAACCCCAACAGTTTCCCAGACGGAACACCAAATGCACACTTTGTAGGGTTGAGCTTAAGATTGTACCTGCGGAGCCTTTGGAAAAACTTTCTCAAGTCTCCGACATGGTCGGACTACTTTCTTGACTTTATGATCACATCATCTACATAAACCTCAATCTCCTTGTGTATCATGTCGTGAAACACAGTAGTCATTGCCCTCATGTAAGTTTCCCTAGTGTTTTTCAAACCAAATGGCATTACCCGGTAGCAATATGTTCCCCACGACGTGATGAACGTTGTCTTTTCTGCATCTTCCTCATCATCCTGGTCTTACCGTCCTTCTTTGGCACTGGCACAACATTAGCTAACCAAGTAGGGTATCGAGTAACCCAAATGACCTTTGCATCCAACTGTTTTATGATTTCTTCATTGATCTTCACACTCATGTCAGTCTTGAACTTCCTTAACTTCTGCTTGACGGGAGTGAATGCCGGATCAATTGGCAATTTGTGAACTACCAAGTCAGTACTCAAACCTAGCATGTCGTCATATGACCATGCAAACATGTCTTTATATTCAAACAATGCTTTGATTATTTCTTCCTTGATTTGTGGTTCCAAGTGTACGCTTATCTTGGTTTCCCTAATATTATCTGGATCCCCTAAATTGATTGCTTCAGTTTCATTCAAATTAGGACTGGGTTTCTCTTCAAAATGATTTAGTTATTTACTAATTTCCTCAAATGCCTCCTCTTCATCATATTCTGTTTCATCATCACACTCTATTTCTTGGATTATTATTTCAGAGTTAGATTGGCTTTTAAAACTTGGCCGAAGATTCCACATGTATGTCATGTCACTGAAATCATCATAAAAAGAATTGTACAAAGAAAGACAAAAATGACACTATCAGGAGTAATGGAAAAGGGAAATTGCATTTGATTGAAAATAAAGGATAGGAGGGTTTGTACATCAAAACAAGCAAAAAATAAAAATCTGGATTACATCCCTGGAATAATCTAGATAACAGAAAGAAAAACAAAGCAAACTACCAAGACTCCTTCCGAGTAGGGAGAGGAGTAGCGTTCCAATTGTTAAGCTTCACTTTCGGCCCAATAAACTACACGTCTGCTTTGCAGGAACCTTTCCCAATTTCCACCATGTTCACCCCATCAAATAGACTCTGGAACCTTTCAATCAACTCTTCATCAAAGTCAACTAATGGCTTTGGTATTGCTGACACTAGACGATTCACGACCCCTGACTTGACGAAAGACCTGGAGAGGCGTGGGATAGGCTTATGGAGTGACCATGCCTTCCTTTTCAACTTTTTAGCCTTCTTCACATCATCGCCTGTGGGCTTGAACCCCAAACCAAATGTACCCAGATTTTTACGTATAGACACTGGCTGCACGATACCTTGCAAAGATGCGCCCAGACCCTTGACTGGCACAAAACCATTCTTTAACATTTCATTTGCTACCATGACGGTCGCAGAAGCTAGCTTTGGACCTGGAATATATTCCCCTTCCGGAACCTTCTCAACTGACACTGTTTCGAAAACTTAGTAAACCCAAGGCCCCTTATCATCTTTAGCCTCAATAAACGGGACGAATGTATCATTGTAAGCACATAAGTTCTCATTACCATGCACAATGATTTCTTGTCTATCCCACTCGAACTTTACCATCTGGTGCAAAGAAGACGGGACTGCTTTGGCAATATGTATCCAGGGCCTACCCAACAGTAAATTGTAAGAGACGGCCATATCCAGCACCTGGAACTCCATGGTAAATTCAACTGGTCCTATGGTAAGTTCGAGCACGATATCGCCAACAAAATCTTTTCCCCCTTTGTCAAAACCTCGGACACATATATTATTCTTGTGGATCCTTTCAGTATCAATTTTCAACTTGTGCAGAGTGGAGAGAGGGCAAATATTTGCACTGGAACCATTGTCAACTAACACCCTTGTGACCACAGAATCTTCGCATTTCACTGTGAGATAAATAGCCCGATTGTGTTCCATACCCTCCAGAGGTGGCTCATCATCCGAGAAGGTGATCCTGTTTGCCTCAAATATCTTGTTAGCAATCTTCTCCAAATTGTTCACTGTGATCTTGTCAGGGACATGAGCTTCATTCAGAATCTTCATGAGGGCCCGGCGGTGCTCGTCTAAATGTATCAACAATGATAGAAAAGAAATCTGAGCGGGAATCTTTCTCAATTGTTCCACTATGGTGTAATCTTGCACCTTTATTTTCCTCAAAAACTCTTCTGCCTCCTCTTCGGTGATTGGTTTCTTCACTAGAGTTGGACTATCTTTGAGTGTCTTAGCTTTTCTTAATTCCTCTGGGGCAAAACACCTCCCCAAATGAGTTAACCCTAGGGTTTCATTAACTTCCTCTTCCACTTCTTTCCCTTTATAAGTTACTATTACTCAATTGTAGTTCTATGGGACAACCTTGGTGTTATCTACTGGCAGCTGGGTCACAGGTTTAATGATAATAGGAGCTGTGCGAGCCCCTTCAACAATTATGACAGGCTTACTTGCTACCCCCGGCATGACCACTTTCAGCTTTCCTTGATTTGTTTCCACATCATCTAGGGACCACTTCGCAACTAACATAGGTGGCTTAACATCGAGCTGGCTTAGCTTGTCTGTCAACCCTTCAATTGCTGAAGATGTTGTATTTGTGGCCACTGGAGTTTTGACTGAATTACTTTCACTGGCACGGATCATTATGATGGACTTCGAAGGCTTCTCGGCCTTCCCATCCTTATACACTATCTCAATCATATGTGTTTCGGCATGGGCTGGCAATGGATTTTGATTGATGTTGGGTGCTTCCGGGCTTTGGACCTCAATCTGGTTTGTATCGATAAGCTCTTGGATGGCGCTCTTCAAATGCCAACACTTCTCTGTGTCATGCCTCGGAGCATTAGAACAATACACACATTTGACAGAATAATCCAGGTTCTTCGAAGGGGGATTTGGTAATGACTCAATTGGCGTTAGAATGCCCACCTGCGTTAACCTCTGAAACAGACTGGTATAAGACTCTCCAAGCGGGGTGAAAATTTGCTTTCGCTGCTGCCTTTCCTTTCTATACTCTGGCCTGGGGCAAAAGTTTGGACCAATAGGGTTTTGATATGTTTGTGGAGGTGGATAAGTATTTTGTGGAGTTGGTGCATGCCATTGCGGGTAAGTAGGGGGTTGAGTATATGAGTGTGCGTGGTGGACATGGTATTGGGGTAGCCTGACTGAATACTGAGGGTCTGGTGGTAGGAAGTAGTGTTGGGGTGGATTATATGGAGTTTGGGTGTAGGTTTAAGGTTGGGTTCGAGGCTAGGTGTAATGGTGCGGTGCACCCCTTGGGCCGGGCCACGATCTTGAGACGACCATAGCAACATCTTCTTTCTTCTTTTTCCCTAACACGCCCCCGATGCCATTCTGGATCACTTGTGTGGTTTCTTTGATGGTAGAGTAACTCATGTTCTTACTCAATTTGAGCCTTTCCTCTACCATTCCTCCCATCTTCACCACTTCATTGAAAGACTTACCTATGGCCGAGACCAGATGACCAAAGTAAGTAGGCTCCAAGGTCTGAAGAAAACAATCCACCATTTTATCTTCATTCATTGGAGGGTCCACTCATGCCGCCTATTCTCTCCACCGAAAACTATACTCCATGAAGCTCTCACTGGGAGTTTTCTCTATCTTAGTCAAAGATAGGCGATCTGGGACAATTTCTACGTTGAACTGGAAATGCCGAGCGAAAGCCTGGGCCAGATCATCCCAAGTGTACCACTTGTTGTTGTCCTGGCGGGTGTACCACTCCAATGCTGCACCACTCAGACTTTGGCTAAAATTTGCCATCAATAGTTCATCTTTCCCACCGGCTCCCCTCATTTTGCTGCAAAATCTGCTCAAGTGGGCCACGGGGTCTCTATGCCCGTTATAAAAGTCAAACTTGGGCATTTTGAATCCGACAGGTAGCTGGACATCAGGAAACAAGCATAGATCCTTATAAGCCACGCTCACTTGGCCCCCTAACCCTTGCATATTTCTCAATGACTGCTCCAAGCTCTTTACCTTCCTAAACATCTCCTCGTGCTCCGTATTTTTGGGTGGCTTCTCAGTTTTGACAGGAAGTTCAAAGTGGGGAGTGTAGGAGTAGTGATCTGGGACTTTGAAGGTGGGCTCTGGGGCATAGTACTGGTTATCTTGGGCTTGGAAAACCGGCTCACTATAAGACCGATAGAGTGTAGCTGGTGGAGGTGCTACGAAGATAGGGGTAGCTGGTAGATGGGGGTATGTGGTTGCTTTGGCTGGTGGAGCTTGGATGGTTTAGGAAGTGGTGCTATGATAGTGGTGGTAAGGGATGAAACTTGGTGCATGTTGTGGGGATAAATCAACAGTGGAAGGCTCTTGAGAATGAACCAGTAGTGGGATGAAAGCAGGGTTGGCGGGGTATGATGGTGGAGGATGCCCTTTCATCCATACCTGTACATTTCGGCCATTTGGTGTTTCAGCTTATGTAACTCCTCTTTCAGACCAGGCTCAGATTCCTCCTCCTCTCTCGGCGGGTCAATAACACTCGCGTCCAATTCTTTGCCAGCCATGATCGCCTTGTGTTTAGACCTAGTACTGTACGGGTGGCTTGCCAGAATGCCGAACAAACTAACCACCATCCTGTGCTCAATGACAACAACAAACTTGTTAGTGTTTAAGATTTTAACAGATAGGCAACCGCACGTTTGGGATGCAATGCACCTAAACAATTAAAGGCTTCTACTATGTATTTGAATGGTTGCATGTTTCATCCCGGCCTTAACCAACTCTTTTCACTTTGCACTTTCTTTTCTCTCTCTTTTTTTCTTTTTTCACTATTTCCCTTTTCAGTCACTATTGATTTTCCCACTCGGTTCTTGTCGCTCCCCTCTTCTTTTGATCTCGCTTTTGTTCTCTTGTTTTGCCATTCTTTCTTTCCACTCAATTTCTTTTCTTTTTATTTTTTCTTTCTTTTTTCATTTTATGGTTATGATCGAATCCTGTGGGGATTGCCTACGTATCATGACGCCGCATGAATCAGATAAATGTGAAATAAAGAAAGAAATATTTTTTGGGTTTTCAAATTTTCATTAAATAAAAACATTCTGATTTTATTCTATTACAACGACTCCGTCCTACAGACTTAAGCATTGAAAACTAAAAAAAGACTCAAAGTGGACTAAATAGACTCTAAAAGAAACTGCAATACATACTCAAAAAATAAAATCAGGAGTACATAAGTGCCTTAAATGCTGCTCCAGGGGCCCACAGGACATCAATCGGTCTCGTCGCGGGCCTACGTACCATATCTTCTTGGAGGCAATATAGGTCATCCATTATCTGACGGACAAAAATCATGACTGCAGTGAAGAATATGGACCTGGTCATGTCCTCGCATTCGTTGCACTTCATCACAATATAGTCAGCAATTCTCATAATTCTCTCCCTGATAACGCCCTTTTCTTGTAGCAGACGTCCAATTTGTTGAGATCTGGCCTCCAAAACTTGTGGGGCGCATGATTTTGCTCTTGCAATTGTTGCAGGTCCTCTTCTAGTTGCGACATCAAGGCATAGCAGTGTTTTCTTTCTGCTTTGAAGTTCTTTGCTTATTTGGCCATTTCACTTTCGAGGGTATTGGTCTTTTTCTTCTGACCCGTGATTCCTTTGTCGTTCTTTTCCTTCAACTATTGAACGAAACTTGCCCGCTCTTCTGCATTCTTAGCCAACTTAGCCCAGTCCTTTGCTAGTTCACCCTCAGTCTTTTCCAAATCGGCCCCATACTCATATACTTTCCGCCTAAGACCGTTTATAAGTCTTTTATTTGTTTGGCTCCTTCCCGGGTTTTCAGCAGCTATCTTCATTTTCTGGATTTGGGCTTGGAGGGTTTCATTTTCTTGTGCCAATCTTTTCTTTTCACCCTTATCCGCAACGGCTTGCAAACCACTATCAAATTTAAGATCCCTGACTTGCTTTTTCAACTTGCTTATGATGGCCCTGTATTCATTTTCCTTGGTCAACCAGGCCCATTTTTCCTGCGACGCTTCAACAAATTCTTGGATGTGAGGCCTTTTGGTTGGCCTTTCAGGTTCGACCTTTGCAGTGAACTTCTTTCTATACCATGCAAGATAACCATGCGAGACCTCACCTCTAGACAAGTCACGTACTCAGCTGTTTGTCGTGCCGTCAAATATTGGTACTCGTTCCAAATATGAAGAACCATTTCTTCATGAAATTGGCCATCAGAGAGAATTTCAACTGCATGAATGCTAAGATCTTCGTCTTGGGAAACTACCTGGCATCTTCCCAACTATCTCAACACCCGGTATGGGGCATAAGGTTGGATGCCTCGAAGGCCCATTAGGAGGAAGTAAGGACCGATGGCAGGCATGTACACAATTTCTTCGACAGGAAGCCAAACCAGTGTACACTCTATCTGCCCCGCAGTTATGGAATGAAGGCAGGACATCCATTCTCCGACCCTTCTGGCATTTTGAACCCCTAGACCCTTGTGTCGAACTCCTCAATGCAGCTTTTCCCTGTATATTCATAATTCATATATGGAGGTCGATGACATAGGTTCTCAATCATCCACATTTGTAGCAACAAATTGCACCCTTCGAAAAAATTTACTCCGACTTTGCAAGCTGTGAGAGCTCGAAATATCTCAGATACTATCATAGGGGTAAGGGTGCTCTTGGTGTTGGAAATCAAAACATTGACGACTCCAGCTACCCGTAGATCAATATTCACATCCTTCATGGGAAACACTCGAAGGCCCAAGAACGTCACCATGAAAGCGAAACATCTGTGCTCTTCCCACTTTGATCGGTTCCCTTTGCTGCAGACTCCACTTTCCGGGTTGTCAAATCCTCTTATATGCCTGTACCGCTGGTATATGAAGTATAGAGTGGAAAACCCATCCGCCAAATCTGCATACTGGACCTGCCTGCTTATTTTTAGCAAATCCAAAAACTTGTGAGGGGTGACGGCCCTTGGAGCGACCAGGTATTTATGTCTTAGACCCTCGGTACTCTCAGCATAACCAGCTATCTCCCAAAATGTCACCAGTGCCTTTATTATGCATCCCCTAGGTCTGATCTTTAGTAATCCAATGAGCGCCCCCAAATAGTGGTTGACCAAGTCTCGTCCTTGCTTACCCAAATCTTCCCACCACATGTGTAGTTCCAACGGAATCTTGGACATAACTTTCATTGGTAAATTTTGACTCATGCTCATTCTGCATATTTAGATTAGGGTGGATGGTTTAAAACAAAGGGGGTTTTTATTCAAAAGCTGATTAGAAGAAAGGTTCATTTTGCAAAAAATCAAATAAATCAAGGCTACTTTTGCAAATACGGCCCTTCAGCACTTCACAAGGGAAGATTTTAGGGCTATGCTTGCTAGGTGGCCCAAAACTGTCAAAGAAACTGTTGATGGCTATTCTTGCAAAAATGGCCTTCCGGCGTCCCATTGGGACACCTGACTATTTAGACAAAAAGGGCATTACCCACTTTATTTATGACAAAAATGACAACACTTCATATTTTTTTCAAAATATTCAAAAGCGGGGCTGGACCCGATAAGGGTTGCCAACGTATCTCACATCCGGTGAGAATCAAACCCGCGTAGTTCGACCAGTTTGGATGCGACGAGAAAAACATAAACCATTTTGGATTAAGTTTTTTTTCTTTTTCAAAAATCTCTTTTTTCTCTTTTCTTTTTTTCAAAATTTCGGTAGAGTTTTGGGATATTTTGAACACCAGGTTTTTCAAAGGCGGGTAATTTCTCTCTCCTACCACAATCTTGGTTTTTATTTGGTTTTTTTACCTAATCTAGAAGCCGGTCAACATGCAAGTCGAAACAAATGAATGCACAAGTAGCACGTAAAAATGCATCAGGTTGGTCTTTTGATTTTCAGGTACACCTGTCCTAGACGGACCCAACCCCTGTGATGAGTCCCCAAAGTCAAATGCACATGATGCAAACAAATGTTCCTACTAGGGATCCGGCATGAGGTTGTGTTATTCTAAGTTTATAACCTAGGTGTATTGTTCTAGACTTGGCTTACCCGAGCGGACAACTCGAGCCGAGGGGGGAAGCGTACCGGTAACCAAAAGATCACCCGACTTTGCAACTTGTCTGAACCTCTTTCTAAATTAGGATATGAAACTAACAGAAAAGAAGTCACGCCAGCGTGCACTTCCCAAAAAATTAGAAGAGAGGGGTTTCGTAGCAGTTTATATACAGTTCAAATAATATCAAAGCGGTAAAAGCGACATTTAGCACATTAGGCCCAAGCATAAAATCAGAAAATAAAAGCCAAATATAACAATTATTCTAAGCTCAAATTCTGAACCCTGAACCAGAGATTATGGGTTCTTATCCCCAGCAGAGTCATCAGAGCTGTCACACCTCCTTTTTCTACCCGGAAAAAGGTATAAGGGAGTTTTTTTAATTAAAGTGACAATAATCGAAATGGGTTTGTTTATATCAAATTCGGAGTCGCCACTTGGCATAATTTATGGTGTCCCAAGTCACTAATTTAAAATCCCGAATCGAGGAAGTTTTGACTCTTATTTATGGTCTGCGAACACATAAATCTGGGTAAGGAATTCTGTTAACCCGAGAGAAGGTGTTAGGCATTCCCAGGTTCCGTGGTTTAAGCACGGTCGCTCAACTATTATTATTGGCCTAATTATCTGATTAATTACATATGTTATACCTATTGTGCATTTTTAACCTTTTAAACCGCTTTAATTATTTATGGAATTATTTTGGAACAAGTTACGATTGTCGTACACTTGTTTGTTTGGTACACATTGCGGATCGTGTCACGGGAAATGTCACGATTTACAACATGTCTAAATTATTAACATTATTAGTTGTTATGGCCGGGTCACATAAATATACCCCCGAATTTGGAAATTATGTACCATAACTACGTCACGGGAACCGTACCCGTAGCTATGACAGTTTTATTATAAATGCGCCTAAAGCAAATTACGAATGTTCAAAGTATTTTCTACACTAGCTTTGGTCTTAATGTGAGGGCCATAGATTATGTGATTCATTTGTGGATGGCATGCCTCAATTTTTTTTAAAAGATTTGTACTCAAGTAAAGCGAACTCGGATGTTCATATTTAAAACAACTTTGAAATTAGGTATCACAACTCCGTCACGGGAACCGTACCCGTAGTTGTGATGATTTAATTACATGCCTAAAGCAAACAACGAAGGTTTATACTTACTTCCTAAATTAATTCGAGGTTTATTGATAGGCCACATATTATAGCTAAGGCATCAGAAGTTGTGCATGCTTTTAACCATTGAAATATTGGGCCATCAAGAGGCCTGTTATAAAAGCAAATCTTTGAGGAAGATACAGATTGCGGACTTGGCTCGAAATTGAGCCCAAAAATTAAAGAAATCAAGGGCCAAAACCATTGAGCCTGGATCCAAACAGGCTATCTCATCTGGGCCAGAAACGGGCCCAATTGTTCCCATCACGAGAGCCTTTGATATTAAGTCCCACTTGAGACTTAACCTCTTCTAAATCACATGTAACACAAAATATCGTAAAATTCTGGAGAAAGAAATCAAAGGCTGACCAAGCATATTTTGAATCTAATTTATCACCATGCCATTAGTAACAGCAATATAAAACTACTTAACCTAAACTACCAATTAATTACATTGAAAACAGGCAGGTAATTACTTCACTTGCAACTGGAGATTCAAATATCACCTGACAATTTAACATTGAATATCCTTGGAATTGTATGGGCTTAAACCCCAATTTTTAGAAAAACACACCATGGTAACATGCTAATCAACAAACTCTTCAATGAACACTTCAAAGGAAATGAACTAAGGACATTATACATTCATCATGGACTTCCAAATGACTCCAACACATGGAGGCTAAACTATTGACACCATTCAGTACTACTTGTCCCAACACATATATATACACATCAGAATCTATCTTCTTCAGACTTATGATGTATAGGTGCTCATGAACTCAGTGACACCCCGATGTCAGGAGTTTCCACGTTACATTTTGGGTTTCTACCCCGTTTATGAGAATTTTTGTTATTTAAAACTAATTGGATTCATTTTCTGTTAAATGTTGGAAGTATCTTGGAAATGTTGGCTTGCCTAGTACCACGTTAGGCTACATTACGACAGGTAAGGATTTTTGGGTCGTGACAAGTTGGTATCAGAGCCTAGGTTACATAGGTCTCACGAGTCATGAGAAGGTTTAGTAGAATCTTGTGAATCGGTACGGAGACATCTGTACTTATCTTCGAGAGACTGCCGAACCCTTAGGAAACTTCATATTCTTGAATTCCTATCATGTGAATTTGTTGATTCCGGTAACTAAACTTCTATCATTTTATTCTCTCACAGATGGTGAGGACACGTGCTATCAGATAGGATGGGCAGCCACCAGTACCACCAGTTAGTGCCGCAAGAGGCCGAGGTCACGGTAGGGGCCTCGGTAAGGGTAGAGGTGCAGCTCGTACAGAAGCTAGGACCGTACCTGCAGACTCACCAGTCGCTCTAGCTTAGGAGCAGGTACCAGATACAGTTGAGCCAGTGGGGCCAACCTAGGCACCAGCTGTGTCCATCGTGATTCTAGGCCTTCAGGCACCAGCTCAGATTCTGACCGTGTGCACCAATCTTGCTCAAGCGGTCTCTATTCCGACCGTAGTAGCTACTTCTTAAGTCGGGGGAGGTACTCAGACTCCCGTCGCGTGCATACTAGAGTAGGTGATGCAGGGACTCCAGACACCAAGGGTATTACCAGCTTAGCCGGTTGCAGTTGTCCAGGCCCAGGTAGTTCCTGCTATGACTGATGATGAGCAGAGGAGGCTCGAGAAATTTGGGAGGCTTCAGCCGCCATCATTTAGCAGGGCTGAGCGGAGGATATGTCACACCTTCTTTTTCTATCCGGAAAAGGGTATAGGGGAGTTTTTCCAATTAAAGTAACAATAACCGAAACAGGATTATTTATATCAAATTTAGAGTCGTCACTTGAGATAATTTATGGTATCCCAAATCACCGGTTTAAAATCCCGAATCGAGGAAGTTTTGACTCTTATTTATGGTCTGCGAACATAGAAATCTGAGTAAGAAATTCTATTAATCGAGAGAAGGTGTTAGGCATTCCCGGGTTTTGTAGTTTTAGCACGGTCGCTCAACTATTATTATTGGCCTAATTATCTGATTAATTACATATGTTATACTTGTTGTGCATTTTTACCCTTTTAAAATGCTTTAATTATTTATGGAATTATTCTGGAACAAGTTACGATTATCGTACACTTGTTTGTTTGGTACACATTGTGGAACGTGTCACGGGAACCGTACTCATGATTTACAACATGTCTAAATTATTAACATTATTAGTTGTTATGGCCGGGTCACATAAATGTATCCCCAGATTTGGAAATTATGTACCATAACTACGTCATGGGAATCGTACCCATAGCTATGATAGTTTTATTATAAACGCGCATAAAGCAAACTACGAATGTTCAAAGTGTTTTCTACACTAGCTTTGGTCTTAATGTGGGGGCCATAGATTATGGGATTTATTTGTGGATGGAACACCTCAATTTATTTCAAAAGATTTGTACTCAGCTAAAGCGAACTCGGATGTTCATATTTAAAACTACTTTGAAATTAGGTATCACAACTACGTCATGGGAACCATATCCATAGTTGTGATGATTTAATTACGTGACTAAAGAAAACTACAAATGTTCATACTTACTTCCTAAATTAATTCGAGGTTTATGGACAGGCCACAGATGATAGCTAAGGCGTCAGAAGTTGTGCATACTTTTAACCATTGAAATATTGGGCCATCAAGAGGCCTGTTATAAAAGCAAATCTTTGAGGAAGATAAGGTTTGCGGACTTGGCCTCGAATTTGAGCCCAAAAGTTAAAGAAATCAAGGGCCAAAACCCATTGAGCCTAGCTCCAAACAGGCTGCCTCATCTGGGCCAGAAACGGGCCAATTTTTCCCATCATGAGAGCCTTTGATATTAAGGCCCACTTGAGACTTAACCTCTTCTAAATCACATAAATCTGGAGAAATAAATCAAAGGCTGACCAAGCATATTTTGAATCTAATTTATCACCATGCTATTAGTAACAACAATATAAAACTACTTAACCCAAACTACCAATTAATTACATTGAAAACATGCGGGTAATTACTTCACTTGCAACCGGAGATTCAAATATCACCTGACAATTTAACATTGAATATTCTTTGGAATTGTATGAGCTTAGACCCCAATTTTTAGAAAAATACACCATGGGAACATGCTAATCAACAGACCGTTCAGTGAACACTTCAAAGGAAATAAACTAAGGATATTATACATTCATCATGGACTTCCAAATGACTCCAATACATGGAGGCTAAACTAGTGACACCATTCAGTACTACTTGTCCCAACACATATATAAACATCAGAATCTATCTATATGGGAATTTTGTATCTCCTGGCAGTAATGGACCATTGATAATCAAACTATAACTAAATAAAAATGAGTAAAGCTCAATCTATGAAATAATAGACAAACATAATCTAAGCTATAAAACAAACACCTAATGACTACAATGAGATTTCAGCAGTAGCCTTCAGAAAGCTGTCATCTTTTCTATGTACACTTCAAAAATTCCCTTTTAGCTTTGAATCTCAAGGATATGACCATGTCAAAGATCAGGTCCTTCGAGAGCATGGCTTCACACATGACATTCCCTACTAAACCATTGACCAACTAGCAAATCCAAACACTTTTATAAAAGCTGAGAAAACTAGAAAAAGTTAAATAACTCAACAGAAACACATGTGAAAGAACACTGAAATTTAGCATTTTGAACATTAAATTCACACTACAATTACATATTCTGAAGGGAAGAAAACATGCTTGCACTTCAATGGTCACTCAAAGTTCAAGATGGTACCTGGTTATAGAACAAGGACAAGGTAAAGGAGCTGATATCAACAAAAAAGCAAGAAAAATTGTAACTCAGCAGCAGATGGCAGCAGTACCCAGCTCCAAACTTAGTCCATACTTTGATTTAGCAAAAAAAAAAACAGACTCTTCCCAGAACTTTGATCAGATCTAACTTTTTTTTTTTTTTAAATTAGAATTTTGATCAGATCTAATAGAACAGTAAAGCTGAAACTTTTTGGGTATTTTTTAGGGTCAGAAAATCTCTCCTTAATGAGTGAGGGAAGAGTCCTCTTTATAGATGCTCAAATGTGTCATGTGCTGAAAAGGATAAGAATTATTCCCTTTAACCCCACCCCCTAAACTTCAGGGAAAAAGAATCTTTCCAAAACTGAAGTTGGGCAGTTGTTGGACAGTTGTCTATATTCAGATATTTTCACATATTTTTTTATCAATTCTAGACAGCTGGTATGATTCTAGAACGTTCTCCTTTAGTCTGGGCCCATTATCCTGGTCAAATGGCCCAAGACAGGCCCAAGTCATGGTCAAATCATGGCCAAATAGCCTCAGACAGGCCCAAGTCCAATACCAAACTCGGGCCTAGACTGAACAAACCTTCATTTGGCCAAATAAGAATCAAACCCTCAAGAATCCCTATTTTACTTCCTCATTAATTCCCCCTCATTTATTGTTTATTACCTCTTTTACCCCCTAAATTTCTAACCGATGCCAAACAGGGTAATTATCCCACTTCATTGCCCTCTTTTAACTCACAGAATCAGTATTGTTAACAAGCAACTAATCAAATTGATCAATGCAAGTTAATCACAATCAGCAAATAATTGAACCAATTAATTGACCAAACTCCAAATAGAACCTAAAATAGAGTGATTATCTAAAAGAAAAGAAAAGCTAAAAATATTTTTTCTAGTACTCCATGCATACTGTAAAAACACACTGATTCTAGAAAAAATAGAAAGGGGGGGTAGAAAATCACCTAATGGATTCAAAATAACCTGGTCAGAACATAAAACTCCGACGACCCTCAAAGCCTCATGAATTCCGCCGATATGATTGACTGATCAATACTCGGCGGCTTCGAGATGAACAACAACCAATGCCAATTGATTGTTCTTGTCTAGAACACTCCATTGACAGAGGTTCTAGGTTACAACAAATGACCATGAGCCAAGAAATCAGAAAAGGGGAAAAGAAACATATTAGGTTTTCTTCTATGGATTTTAGATCCGAAATTAAAAGGATTTGGTAGAGATTTAGGGGAAACTAGTGATGGATTTGGAAAGAGGGGGGAATGGTAATTGTATGGTGACAGTTTGGGCCGATTTGGAGCGTCGCCACCGGGCGGTGGGGTGTGGAAATTTGGTACGGCTAGGTTAAGGCTTGAGAGAGATGAAGTGAAGTGAGAGGAGTTTGAGGGTTTGGGTGTGTGTGTTTTTCAGACAGATATAAAAGAATTAGGGCTTTAGTTCCTAGCCATTGGATGGAGGAAGATGGACGGCCAGGATTAATGACTGCCAAAACGGCATAGTTTGGGTATTAGGGGATCTGGACTGGGATGAGTGATAATTGGGCTAGGGCGGACGGAGGAAAATTGGGCCATGGCAATCAGGCCCAATCCCGTTTTGAAACAGCCCCCTTTTCTTTTCTCTCTTTTCATTTTCTTTTTTTTAATTAAAAAACCCTAATTAAATTAATTAAATCCTAAATTAAATCTTAAATTAATATTACCTAAAAAATCAAACTAATTATCTATTTGTAACAATTACAAAATTATTTAATCTTAAATTAATGAAGAGAAAAATACTAATCTAATATTAAAAGCTAAAATGAAAAAATAAGCAATATTTTTGTGATTTTAATTTAAATAATATAATTAATTATCTAATTAATCCTAAAATATGAACACAAAATCTAAATTAAATGCATGAAATTTTTGATATTTTTTCATGATTTTAACATAATTAAATGTGCACAAAATGCAAACAATTAACCAAATCCTACAAAAATCCTATAAAATTGCAAATAATTTGGGAAAAATCTATTCCTTTAATTTGTAGGAGTATTTCACATAGGGAAAAAATCATGTGCTCATAGGATGCCCAGGGTTTCTTGGACAAGTGTTAGCAGATTCCTCATATAGCTGGTATTCTGGAGACAAGTGGGGTCTCGTTCGCTACCTTTCAGTTTACTAGGGTTGCCTTCACATGGTGGGAGGCTTATGAGAGGCGCATACATGTCGATGATGCACCACTTACATGGCAGGAGTTCTCTGTTATCTTCTTGGAGAAGTTCGTGCCGTAGTCTCGTAGAGAGGAGTTGCGCAGACAGTTTGAGAAAAAAAGTCAGGATAACATGTCTATGACGCAGTACGAGATAAGGTTTTCTGAGTTGTCTTGACACGCAGTTTGGTTGGTTCCCACTGATAGGGAAAGTATCAGGAGGTTTATTGATGGCCTCACCTATTAGCTGTGCTTGCTCATGACTAGGGAGAGGGTATCTGGTGCTACTTTGACGAGGTGGTCGATATTGCTCGGCAGATAGAGATGGTCCGTAGCCAGGATCGATGAGAGAGGGAGGTCAAGAGGCCTCGAGGTTCGGGTAATTTTGGTGGTATACCTTCTAGGGGCAGTCCTACCACAACAAAGGTCGTCCTTATAGGCCCGCTTAGATGGCTCGTCCCTCTCATTGGTGCATCGGTTAGCCACGGTCCTTACAGTGCTCACTCAGGCTAGTCTTCATTCAGTGCACTACCAGTGTAAAGACTTTGGTAATATCAAGAGAGGTTGCCTAGTTTGTTGAGTGGGGCTCCACAGTTGAGTTCTCGACCAATGGCACAGATACCAGCAATTACACCACCCATTCAGCCAACTCGGGTGGGGCCCAGACAGCTCGGGGTCATCCTAGAGGGGAGGCCGATTAGGTGGCGGCCATGCCCGATTCTATGCTCTTCCATTACTTTGGATGCAGTGATTATAGGTATTGTCCTAGTATGTCACAAGGATGCCTTTGTATTATTTGACCCTGGTTCCACTTATTCGTATGTATCATCGTATTTTGCTCATTATCTGTATATTCTCCATGAGTTCCTAGTTTTATCTGTTCATGCATCTACGCCAGTGGGCGATACTTTTATTGTGGACCATGTGTATCAGTCGTGTGTAGTGACTAATGGGGGATTGGAGACTAGAACTGACCTATTGTTGCTTGGTATGGTCGATTTTGACGTGATCTTGGGTATGGATCGGTTGTCTCCATGTCATGTTATTTTAGATTGTCACGCCAAGACTGTGACGTTGGCGATGCCGTGGTTGCCACGAATTGAGGGGCGAGGTTCTCTAGACTATGTTACCAGTAGAGTGATCTCATACTTGAAGGCCCATCGGATTGTTGGGAAGGGTTGTTTATCTTATTTGACATTTGTGAGGGATATTGGCGCTGATACCCCTACTATAGATTCCATTTTGATGGTGCAAAATTTCCCGGATGTGTTTCCTGCAGATCTGCCGGGCATGCCGCCCGACAGGGTTATTGACTTGGTGCCGAGCACTCAGCCTATTTCTATTCCTCCGTACCGTATGGAACCGGCTAAGTTGAAGGAGTTGAAAGAGCAACTTCATGAACTTCTTGATAAGGGGTTTATTAGGCCTAGCGTGTCACCTTGGGGTGCACCAGCTCTTTTTGTGAAGAAGAATGATGGTACCATGAGGATGTGCATCGATTATATGCAGTGAACAAAGTTACAATTAAGAACAAGTATCCTTTTCCACGTATCGATGATATCTTTGACCAGTTCTCCAAGATTGATTTGAGGTCTAGGTATCACCAGTTGAAGATTCGGGACTCGGATATTCTAAAGACAACATTCAGGACCCATTATGGTCAATATGAGTTCCTTGTAATGTCTTTTGGGCTGACCAACGCCCCAGAAGCGCTCATGCATCTGATGAACAGTGTATTTCAGACTTATCTCGACTCATTTGTCATATTATTCATTGATGATATCCTGGTGTACTCTCATAGCTAGGAGGAGCATGCCAGCATTTGAGGATTGCGTTACAGCAGTTGAGGGAGGAGAAGCTTTATGCCAAGTTCTCCAAGTGTGAGTTTTGGCTCAGCTCATTGGCGTTCTTGGGGCACGTTGTGTCCAGTGAGGGTATGCAGGTGGATCTGAAGAATATAGAGGTGGTTCAGAGTTAGCCCAGACTATCCTCAGCTAGGAGATTCAGAGCTTTCTTCGGTTGGATGGTTATTATCGTCACTTCGCGCATGGTTTCTCGTCTACTACATCACCCTTGACCAAATTGACCCAAAAGGGTACTCCTTTCAGGTGGTCGGATGAGTGTGAGGAAAGTTTTCAGAAGCTCAAGACTGCCTTGACCATAGCTTCAGTTCTAGTTTTGCCTTCAGCTTTAGGCTCATATACTATATATTGTGATTTTTCTCAGATCGGGATTGGGTGTGTCTTGATGTAGGAGGGTAGAGTGGTTGCTTATGCTTTCCGATAGTTGAAGCTTCATGAGAAGAACTACCCTATTCATAATTTGGAGTTGGCTTCCATTGTTCATGCATTGAATTTGGAGGTACTATCTCTATGGTGTATCTTGTGAGGTATTTACAGATCATCGGAGCCTCCAACACTTTTTCAAATAGAAGGATCTAAATTTGAGGCAACGAAGATGGTTGGAGCTGCTAAAGGATAATGATATTACTATTTTGTATCATCCGAGGAAGGCCAATGTGGTAGCCATGCCTTGAGTAGGAAGGCAGTGAGTATGGGTAGCCTTGCATTTATTTTTGTTGGTGAAGACCTCTTGTAGTTGATGTTCTGGCCTTGTCCAACTAGTTCGTAAGATTAGATGTTTCGAAGCCCAGCCGATTTCTAGCTTGTGTGGTTTCTCGGTCTTCCTTATTTGATCACATCAGAGAGCACCAGTATGATGATCCTCATTTGCTTGTCCTCAAGGAAAAGGTTCAGCACGGTGATGACAGAGATGTTACTATTGGAGATGATGGGGTGTTGAGGATGCAAGGCCGGATATGTGTGCCCAATGTAGATGGGTTACATGGGTTGATTCTTGAGGAGGCCCACAGCTCGAGGTATTCCATTCATCCAGTTACCGTGAAGATGTACCAGGACTTGAGGCAGCACTATTAGTGGAGGATAATGAAGAAGGATATAGTAGGGTTTGTAGCTCGATGCCTTAACTGTCAGCAGGTGAAGTATGAGCATCAGAGACTGGGTGGATTGCTTCAGAGGATAGAGATTCCAGAGTGGAAATGAGAGCGGATCACCATGGATTTCATAGTTGGGCTCCCACAGACTTTGAGGAAGTTCGACGCTATTTGGGTGACTGTGGATCGGCTGACCAAGTCCGCGTACTTTATTCCTATGGGTAGTACTTATTCTTCAGAGCGGTTGGCTGAGATTTGCATCCGAGAGATTGTGCGCCTTCACAGTCTGCCAATTTCAATCATTTCAAATCGAGGCACACAGTTTACATTGTAGTTTTGGAGAGCCGTGCAGCGAGGGTTGGGAACCCAAGTTGATTTGAGTATATCATTTCACCATCAGATGGACGAACAATCCAAGCGCACTATTCAGATATTGGAGGACATGCTATACACTTGTGTCATTGATTTCAGGGGTTCATGGGATCAATTTCTGCCGCTCGTGGAGTTTGCCTACAACAATAATTATCAGTCAAGCATTCAGATGGCTCTGCATGAGGCTTTGTATGGGAGACGGTGTCGATCTCTGGTGGGTTAGTTTGAGACGGATGAGGCTAGGCTATTGGGTACTGACTTGGTTCAGGATGCATTGGACAAGGTTAAAATTGATTCAGGATCAGCTTCGCACGGTGCAGTCTAGAGAAGAGCTATACCGACAGGAAGGTCCGTGATGTTGATTACATGGTTGGAGAGAAGGTTCTGTTGAAGGTTTCACCTATAAAGGGTGTTATGAGATTCGGGAAGAAGGGAAAGTTGAGCCCTTGGTTTATTGGGTTGTTTGAGGTACTTCAGAGGATTGGAGAGGTGGCTTACAAGCTTGTCTTGCCACCTAGTTTGTCGAGTGTGCATCCAGTATTTCATATTTCTCTGCTCCAGAAGTATGTCAGCGATCTGTCTCATGTTTTGGATTTCAGAACGGTCCAGTTGGATGGTGATTTGACTTATGATGTGGAGCTGGTGGCCATTCTTTGTCGGCAAGTTAGAAAGTTGAGGTCAAAAGATATAGCTTCGGTGAAGGTATAATGAAGAGGTTAGCCAGTTCAGGAGGGTACTTGGAGACCGAGTGAAAGATGCGGAGCAGATATCTATACCTATTTGAGACTCCAAGTACTTTTTTAGACCCATTCGAGGATGAATGTTTGTTTACGAGGGGGAGGATGTAACGACCTGGTTTGTTGTTTTGAGAGTTGTAGCCTCATTTCCCCATTTAATTCTCTTTTTGTGCCTTATAACTATTATGTGACTCATCGTGTTAGCCAGTTTGGGTCCGAAGAGATTTCAGAATGAATTGAGCCACTTAGTCTCATAATTGAAAGCTTAAGTTGGAATGGTTGGCCGACTTCCTTTATCGAGCGGCTCTCTCTGTTGACGATAAAAGCGATGGTCCGGGCTGTCTGAAATAAGCGGTAATTTTTCTCAGTCCTAATCCTAATAAATACCACGTGAAGCGCGTGATCACCCAGATTCCTAATGCCTTAATTATCTTATATATATAATAACTTATCGACGTCAGCCCCCTTCCTACTCCAGCTAATGGAAAAATGCCTTTGAATGGTCGTAATCGTCGACAACCCAACCGACGTCCACCATAGGCTCGGCGAGCTGTCCTCCTAGATTTCCTGAAGGTAATGCCAGGGCCTTTTCAGTACTGACGACTCTTGAT